>NC_134195.1:17650041-17982392 GCF_964188355.1 Buteo buteo | reverse complement strand
TGGTATCATTCTGCGTGATTGTAAGAAAGCAGGGGAGTTTAATTGTTGGGAAAAAACCAATCAATCTTTTACTGGAATCTGAAGGATCAAGGCAAAACATGGCATTGAGCCCAGCTTTAATAACCTTCAATGACATATGAACCTTAATTTTCTTCAGTAGAAAGGTATTTTTTGTTCAAGTACATTTTTTTTCTTTTGGACAGATATTTGACTACTGTAGAGCACATAATACACACAAGCTGCCTTCAATTCGTTTTTTTATAAAGTATATGGTGTCCAGTTCTGGATTAAGAAGAAAATTTTTGGAACAACTGGAAATCCTTGAATGCACCTTCTAAAATGTTTTTAAGGATTTTCTAACCCTTCTATGGTAAAATAGATGAATTAATTAGAAAGTAATTTAAGTTGGTATAGCTGGCTTCTATGGAAATAATGAAATTCCCGGCTCTCAAGCTGTAAAACTGCATTGCCCTTTAATATAAGCATACCAAATATTGGATAGATCTGTGATCTTTAATTATTTTTTCCAGTGTATCTGCCCCAAATCTCCCCTGTATATTTTTTTCCCACCGGCTTATCTGCGAGGAAAATCCCAGCTGTTGATAAATCCAAGTACAACTGAAAAAACCAGACCTTTGAATTTTCCCACAACACTTCAGCTTCTGCATTTCCCAGATGATGGATGAGGATTGGTTTGAGTCCAGAAGTTTTCCTGTGCACTATGCCATGAAAAGGTGGGGGTGAAACAAAACAGGAGAAATCTCAGCTAGGTTTTGTTGGGTTTGACCTACGTGTCCTTCTTGTACTCCCATTGTATATACAAAAGTTTTGCCATTAAATTCCGTGCTCACATGCAGCCAGTGAACCATACTGAAGTCAGCTGAAACTGAAATATCTCAATGAATATATGCAAAGTTAAAATCTGTCTTTTAAGCATCTATAGACAGAACCAATTCTGGTGAGACAACCTAATATGCGCTTTACCACATATATGATGCTGGGAAAAGTTAGAAGGAGCCCAGGGAAGAAATGTTGGCCTTGCCATTAGCTCTCCCTTCCATCATTCCTAGACTCATCCTATAAAGGTGCACTCTGATGCAGTTAACTAATAAGATGTTTTGTCAGAAAACAGAGCTGCATTCAGCTCTGGGGCTCCCAGCACAAGAAAGACATGGATCTGTTAGAGTGGGTCCAGAGGAGGGCCACAAAAACAATCAGAGAGCTGGAACATCTCTCCCGTGAAGACAGGCTGAGAGAGTTGAAGTTGTTCAGCCTGGAGAAGAGCAGGCTCCAAGGAGACCTGTTGTGGTTTAACCCCAGCCAGCAACTAAGCATCACATAGCTATCCAGCCACTTCCCCCCCACCCAATGGGATGGGGGAGAGAATGGGGGAAAAAAAAATTAAAACTCATGGGCTGAGATAAGAACGGGTTAATAGAACAGAAAGGAAGAAACTAAGAATGATAATAGTAACAATAATAAAATGACAATAATAATAAAAGGATTTCTATATACAAAACAAGTGATGCACAATGCAATTGCTCACCACTCGCCAACTGATGCCCAGTTAGTTCCCGAGCAGCGATCCCCCCAGCCAACCCCTCTCCAGTTTCTATACTGGACATGACATCCCATGGTATGGAATACCCCTTTGGCCAGTTTGGGTCAGCTGCCCTGGCTGTGTCCCCTCCCAACTCCTTGTGCCCCTCCAGCCTTCTTGCTGGCTGGGCAGGAGAAGCTGAAAAATCCTTGACTTAGTCTAAACTCTGCTTAGCACCAACTGAAAACATCAGTGTGTTATCAACATTCTTCTCATACTGAACCCAAAACATAGCACTGTACCAGCTACTAGAAAGAAAATTAACTCTATCCCAGCCCAAACCAGGACAAGACCTTAATGTGGCCTTTCCGTATTTAGTGGGGGCTTATAAGAAAGACGGGGACAAACTTTTCAGTAGGGCCTGCTGCAATAGGATAAAGGGTAATGGTTTTAAACTAAAAACATATAGATTTAGATTAGATATAAGGAAAACTGTTTTTTTTATAATCAGGGTGGTGAGGCACTGGAACAGGTTGCCCAGAGAGGCTGTGGCTGCCCCATCCCTGGCAGTGTTCAAGGCCAGGTTGGATGGGGCTTGGAGCAACCTGGTCTGGTGGAAGGTGTTCCTGCCCGTGGCAGGGGGTTGGACTAGATGATCTTTAAAGGTCCCTTCCAACCCAAACCATTCTGCGATTTTATGAAAATATCCCTTACCTTTTTACATTTGTGCCAGTATCCTGGTTCCGTTTTATTTCCATTTAATTATTCTTCCTTTTTCCCCTTTTTCTTCTTCCCTTCCTGCCCGAAGAAAAATACTTCGGGCTACTGGACAATGGAAATTTTAGAAAATGTGATTCTCCAATTCCTTTTTGGATGGAAAACAAACAAAAACGTCACAAATGGTTAGAAGATTGGGAAAGACTTCTCAATTCTGTTGCTAAGTAACATTTGACATATTGGTGAAATCTTGATCCAATGATATCTGTACAAAAAATTTCAACTGATGTTAGCAGGAGCTGCTCTTATATCATGTCTCACATCTGCCGAGTATCCCAAAATATGATTCTCTACTGCCAAAAGATAAGAGAGACTACTCATTAGTATCGATCTTGATATCACTATTTTAACTTTTATCTGGAGGTCTTACAACAGGAAAAATCTCTTCTCTGTTAGACATGTAATAGCCAGCATGCTACAGCCAGGGATATTTCTTCTGAACTGCAGAACAAACCCAGTGTCCTTGATGCTGCCAAACTGCAGAGCTACATGGGTTTGTGTGCAGCTGAGTGAAGGTTATTATACATTTAATAGACCCTGTTACATCTCTAAAGCCAAAGAAGATAAGAATACCAGTGTCAGTGCTTGAAGGTATCATTGCTGGTACTCTACCTAACAGAGCCAAGCATACTATTAATTATACAGGTGCCTCAAGTGACTTGCAGTTACCTTAAGTGATCAGAGTTAAAAATTGCTGAATTTCAACCGGTTGGAAATGGCTGATTGCTGCCCTGCTGTTTTGGTTGGATTCTAGCATTAAATCAAAAGGTATGTGAGTGAGTGTTTGAAGATTCCCAATGGATAAAAATTGTAATATGCCAAAGGGAGCGTGAATGACTCACAGCTATTTTAGGAAGAACTTGCTGCAACAAACTTAAAACGCTTATGATGGATTTATAACTGCATTTATTTTCAGTACTGCCTCCTGCTATAAAAAGGTGCAGAAATTATTTCATCTCTGTCTTGCTGGATGAAAGGCCCACACAAACAGGGTAATTTTAAACTCCAGGAAAACAAAAGGCAGCACAAAGAAAGGAAAAAATGTTTTCCAATCATAGTCTCTTTATGAATGACTTAAAGCAACTGATTTCAGCTGATAGTACCCTCATAAAATCCAAAGAAAATAGCTGATTGTATTGATCTTTATTCTGTTGTAGTAAAACACTACTAGCTCCACATAAAATGACCAGAGTTTGACAGCCTCTGTGATGATACGTTTTGAAACCAAATCTTTGGAAGCTAAGTTTTACCACTGCTCATTACTGCCTTTAAATTCAACTGGAAAAATGACATCATGCTCTCACATATGCAATTATCGATGTTTGCTCCGGGGACCTTTGACTTTGAAGGGAACTAAATGATATGGTTGTTTGCATGCATAATATCCTAATATTTGCACAGGCTATATATATTTGCACAGGGCTGTGTTTATACAGGTTCCTGTCTGAAGTGGCTCGCTAAAAACAAACCCCCTTCCTAAAGCTATACGATGGTGTCAGCGTGGAGAGATGCCGGGTGGACTATGTCAGGCTTTTTGGATCCAAGCTGGTTTCGGGGGCTCAGCTGCCTCAAAAGAGGGGGGTCTCGGGCTTCGCTGCATTTCTCCTCCGTGCAGATGTGCCCCAGGGCTGCACGGAGAGCTGGTTGGAGGCATCTCGGCTCTCGGCTGTGTGTCGGGGCTTTGTGTCCGCAGGCAGACGGCCAAGGCTGGAGGAGAGAGGGGCACAAGCCGGTGTGTGCTCCCGCACCCCGTTCCCGGCTGGTTTAGAGACAGCCTTCACGTTTTCACCGGAGGCTGAAATTATCTGTAATGGCTTACAGGTTTAGCCTGGATTCTGTAAATACTTAAACATTTGGAAACGGTCAGGGCTGTGGCAGCGGTGGTGCTGGAGAGGTTCCAGTGCCTGCCGGTGGAGCAGGGCCACGCAGGCGGGAGGGATGCCCGAGCCCCCCGTTCCATCCTCCCAGCCCAGCGGGTGCTGAGCTGGTGCTGAGTGAAGAAATGAGCGCAGAGGAGCTCTCAGGAGGCGAGCCCGGGGGGGTGGACCGGGGCAGCGTGACGGCACGCTGCGATGGGGAGCTCTTCTCCTCTGCCCCCCGCCGCGCACGCCGGCTGCCTGCCTGTGCTCCTCAGATACACATCATCTTGAACTCGTTAAAATTGTCCTCATCTCTTACGGCTTTTTTTCTTTTTTTTTCCCTTTGCACAAACAGACTGTGTTTACCCTCCCTTCATCTACAAAACAAGGGTGATGTCCAGCGATCTGGTAACCCTTCAAGATATTTATTTTAATACACTGGCCTTTCACTTCTGAAGATTAGAGAGTCCTCTGGGGGGCCAAGAAAACCTTACCAGTGAAATTCAAAGAGACGTGGAAATGTTTTGGTTTGGATTCATTAAATATCTTACATGTGCGAAAGACTTCTTTACTAGTTTTTCTAGTAGGACCAATATGGCACATTGTATTCTGGAACTGGGTTTGTTCCGAGACATTTCTCCCGTTAAAAATGTCTGGCTGAGTGGTAGGAAGAGGGATGATCTCTCTGCCCCAAGACCCAATACCTGGCAGGGAGGGCTCTGTGCTGTGTAAGGGAGGGAAAACACTGGGGAACAGTAGCGATCGTCAGGATGTGTCCAACCTGCTGCATGGGCCATTTTGCAAACACCCCTCCTGCCTCCCCAAAGGGCAGCCGGGGGTCCCACGGGACGTATTTCTGCCCCGAGCCCCCCCCCTACAACTGGGGAGCAAGTGTGCAGGCTGTGGGGGCGATGCAGGAGGGACTCCTCAGAAATGCTGGGACTGTTTCAGTGCTAGAAATTGCAGCCTTCAGAAATTAAGGCTGTAACTGTTCCTTCTCAGCTATGAAGGCTTCGGCTAATGGCTTTGGCAGGAGCAGGTGCCCAATTAGTCAAACGAAAGAGCGGTCGCTGGCCCCCGCATACAGCAGAGACACCGAGACCAGGGATGAAGAAATCTGAGAGACTGGCACAGTTTTAAGAAGTAGTTCATGAAGAAATGTAAATACATCCATAAAATCCCTGGCAGATTCTCTTCTGAAGAAATTAAGATGCCTCTTGTCCCCTGTTAAAGCTTTATATTGTTTCTGTCACTTAGAGGAGCTGCTGAGATGTTTCTTTTTAAAATGTGATATTAAGAAATCAGAGTCAAAGGCAAGTTGGTGGCTTTTCTGTCTGGCTGCTAAATGGCTGTCTTAGAAAGTATGGAGCTCTATTTTTAGGGAGGAAATGGTTTTATGGATTAAAATTCAAAGGATAAGGTAAACAATTGCACAAAACTCTTTACCGTGAAAGATGATTTTTCCCTTCAGTGCAGGTTAGTGCTTTCACAAAAAGCTGATGAAAGAGGCCCTCGCTGCTTTTTTTCTCTCTATAGGCTACACAGGGTCTCAGGTGAAGTAATAAATTATGGAAGAGCAGCACGAGTGTATATGAAGAGAGGGGAGGGGGAGGTAAAGCCAGCAAAATTAGCTTCTGATAGTCGACTGTCCCAGCTGGCATTAGATTATGTCACTTGTGAATATTTCATAGTTACCAGCTGAAAGACATCTAGTCAAGCAATTAAAGCCAATCAGCGGAAGATCCGAGTGTTTTGCTTCTCAGCCAGCTAAAATAAGCCATGAGCTGTATTAACATTTTAAGGGGAAAAACAATATGCTTCTTCCTACTGGCAACAGGAAGGAAATACAGGTACAGTTTTGTCAGCAAGTGCATGTTGCTGAGCAGTAATTTTTTTTTTCCCCCCTTTTTCTTCTGATGTGATGCTAGGGCCATGGAACAGATTGTTTGCAGCAGAGAGCAGAAACAAAGTTCTTGCTTCCTGAGCAGCAGTGCATCAGGAGAAATTAAACCTAATGCTCATTTTCTAGAATATCATTAACTTCTATGAAGAAATGAATTGTTCAGCTGGCCTCTTAATCTAGATGACAGTTTTATTACAATTAAAATATCACCTCTAGGAGGCCCTTTGTTTGCATTTGACAGATTTTATTGTGTTTATATAGGCTAATGAAGCAGAATGAAATTATGCAGCTTATATTAAATTTAAATGACTGATTTATTGTATTTAAAACCCCAAATTTATCATGCATGTTCTTTAATGCTACACAAACTACATTAGTTCACTGCTGGTTTATATTCTACTTCGGTGATTTGCCAAATTGAATAAGGTTTTGTGGGTGCACTAAAATAAGGTGAATTAATGTCCAAATACTTAAAACAGGAAAGACTGTCTTTAAGCATTTTAGAAGGGTGAAAATGTTGTGATACTAGGTCTAGCCTTTGCTTCAGGTCAGTGGTTCTAATTTCATGGGTTACTACTGGTGATTTCACTGAAGGGCTTTAATTTGAGCCTTTGCCAACTGAGCTTGACTTTCCACCCGCTCGTTTTTGTTGTTGAGCTTTCTTGTTACTTATTTTTATTGATCTAGCAAACTCAGTTATTCCCCATTGAACATGCAGCTCAAATAGTCCCTACTGCATACAGTATTCCTGAGAAAGGAGCAGCGAGTACTCAGGTTTTCATGTAAGTACTGAGCTGAACACCATAAATCTGAATGCAACCTGATTCACACTGTTGTGGTTTAACCCCAGCCGGCAACTAAGCACCACACAGCCGCTTGCTCGCTCCCCCCCCCCGACCCAGTGGGATGGGGGAGAGAATTGGAAAAAAGTAAAACTTGTGGGTTGAGATAGAGATAGTTCAATAGGACAGAAAAGGAAGGGAAAATACTACGAAGAGAATATACAAAACAAGTGATGCACTATACAATTGCTCACCACCCGCTGACCGATGCTCAGCCAAGCCCTGGTGCCCCCCAGCCAACTCCCCCCAGTTTATATACTGGGCATGACATAATACGGTATGGAATACCGGTTTGGGTCAGCTGTCCTGGCTGTGTCCCCTCCTAGTTTCTTGTGTGCTCCCAGCCTCCGCTGGCAGGGCAGTATGAAAACCTGAAAAGTCCTTGACTTGTATAAACCCTGCTTAGCAACAACGAAAACATCAGTGTGTTATCAACATTATTCTCATCCTAAATCCAAAACAAAGCACTATACCAGCCACTAAGAAGAAACTTAACTTTATTCCAGCTGAAACCAGGACATAGGTTGATCTTAATATTTTCTGATGATGGAATTCATCTCACTTTACTTTAGATTTCTGTCCCACAGATTCTTACAGCTCATCTTGTTACTCCATGTTTTCTTCCTTCATTAACAGAGAGAATTAGATACGTGGCGAGATTCACTGGATATGTATTTTAGATGCTGACTTTAGGATGAGATGGGTTGTGCTGCAATGCTTCTATTCCTTTCCATACAGAGGAAGCCAAAGGTGATTAGTTCAGATGTAGAAGACATCTATGGTGCAGAAATCTGCTTAGTCAGATTAATCCCATGGCTAATATCTGAAATATTACTAAGATGTGTTCCAATCACAGTGAATACTGGTACTTTTTATTGTCAATACAGGCATAAACGAAGAGCTTGGAATAAAACTTTTTGTAAATCAACCTCCAGAACAAATAACTGGAATCACTGCTATTAGGGTGTACCAGATAATTCTAGAAAGCTTTAAGTAGACCAAGAAGTGCTGTTTAAGAAGAGCAATTTTTCTGAAAACTTGACTTTCAGAGGATAAATTAATTTCATATATCCAGTTTGAATCTGATAACCAATTTTGGCCAGAGGAACTACAGAAGGAAAATTTCAGAAGATCATTTTTCTTTTTTAACAGCAGTGCTTGGTGAACTCATGACATCACTGATTTATTTTCCTTTGTAGTATTGCTATATCTCCAGCTTGGCTTTCCACTTCGGCTATTAGCTCATTGACATATATTGTTTCATACGTAATACTATGGGGAAAGAAAGATTTTGGGGCTGATTTTCTGCTCGGTTATTAAAATGGTATGACCGAGTGAACAACTTAAATGATTTCTGTGACTAAATGTATTGTGTAACAATACAGATATTTGTGGCTATGAGTAAGTTGGACCTAGGAGTCAGCTTTAGTTTCTAGGACTTTATGCAGGATGATGAGTCCCACTGCGCTTGTCCTTCAGCTCCCAGCTGTGCGTACAGAGGGTCTGTAGTGTATGGATTTGTCTTGCCTCTGGGTGACATCTACCAGTTTCCTCAGCAGAAAGCTTCATGTCGTTTCCAGGACTCAGCTGTGCCCATACCAGTTTCTGTTCAGTGTAAGCAAAGATTCAGTAACTTGCATTCCTTTGTGGTGCCTATTTGAACTGTAGAAAGGCAGGTCTAAGCAGGAAACAAGATGGAAATAGGCTCCTGGCAGATCGTTCCTACTGCTTGCTAACTGCTTATTCAGCCATGGAAAACACGTAGGCTCACAGACTTGTGAAGTAACTATAGTGTACAGGGATTTGGCAACTGCCATGCATCAGAGGTAGGAAATCCCAGCAAACAGGATCTTCTTTAAAATATAAAGACGCTGATTCTGAAATACTTAGGTTTTATATCTAATAGGAGGAGCAGCTGTGTCTGGTCATATAAGTTCAGCATGAAGTTTCCTCCGCGTGACTCACTCAAGGAAATAACACTTCTCCCCCATTGAAATTCCGGTGAGAAAAGTTAACACACCATGTTAGAACACACAGAACTTAATACTGAAAAATACAGCTGCTTTAATACACCATCGTTGTCCTCCCTAAAATCAATGGGTCAGGTTATGGCCCATCCTGCAGCAAAGAGCCTAGACCAAAAATCCCATATGTTGCCCCTTTCAAAGTTTCTAGTCTGAGGACAGATTTGTGTCTCTAAGACAGGTCCAGGGTCCTGCCCAAGGATTGCATGAAGAGCCCAGAAGCCCTGGCAATCCTGGAAAGCTCATTAGTGAAGAATATGAGTTGCCATGGGAGCCTTTCTTATATTAAAAACAAAACAAAACAAAAAAGACTAATGTGCCTTGGAATGGGGGAACAGTATAGTTCCTCCCTGGTGCACCATCACCTATTCTTTGCTGTCTGACTTGTCTGGCTTCTGTCCTTTTTTCTCTACCTAAATCACAGTGATGCAATGAGCCTTAGAAGCAAAGTTATTCCTGTATGCTAGTGATTTGCTTGCCCACTTGGCATTGTTAAATAACGCCTAGGTAAACTGTTGTATTTTGCAGCAGATAATTTGTTATAAAATGGATATCAGTTTGCAATGTAGAAAAAGATGAAGAATTTGTAATAAAAAAGGAGAAGGTTCTTTCTGTGAACTTGTGTAAAGGATATCTGTCAAGGAAGGGTCTTGTCTCTGTGTATGGATCAGCTGTAAGTTTGACATGATACCCTTGAAAGTGATGAAGCTGTTCAGAGTTAGAGACATGAAGAAGTCTGTAGAGACAGTTGATGCTGGAGACCCTGAATTGCCATGCTCATCTGGGATAGGATTTTGGTGGTTTCTTTGTGGTAATTGAATAACTTCCTAGTTTCTTAGGATAGCAAAATTTAAAAAGTAAATGAGATCATCTGCTGCTTTCCCCCTCATTTTTGTGACGTGATGAGTGACTCATTGCTTTTTCCTCTGCAAAGTTTTGGGTGGAAGCTGGACAAGACAGCCTCATGGAGGGCCTGAGGACCACAGAGGACTGTCTTTACTCCAAACTAACTGGACAAAGCCCTAAAGGTTTTAAATTTTTAATGACAGCTCATGCTGTTAGGGATTCCATACTTTCATTTTAATACTGTTATTTTCATTTTTCATTAAGTCATTTGAATTAGGAAAGGAAGATATTCCATTCTGCAGTTCACAGGTAGAAATCTGTATGTTAGCGTATTTAATTGGGCCTGTTACAACCATTGAGACTGTGCAGCCCAGGCTGTATATGGTAAGGCTATATGGAGCAGAAGTGAATATGCTAAAAAAGCGGTCAGCCCCTACAGTTGCCAGAAAAGGTGTTAATATTTTTCTCTGTTCTGGTAGAAGCTCATTGGGATATGCAAAACTCGTTCGTTAAGCACCGCTGCAGAGTGACAGATGCTGACATATATAATTTGACAGCTGCAAATACCAGGTACTAGAAAGTGTCATTTCCCATAAGTATAAAATAATGGGTCATTATTCCCTGACAGATTAAAAACCAAGTACTATGAATAAATGAATCGGTAATCCTGCGTACTTTAAAAGAAAAATAGAACATTCTTTTTCTTCTTCCAGAAATAAAGGTGATTTCCTTTGTTCTCCTCTCACCTGCATGCATTGCCATCAATTGCCAACCCACTGACGAAGCGGAGCAGAGGAGGGAGTTGCTCACACCATCTACTTAAGGCATTTATGACCTTTATGTTTCCAGACAAGGGATGCTGGCTCCCTAGGTAGCCAGTGCAGAAACGGCACGTGCATCCAGCACATGGTTCAGAGGAGAGGCTTATGGTCTTTTTTTGACTGCAAGAGGGTCCCAGGAGTGCAGGCACCCAAGCTAGGTGCCTGGTATGAAGGGTGCAAATACTTGCTTCTCGAGGGTTACCTGTCCTGCTTTGTGCCGATCGATAGGACGGACGCACACTGTTACGTGGGCTCGTAGGAGGACCTCAGCTGTGACTGCTTCTTGCCTTTAATTCTGAGCCCACGTTTCTACTGCTGGGGCACCGGCCACAGTGACCTTCCTCAGGCAGACAGCCAACAGCAGGGGACCCCTGAGGTTTCGGAAGGAGCACCGTTAGAGATGTTTGTCTTGCTCAGGGCAGGGGGAAATCTGTCCACTGGTTGAAAGTGAAGCGCAGGAGGGGAGCAGGGATGGATCACGCTCAGCAGAGCTCTGCCAGGGCTGGGCTTGCCGGAGGGGCTGTGTCTCATGGGGGGCTTCAGTGATGCTCTGCGTAATGTGTCCTGAGTCCTAAAGCAAGCCACCGGGCACCATTCCCAATATGAATACACTTAATGCATTTAACAGGGATCTAGCTGGTATCAAATTGGTTTCCAGTGCCTCTCTGTACTTGCCACGCTTGCACCTACAAGTATGGCTATTCTGCACCCTGCAATTAGCAGTTAAAACGTGGCTGTAGCATATCTTCTTTCCTCCCTCCCATCTGATTATCAAACCCATTCCCACAATAACATTATATTGCACTAGATGTTGCTGAGACCAAAGGCTGTTCTCCAGCTGAGGCTGTGGATGTTGCCCAGTCACAAAAACTGCATTGTTATTGTGGAAAGGAGCATGGCAGAAGCTATGGGAGTGCCTTTGAGTCATTGGAGAAGTCGCCTGAAGAGAGGATATCTCTTGACATCTAGTTAAGTAGGCTCTAACAATCCTCCCCAGCAGCTCTGCAAGAGCCAAGCAGCTCTTCGCTGCTTGAGAAAAGTGCTCTTTGGTGTCTTTTGGGACAATGTTTTCTTTTGTGCATTAGCTACTTTCAAAAAGAAGCATTATTTATTCATTTATTTCACCTTTTTAAAATCTATGTGCCTCAGATGTAACACAAGATAGGGCCATTACAACTGACAAGTTTGAGCTCTTGTATAATGGAGGCCCCACAGAATTTCACTCTAATTCCCGCATTAGGGACTTGCTCTTTATTTCATATAAGCACAATCGCTCACATAAAAGACAAATAAAATAGTGCCTTCACCCATTACTTGCTGAACCTGTGTTGGTAAGCTTTTTAACAAAATACTTAAAGCTTTTCAATGAATTTTAAAATGTAACTTGCATTATACTGCCAGAACAGTATAGAGATTTAGATGCTTTGGCAAATCCTGCCATGTTTAAGATCTATTCTTTGTGTTGATTTTAGTAAATTATGCTTTCTACTGTCTTTGTGTGTAGCAGATTAATTAGAAGCATGATAAAACCAACTGGAAAAATAACACTGAAGTTAATGGGTAGATTTCCTATAATCTTTGGGGTTCAAGACATTTTTTTGCCTGTCTTCTACATTTAGCACAGTAGCCTTCTGGTCTGTGACTGGGCTCCTAGGAACTATAATCATATAAATAATAATTAGATGGAAGTTAAAAACAGCATGACTGTACTGAACAAATATGCATAATTACAAATGTGTCTGTATCAGTGGGAGTGAAAGAAAGTGAATATACTTCAAATGTTCAGATTTTAATACCTCATTACTCAGAGATCATAAATATTTGTCTAAGGGATGAATTAAAGGGCATTCTTCCCCTTCCCCCAATCCACTTGGTTTTTTCTCCCATATTTAACAACTGAAGACAGTTCAGAGATGTGCAGAATTTGTTGAGGTTTTCCCATGTTTCATTCCTAGAAGATTTTATCTTCAGGCTGCCAATCATCAGGCTGAACTGGTTAAAGGGAACATTTCTGGGTGCCTCACAGTGGTATTTGTGAACTCAGCCTCGTGCTATCCATGGCGTAAGATGCTGGTCTTCCAGCACTAGTTCTGTTTAAAGACAGATATTTGGACTGTTGGTTGGCACTGGGGTATATTCTTGGCTTCAGGAACATACTTTTGAAATCTTTGAAGACAAGAAGCATTGGAACAAGTTTGCAGATAGGAGATTACAGACAAAGTTGTGTAGCCAACATTGTGGAGCTGAAATGAATGCTTTCCCCGGTCTCTTAAGCTCCACATCAATCAAGTCTAATATTAAAGAGCTGTTAAATATTGTTATCAATGATTACTTAGACAAGGGTCAAACTTCTATGTATTTATAGCATATGTGGGATACATGTATTTACCATAACACTGGTTAACTTTCAGAGAATATAGGTAACTTTTTTTTTTTTAATTCCTACATCATAAACAGTAGAGTTAATGCATTTTTACCACTTCAAGGGCCAAGATTTAAAAGAGGAAGAAAAAAAGCAAACCAAAAAGTAAGATTTAAAGCTTTTATTGAGGGACCTGGGATGCATGTCTACATGTTATCATTTCCTTTTAGTTCTAGGTATCAGTAACTGAAATTTCCCTTTGGTACAGCAGATGGCTATAGTAATATGCCTGTCTCCTTAGTATTTGTTGGCAGTCTAGTTTGTGTGTATAAAGTAGAAAGGAGTTTTAAAGGCAGTAGCTCAGGATATGCGGTGCATGGAGCACTAGTAAAGCGGTTGAGACACTGCTGGCAGCAGCAATCTGCAAAGAAACCATCATATCAGAATGAAAACAGCTGTCTGCCAGCACCATGAACTTTAGGAAATGTTGTGGGTGATTAGTTGCTGCTCCTAATGTGTGAAATTTGGCCTGTCTGCATACAGGCAAAATAAACTCCCTTTTACTTCTTGCCAGTCATACATAGAAATCACAGGACATTATGGGATTGATTATAAGCCATAAAAGCCAGGAAGTTCAGTTTTAGAGTGAAAACCATGGCAATGACTGTCTCTTTCTATTTGGATGTCATTGCCTGAAAAGCTAAGGTGAAATGAAAAGGAACAGGAAACAAACCTCAAATGGGAATGGGACAAAAAACTCTAATGGGAAAAGCAACTCGGTCAGGAAGGAACACTTGAACATATAATATAAGGCACCTGGCCTTTCTGAAACTTTGGGGTTTTTTAAGTAAACCTTAGTAGTCCTGGAACAATAGCACAAGAACGGTCCAGCAAACACAAATTCTGCCGAGTGCCACATAGTCTTTTTCCACAAAGACAGACATCCTCCCCATTTCCACCATCCCACTAGCTGGAATATCCTGAATAAACTCCACTTCAATGAAAGCAAAAAAGAACCCAGGTTGACTGCATAGAAGAGAATATAAAAGAGGTTTTTTTGTTATGAAACTACTCAGTTACATTTATCTGGGATAAACTGTTTTGCAGGTCATTTCAAAACTGAATCAACTGTGACTGTAAATCTGGGAATTTAACATGGATTAAAATTATCCTTGTGTTGTGCTGCAAGGCAGTTTGAATGTATTCTTTCTGTGAGGGATTTCTCTTGCTGAATTGATTATGAAATAGATGTGAAAACCAAGGGCAGAAGGTGGGGCTACTTAATTTTTTTTCTTTTACATACCTCTGAGCCTTCTGCTTTAAGCAATCATAACAAAGATAAATATTTATATAGCACCTGCCAGTCTGTGGCTTAAAAGCACTTAACACACTTTAATATATACTATTGCACAGAAATAGAAAAAATACAGTTCTAGGGTGAAAGGTAATTTCTAGCTGATAGCAATGCTGGAAAACAGAAAGTAAATAGGGTTTAGAGCAAAGTAAACAAGAACTATGCAAACTAGGAATTGACTCGAAAAGCAAAGCTAATACTTCTACTGCTGCAAAATTTGTCAGCAGGAATTTCAAAGCCTGATTTTTCTTATCTTTCATAAACAGGCTGTAAATCTTAGGGCCTACAAAGTAAATGGATGGTTTAGTACTTACTTACTCTAACAAAGAACAAGATTTTATTCCCCCAATTTAGTAAGGTACAGCCTTGGAAGAAATGGTAAGATCTGAGTCTAAGTGCCCGCAAGGGATTAAGAGGGGCTGTAGAAATGACTAATGCTTTTGCCTAAGCAATAAAACTAAATTCTTGGTTGGGGGGAAACCGCAATATTTTTGAGTGCTTTTTCCTCACAAAAATGTTACAAAAAGGTTTTCTTTCATTCGGCATGATCCACTTCATTGTATTTGTAAGAAAAGCAGAGGAAATGAAGAGTTTTACTCTCAGAAATGCCATTTTCATTTTTTTTATGCTAGTCAGCAGCCTAGTGATTTAGGAGTCATCCTCAGGAGAATACTAGGACTAGTAGATGATATTGGAGGGAACTTTCATGTCTTCAGTTCTTACTAGTCAACATTGACTAAATATTTAATGATTTGCTAGAGAAAGCTACGGAACTGCAGAACCATAGGCCTTAGGTAAAAGTCCGAGAGGTTGTTACAGAAAGTCACTCTCATTCTGTGAAATGCATATTTAGTCTTTGCAGAAAGTAGGACACTTCCGAGAGGAAGGCATGAAAGAGCCCTGCCTCCAAATGCCCTGTCTCACAGGACAGATTTACTTCATAAACATAACCAAACTCCTAACTTTTGCATGTGTAACCTTCATTATAGCAGAATTAAACATTTTTGTCTTTTAAACCAGTTAGGAGATTTTTCTGCTTACTGGAGAGACTATTTTAAGAATCAATTTAAATTTCTTAAATGATTGTGTATACATAGTACAAATATGCTGAAATTAACCTTTGAAGTAGTTTTTAGCTCTTTTGCTTCCAAAATGAAATCAACTGAATAGAAATTGCTTTGGATTAAAGAGGCATACTCTGTATTTCACTCTTAGCAGAGAGAGACACCTCAGTGCAGGTACCTGTTTTGCAATAAGCAGCTTTGGTCCCTGACAACTTCAAATGAGGTTTCACAAAATTTCCATCACCTCTCTCAGATCTCTCCGAGTGAGCAGGAATTGATTTACTCACTGCCAACCACATTGATTCAAACAAGCTGGTACAGGACGATACGTGCTACACCAAGACACTAACCCTAGTCCCTGGGTATTGTAGCTCTGTGGGTACAACACTTACTTTCCACCAATCTTTTCTGCACCCTTCCTAGGAGGGAGGGTTGTTGCTAGCCCAAGCAACAAGTTGTGTTGCCTCCTGTTCAGGATCTGTACCTTTCAGAGCCAGCTACAGCTCTCTAAACAAGTGTGCTGTGCTTTGCCGTGGCTCCCTAAGCTTTTGGAGACAGGTCTCCAGCCCATGGGAGAACTTGGTCTGTCTTAGCCAAGCCAGCCTTCCGGCACCCACCTCCCACCTTTTTGGGGCTCACAAATCTGGCCTCTCCCCAGCCTGAGCTGGTGCTCTGGCATTGCTAAATATCACAATCTACTTACTTTCAGGTATATGAGCCGAGGAAGAAGCCGTGTACCAGAAGAGAGTCACCTGGCTTAAGACCCTCCTCAGCCTGGAGCTATCAGCAGACACAGCCTCATCTCTCAAGGGACTGCCCTGACCTTCAGGCTAAGAAAGAGCAGAGGGAAAAGCAGTCTCTGCCTTTCCTGCTGAAGCGGAGCCGCAGGAATGCGTGACGCTGGGCCACAGTATGCAAAGGGACAATCTCTAGCCTAATTGCTGTGGCATTTACTTCAGAGATGGGAGACTTCAGTTCTGTCCTTGTTCCCAAGCCCGGTAATATATTGTACATTTAAGAAAAGTAAGTAAAACACATAAGCAAAGTGGGAGAAGGGGTGGGAAAGCAGAGCGTCCTCCTCATCCTACCTGCAGTAATACCTCTCTTCTCCCTCCTGCCATTCCCACGTTAATTCTGCTGGGGGTTGGGGAGTAGTGTCAGCTTCCTGAAAAGAAGTGGTTTGGGGTGGAAAGCCCTGAGCCCTCATTTTCTGCTTCCTGCTCAATGGTCTAAGCACACGTAAGATGCACGCCACAGCACCAGAAGGATCTCCACAAGTTCTCAGACATTTTTCACAAGAAAGAAGAAGTGAGCAAATGCTCTGAGACTTTGCTCAGGCGTCTGATCCAGAGGGACAGGAGACTCCTGTGATCTCCGGTACAGAGAAGAGGTGAGATTTTTAAGGTCTTCTCTGGTATTTTTCAGGAGCTAACATCAGCTTTTGCCTGCTCTGTGGGGTGGCTACAGTGAAACCCATTCCTTAGCGCTTAGCTCTCATTATACTTTTAAAAGGATATTTAAGCACCTATCTTGGGGTTGTAAATTGCACAGAAGCCTAAAGGTTACATATGGTAATGCTGCCCACCAAGGAGCCTACGCTGTTTTCTAGATCTGACCAGATGCTTTACAGGGAAGGCCTTTTACTCAATTCTCTAATGGTGTTTATGTATGTTTTAGAATTGCCATTGCAAAATAAGAGATTTCCATGCCCTAAGGGCCTCTGTGCATTCCCTACACAGATTTTGCTATACCGGGAAATGCTTATGCAAATAGGAATGAGGGTAAAGAAAGTGGAGAAGAAAAACATCAGGACATAAGAACAAAACTGCATTTCTTCTACTCCATCAGCTTGGTTATATTTTCTTCCTGACAGCAACTTTGAAATGGCAAAGGAATTCCTTCTTCCAACTCTTCCTGTGACCTAAATGCATAATTGATGAAAAATCTATTTGTTACATGAAAGCCTCACAGAAAGCACCAGGAAAGCACTGCAGATTATTTTTTCCTCCTTTTGCCACGATGTTTTTACAGATGTGATATGTGGTTTAAGAAGCCAAAGCAGACAGTCGTGCTTTAGCCCTGCCAAATACTCCAAACAAAAAGGTTTCTTTCTTTCCTCTCCCCTTCCCTGCAGAGTTATCAGTATATATATATTAAAAAAAAAGCTTTTAATTGGCATAGCTAAGAAAATTCGTGAGAAAAACTACACATTTAGAGCAAACAATTAAACATCTTTGATTCCTGCAAGAATCAGAAGTCAGCGGACAGCAAGGACATACACACACACACCCCTTGCCTTTGCCAGCCTGACTGTGGCTTGTGGCACCAGCGCTCAGCCACTGCCACACGGTTTGAATGCCACCTAGAGGTTCTCCGCGACCAGAACCCACTAGAGCCATTAAATTAATTCCCTCCTCGTTACCCTGGCACTGATTAATAAATGTTGTGGCTGAATCCAGAACCTGGAGCAGTGGGTCACAAAATACCCTGAGCAAGCGGTGCAGCAGCAGCGAGGGGAGCGTGTTGCAGGGGTGCCCGAAATGTTACCTGTTGGTTCAGAGGCAGCATAGAGTGCCCGAGCTACTGTTAGTTCTCACCCGCATACCCTTAGAACTGATAAGATCTTCTCTTTGAAGCTCATAGAAATTCTAAATGCAAAGAGAATTGTGGGGCCCTTTTGGTGCTGCAGGAAGGCTAGGAGGGCACAGTGGCTGGCTGGGTTGAATAAACTGCCAGCCCATCGTGCTTGGTGCAGATGGAGCTGTGGTAGATGTAAGCATGCATTTGGTTCTCCATTGATCTGAGAAATGCAGACTGTGTACATCTGTAAGAAAATAAGCCAATTGCAGTTCCTGGTATGGCTGTGTAGTGCGATGCAGTTACTCACTGAATACTCGTCCCCTGACAAGCTGTGAGCTTAGCGGGAAGGAGCGGTGGGAAGGAAACGGCCAGCCAGACCTTCTGAGGACCAGCTCAAAGGTCAGTCCCAACAGGGAGGATCCTTGGCCAAGTACCACAGCTCTCCACCTTCTTGGCCAAGTACCACAGCTCTCCACCTTCTTCCTCTGTACGTTTCAGTTCCCAGAGCCCTCCGGTGCCAGGACAATGGAGATGGGAGGAGGTCCTGTGCTGGGGAGGAGGTGTCCGCGCTGCCTCTGTCACGACCCAGGCTGGACAGACCAGGGAGGAGTCGTGGTGAGTTCGGAATTCCCTTGGGATAAATTAAGGTGAAATGACACCAAATATTTTACTCAGGGCAGAAGCAGCCTGAACTTGGGAGGCGTAACAGCGGGTGGCGGGGTTTCTCTCAACAGGAATTGGCACGAAAGGCCCTCAGTAAACCGTGTAACCCGTGGTAACCATATACATCAATTCAGGGAAGGAATTAAGGAGAGCCCTCCCGTTGGGTCAGGAGGTTCAGAGCGGACCCCCTTGCTTTCTAGACTCCTTCTCACCGAGGAGCCGAGGGGCGGCTGGATCCGCTCCTAGTCCCAGACTTGGTCAGCGGTTTGTGTCTAAAGGGATGAGGTGTAGGGATTGTGGAAAAGGAGAGAGAAAGAGAGAGCAAAACAGAGAGAGAAAGAAGAAAAGAGAACGATTTCACTGGTCCTGAGTCCAGCGTGGGTCCGGCCAGCCCAGAGGCCCAGTCGGGGCGAGCGGGCGCACAGGGCTCCTCATGGCGGCGTCTTTCCTCGCCCGGTTCCCACCTTTTCTCGCATCCATCACGCCCCGTTGGGGCTTCTGCGCCCGTCAGGACGTACGTGACTCTCGGCCTGTCAGGACATATGTAACTCTGGGCCGTGTGCGCAGGCGCCATTGGGGGCTGATGGGCGGGAAGGGTCCCTCGGGCGGCCGCCAGCCCCTTCCTCACACAAAGGCCTTGTGTGGCCGCCGGCCCCGTGTGGTGACCTGCCCCCACGGAATCGCGCACTCTCGGACCGGCCCGCTCTCCGTGCCCTGTTGCTGACCGGCTTCTCAGCTGCGGTGCGTTGTTAGGCCGAACTTGCCCCACCGCAAGGTTTGAGACATTAACTCTTTCAGTCTCCCACCCGCTTTAACTGCCGTTTGCATGTCACTCTAGGTAGAGGAGGGCACCTGGTGTTTCTGTGCGTTGGGCTTGGTGTGCCAGTGGTTTGGGGGAAAGGGGTGGTGCAGATAGGGCTTTGCTGGAGGGTATTTGTGGGAATACATCAGTGTATTGCTGAGGGAGCGTACAGGATGAAGGCACTACCCTGGCAGGGGCAGGAGTGGAAAGCGTCAACTGCTTGTTTCTTGTCCCTTACCCTGTGTCAATAGTGAGTTGCAATTCTCGGTTTAGAAAAGAGTAAACTTCTGTAATAGTGTGGGAAGACAGGGCTTACCCTTCTGCGGAGCCACGTTGTGTGACCCGTAGAAGAGCAGGTCCTGGACTTGTCCGTGAGGGGCTGGCCACCAGGCAGCCGTATGTGCTCCAGCATGTCCCTTTGCCGTAGGAAACCATTTTAGTCTTGCCCCTCGCTCCATGTCTATCAATCCATCACGGCTGTTGCAGGTCTTTATACTGGAGAGGATGGTGGGGGTTAACAGCCTGACGTAAAGAGCTCAGACATCCTATATGATGTCTGGTGTAACTCTGGGCACCTACAATAGAAACTGCAGGAGCTGGTCATCTTGGTGGGGTGCTGCCTGTTAGAAACATGGAAGGTGGGTGTGCATTCAACCTTGCCTCTCCCCGGGTCTTTTATCCTGGGCTGAATGTCCAGCTGCATCTTACAGCGTTTGAGTTTGGTACTTTTACACCAGCCACTTCTCACAGTTCCCTTGTTTCCCTGCACACCCAGGCTTGCCTCTCTAACACAAACCTCATGAGGGTTTCAGCAGGGAGGCAGATGGGAGGCAGGAGCTTTAGGTTCAGTTCTTGCCTCTCCATCCAGTAAGCAAATTAACCACTGTGAAAAAGGCTGTTTTCTTCCCTGGCCTAATGGATATGTTCACAGAGAATGAAACAGCTTCAGTAAGAGAGGCAAAATACTTCATAGCCTCGTGAATGGGGCAGTCTCCTGAGGAAAGGGAATCTTGGCAAGGGAATAATTCACCCTCTCCCCCCATATTGTTGAAGCTTGAACACCAAGAAGCCAGAATTATAACACAGAACCAGAAGAAGCACAAATGGGAAAGTATGTGTATGTACCAGGCCATCAGACAAGCAAGCTGGCTTCTGATCCTGGTCCCTCAACAGCTTGTCTTCTACAATTCACCAGCACTGAATGTTTATTCAGTGGAAATAATGCTGGGAACTAGACTATTGCTTAGTTAATGACTTTGTTCCTGGCAAATTTGCATTCTGCACAGTAGTCCCACTTCAACAGAAAGAGCAGATGTGTTGATTTGTTTGGGGTTTTTTGGGTTATTACAGAAAAGCTGCATCAGGGAGGCAGAGTGAGCTGGGACTGGAAGCTGAATAAGGAGGAAGGCAGAAGTGTTTGGAGCAGAGCAGGGAAGTGAGAAAAGGAGGAGAGGGATGAGGGTGTTAGTTACCTGCCCTACCTGGTTATCCTTACACCAAGGGAAAACTGGTACTTGGAATGGTGCCTGTGTATCTGGAAGGAGGCAGTCTGGCAGGGCAAGATTTATTAAGCAGGAGTTGCTGTAGCTGTCAAAAGTGCAGGGGTTTCTACTGCCTAACCCGGCTTGGTAGCGAGAAAGGGAGTGGTTTCATGTACATTCCCACAGGCTTGGAAAGGAGAGGTGCAGCGGAGATTATGACTTATTCCTTGTGCTCCTGTGACTAGTGCTTTGTGGTAGTGTTCCTTAAAAGTTGAGATGTGGCCAAAACATAGTTCAGATTCAATGATGTTGATTATCTGTGATGTGGAAAACCTTCAGCCAGACTCTGTTTATACCTTTATTCTACCTCTAATTATAATTACCACTTGAATTAGTTAATTGAATAAATAAATAAATAATATGATGAAACAGGTGCTAAAATGTAGGACAGAGATTAAAAATCATTAATTACTACAATAATCCAAATGATGATTGATCTCGAGCAGTGACTGCATAGAATATTAAATATTCTGGTCAATGACAAATGTATGTTAGGTGTTCTGCTCTTTGGCTTTGTTTACTAGTTTTTTTCCAACCATTTGACCATTCAAATATTCTATGCCAGTAAAATGCCTGAAGGAATCAGAAACTGTGAACCAACTGTTTAGCAGTCTGGAAACCAGGATTTTCGAAAGAGGAATTTTACAGAGGTGAGCTCAGACTTTGTCCATGCTGTTCTTGTAACTATACTTACATGAAGCCAACTACTGTGTTCAGGCTACAGCAAGGCCTAAAAATATGATGGACGCCCCAGTACGGTAATTATGAGAGTATAAGCAGGAGCCTAAGTTCCCTATAAAAATCAAGATACAGAGTCTGCATCTCAACATTCCTCAGAATAGCCAACTGAGACCTCTCTAAGGAGAAATCTACAAATGTTTGCAGGACAATGCTCCTTCTGGCTTGCCAGAAAAACCAACCAGAGCAGCAATTAGCAAAGAAGGAGCTGCACTGGGGTAAGTAAGCGAGCTGCGCTTACATCAGGAGGTCAGGTGCCACTCAACATCTAGAAGACCTGTATTATGGGGATTAGGACATTTACTTAACGTTATAACTGGATACCAGCCCTACCAGATCCCAAGAGTCTCTAACCATGAAGCTTTTGTGAAAAAAGAAAGGGCTGGTGATGGCACCTCTTGTGCTTTGGTTTTTTTCTGGAATTTAGTGCTGACTGGAGCCATTTTGGAGTCTTTGGTAGAGTTTGTGTCCTCCCTCTCATACCTGAATTGCAGCAGAGCTTAGGTGTCGCTCTTCCCAGGCTTGGGGACTTCAAGAGCCTGGTTGCCCCCTCTAATTCGTTCAGAAATTTTGGTGCCTAATGGTCATCCAATCTGAGGGTTATGTGAGTAAAATTTGTCTCTAGGCAAAATGCAAATTTGGTAATGATCTAAACATAAATATACTTTATAAATCATAAGTCTTCATAATAGGGAAATACCTTTCTGTTTTAGCTGGTGGGAAACTTTAGAAGTAGAGAACTACAGTTCATCTCACTTTTTAATTATTTGGAATGGTCCTTTCCCATGGCACAATTATTGCAGCCACTCATTTCTGCTGCATTTATCAAAGGAGAAACACTCAGCTAGCATTTGATGCACCAGCCCTGCAGCACTCCACATCAAATTGTGTGGAGCAGTCACAGCCCAGTTCTCACTAGCAACTGTTGAAAGAAAGACCTTACTTCAAAGGGGGGGAAAGTTGTCTTTTAGAATACATTAGGAAAGAAAAACAATAACATTGGTTGTACTCGATCGAAACAGATATGATTTTAGCTTTATTTTAGGTATTACTCCTTCCTAGTGATGAAACTAGCCAGTGAATACTGCATGGGGGATGGTTCTCCTGAAAGTTAGATGCCTCTGTGGACATAACTTTGAGACAATGAAGCGACTCTCCCTAGCTAATATAGTTGACTGTCTAGCTTCCAAGCAATCTGCACATTTTTTCTGCGCCCTTTACTGAACCTCTGTGGATTAAGAAAGGCTGGTTAATCTGTCGGGTATGTGCTCTATAATGATGGCTGGCCCACGCAGACGTTGCTCCGAATGCTGTGCAAGCCAGGAACAGACCACAGGGGCTTTGCAAATCCCCACAAAGAGCCATGCACTGATTGTTTAGGCTGCAGAATCATTTCTCAAATGAAACACAGCTGAAGTGCCAAATACCGACTCTCCCCAATCTGGCTGTTACATATGGTAGTGTCTTCCTAACCAGTTAACTGCTGTGGCTGGGGAAAGCACTGTAGCTGTAGGAACACTCAGATTGTTTTGACCCTGACTATACGAGATAATTCCGAGCATAGCAAGGGTTGAAATCATTAACTGTGCTCAAACTGTGCTTATAATGTGCTCAAACTGAGCATATTAATTATGCTCAGAATACAAGAAAGATTAAAGGAGAGATGCAGAGTTGACCAAATGCTGCAGCTGCAGGTCAGCAATTCCTGCCTCATTCTGCCTAAGATCTCATAACTGCTTCAGGATACAGTTCTGACAGTCATGTCCCAGCTCCTGCTTGCCTTCACTGTGAAGTCACTAGTTACTGGTTGAGGTGGTGAACATGAATAGATTGATCTGTGCAAATGCAGCAGCTGCTTTTCTGAAAAGTCCATATTTTTGGCATTGCATTAAGATAGTAAGCCAAAAACCAATCAAAAAACTCAGTGCAGTGTACCAGCGCCAGTAAGACCGTGTTTGCCGTGTCCTCCAGCAGGCAGCAATACAAATCCCATATGCCACAAGAGGGGCCCATCCACCACAGGTGCACCTTTCTTGTGTGGGATACAGCGTCTGTAAAACTGTGCTTGCTGGCTATCTGAGCCATCACAGTGGAGAGGAACTGGAAGCAAGATCACATTTGGAGTAGAGGAGCAGGACAGCACAGGGGAATGCTGTTGCTTGTAGGGAATGTATGGGGAGGAAGGGCCTCCTGAAGGAGCAAAAAGGCTCCACAGGGATGGCAATAGGCTGTTTGGTTTGGAGGAAATGAGAACCTAGGCCAGGATATGTGGTGCACAGCTGTAACAGGGCAGTGCTGAATTCCTCTCAACATTGTCTCTTCCATTTCCCAGCTGTGCCATCACAAGCGATGACAGGCAGGTCTAAGGCTTGGTCCCTTGTGGCCAAATACAAACTGCAGGAACTATTACTACTTACTTAAGTTGCTGCACAGCTGATGCCTCCTGGCTTTTCGGTGGGTGTGTTGGGCCATGTTAGGGCTGCAGCAATCCATGGAAGAAGCTGGAGGCCCTGGGACTCCAGCACCAGCTTCTGAAATGAGTAATTTAAGTTAAACTAGGATATTGCTGATATATTGACTTTATCAAACTTCTTCTCTGGAGCACATCTTGAAATCTGTAATGCTTCTTTTGGATAAACCATTGATTAATGTTTCACTTGCACAAAGCCATAGTGCCTTTCTGCCTGCTTGGTTAGTACATTAAGCAGGACGAAGCCCATATTTTTTGCTACTACCTAAAAGTTAGCCTGTGACAGAGATTTAAGGGATGTTTCACCCAATTAAATGGGCGTGATCGAACCTGCCATTTTCAGACTTTGAGCTTAGCTCTGAATTAAAGCGCAAAGGAAAACTATATACAAAACCTGAAATCATAAGGGCTTTGCAGCATCTAGCTTTAAAGAAGTTTCATGATTGTAAGCAGAACAACTTGGTAGGAGAAATTTTTTTTCTTCTCTTTTTATATTTCTTTAATAAAGGATTTATGATGCTGAAGTAAAAAACATTTCTCTCTGAAAATAAAATGGCCAACAGACAAGGCTGATTCTTTGAAGTCCACTGTGTGAATTTTACTAACTCCCTACTTAATATTAGCTAATCCATAACTGAATTAGATATCCTAAATCATTCAGCAGACTTGAGTTATCCCTATAGGTGAGAAAAGGAAACATCAAAATCATACAGAGACATTAAGTGAAATAGTTCTCCAATTAATAAGATGTTCAAGAAATGTTTCCAGTACTGTAAGACAGTTTTATTTAAAAAATAGAGTCCAAACATTGTTTTTTATAAGGTGCAACATATATACTGGTTTCTACAATTAAAAAAAAAAACCAAACCAAAACCAAAACAAAACGATATTCATAATTATAGTGTCTTTCCAACACAGAATCAGTGGGTCTCCTGTAATTCTTAAACATTCTTTTTCTGCTTCATCAAAGCATAACAATTAATAATTAGTATCACTGTGACAGCCAAAGGGTCTGGCTAATGTCATCCATGTTCTGTACTTTAATAATAAACTTTCTGGTACAGATTGTTTCAAGTACACATCAGAAATTGAATGTAACTGAACACAGTTCATGCAAAACAAAGTACAATACTGAACTTGCATCATCCAAAGATTTTTGTTCTTGTTTAGTTTGACATCTTCAAAGTCCAACTGCTTGAACACAAGGATTGAACTGAGCTTGCATAAAGTGAGCACTATATACTAAAGTACTTATGTAACTCTCAGATTGATCAGGCTACGTGACTATCTTGAGCTCTAAAAATTCAAATAAGTACTTAAGGCTGAGATCTATGTTGGAGTCTATTCTGTAACTTCTGAGACAAGATGTATTTGGGAGTACAGATGGAAAACAGCGACTGATAATGGGCTTGTTATGGGGAAATACATTAAATCATTACATCAGAACCGCATTTTTTGGAGAAAAGCATGGTACTAATTTATATTAAGAGTGTTCCCCATTCAGCCACTCAAGCTACAAGAGCAATGAAGACTGTAGTATGGAGGAAGTTCAAGAGAAATTCCTGTCTCTGGGAGTGTCTGAAGTGCTAAGTTTTCTAATTAGCAAAGTCTGTCCAGTTTCAAAACCCTTCTTGTCATTCTAGCATCACCTCAGCCTTGATAATGCCAAGCAGCTGAAGGTAGCTATGACTATGCCATTTCTGGAGAGCTAGATATCAGTCCCTGCTCTCAGGGCATTTAACATATTTTGAACAGACATTGGAACAAGGAGCAGCAGTCCAACCACCCATGTACAGTTACACATCCAAACCTTTTTTCCTTGACCCTTTAGATATTTAAACCATTCCATCTAAAGAGGAACGTGTTTGATAGAAAAGAGCTGAACACCCATTTATCTGCCTTCTGCTTTGGCGGTAGGCCCAGGGTCAAACCGCACCTGCAATAAGTGCATAAATCTCAATTCCTTCTGTTGTTGTTTCTTACAAACCACCATGCTGGTTTTATGGATCATGTTCTTAAGTCCTTAAGGCTCCTCATGTGCACTCTAGTAAGACGAGGTGACAAGCTATCACAGAGCTGACTGTTAGTTTTAGTGGATCAGGCCTCTAGGTATTAATGGGAATTAGCCATGCAAGTTTATGCTGATGCATAGCCACAGACTGAGTTTAAGCTGATAACCCAAGTCAATACCCAAGTGAGTTTGTATCCATGGCCAGTTTAACCTCAGTTAGGTGACTCTGTGTCTTTTTCTCAGCAAATTACAATTTTTTTCAGTATTGATATACCATCCTGACTCCTGTTAGCAAATATTGCCCTTAGTACTAGGAATGCTTCGTCAGACTTAGCTCTGTCATGGACTACATTATAATGCAACATGGATTGAAATTTCTTTCACTTAAAAGAGAAGGCTTTAGACCTCTCCTTTTCCCTGACATACAGGAAGCCTTGAGTTTGACTTCAAATAGCAGATGGATTCACTTCCCAACTTATTTCTCTTGACTTATGAACAAAAGAGATATTTAGAAGTGTTCAGGTGGGAAGAGTACTCACTCTTGTTTCCTAGGTAAACATAAAGGAAGATGGAGAAAGTGTTAATCAAACATATATGTATCAACATTAAAAGCTAAAAAAGTGAAAAGTAGAGCACAGTCCTTCAATTTTAATTTCAGAACATGGTTGCCCTCAAAAGTACTTATCTTAGTCCAAATCCCTTAGATTCTAGTAGTTTTGGGTAGAAACTGACATTTGTACTAAGCCCCACTTGGGTTTAGTTGTGGGAATGAACTGATTTTATTTTATAATGGCATCTCTGTCCAAATGAGGGAATCCAATGTTTATGAGCTTGGTTGTTGACTTGGTTGGTTTTTTATGAGTTTGGCTGATGACAGCTTCACAGAAAAACATAAGAAACAACAATATTATGTTGTATTTCCTATTTTCAGAAGGAAAGGGTTGCTCAGTTCTATGGTTTACATAGTTTTAACAATATCCCTTTAATAATACATTGTACTGCAGATGTTCAGTTAACAAAAAGTATACACTGAAATATTTATGGGCTTTGGCCAGAGCTACCTATATTTATGTCAGTCTGTTGCAAACACTATTGTTAAATGGAGTACTTAGCAGATTAAAATTATCCCTTTACTTCCTTTTTTTTTACTTAAACAATTATGGCCATACTTCGTGTGAATGCAGTGGGACACATGCCAGAAGGAAGCAGGGTCACTGGAGACAAGAGGAGGAATTTGTGACATGTAACTTTGGGCATCTAACTGAGGGTGCACCTGGCTAGTTGTGTCAGTTCACGGACACAATAATCATGTGCACTGCCTACAAGTTGGATCAACAGTCTGGCTTTTGTCTGGAGTAAGCAACAGGCTCTTCTGGCATGAAAGGACTCCATCTCTGTCCATGAAGACTAACTGGACACAATGGACTTGAGCTACCAGTATCTGCATGAATTTGAACAAAAATACCAGAGGTCTTAGATGCCTAAATGAAGGGACCAGACTCTCAGAGGGTCTGAAGATGCAACCTCTCTCCAATCTTTAAGCTTATAGTTATAAATCCAACACTAGGCAGTGTGGATTATGTGTTACTGAGAGTAGAATTTGGTCTTCTGTTACTGACAGCAGTGCTACTAAAGTGCTAGTATATTAACACAGACAATGTTGATTCTGTGCATCTCGCACAAGACCAGAACAAGGGTTTAGGAAAATTTAGCATTTTTACCTGAGTGGCTTGGAGGTCCTGGGGGCTGTTAAATCTTGCGTTCTTGCTGCAAACAGATCAATAATTAAAGCTCTGCAATCGTTTGCATTCTCAGTCCCTTTGATCTTATCCAGCCACAGTGTTGTGGGGATGGATCCCACAGTCCTATGACTGGCAGATGCATAAAGAGTAGATCTGCTACAGAATAAACGTCTGGGACTGTTAAATTAACTTCAGCAATCTCTTGGCAGGTACAGACAAATGCCAAGAAATAGCAATGACAAAAAGGAACTAAATGGAGAATCAGGAATCGATGCAGAACTTCATTAGTTTTTGAAAAATGATGATGTGCATAAGGGGAGACAGGTGAGGGATTCAATCTCTTGTCACTAATATCGATGAGAGCTGGATACCAGTCTCCCTTTAGTGCCTTCAAAAATTCCTCCATGGGCTTCTATGTTTTTTCCTGTTGTCAACAGCAAACCACATAATACTAAATATTACAGTACCTGTATGCAAAATTGCATAGAGACATAATAAATCCTTACAAATAAGTCACATTTCAACATTAATAAAGGGAAGCTGATTGACAGAAACCCTAAACTGTATAAAATTCAAAGGACTAAAGCAGGGAGCAGGGGACACTATGTTTTAAAGTGAGCTGAAGTGTGTTCTTGCTCCTTTAACTCCAGTCCTGATTCACTTAACTTTTACAAAAATAAATGAAGATGACAAAATTTTTTCATTTTAAAATATGATGATTTTTTCCTCATGAAAATGGTATAATTCAGTAGCAAATAAATAGCCATGATTTCAATAACAAAACCAACTGACATTACTCATACACACTCTTTAGTTTGGAACACAAATCTTTATCTCTGTTAACAGCTTATACATAAACAGTGTCTGCTAGTCTTCACACCTGCCTTGATGCATCCCACTGGTGCTCCTGGCTCTTTGTCTCTAAGCACCACATCACTTACACCTACCAACACTCCAATTGAGCTGTTGGGAATCTCATTAAGGAAACACAGCTTGATGTCTGCAGCTGCTCAGAGCTTCTAAACTGCCTTCCTCATTAAATAAGTGCCATCCTGCATCCACTCCCTCTGTCAGAGGCATATTGAGCCATTCCTCATACATATTACATTTTCTCTTTAAACAAAATGAAACACTGAACATAGCCTTTGTGTTAATCTAGAAGGGATTCCTTTGGGGTTACTTTCTTCTTCCTTTACCAGTCTAGTTAAACATGATAGATTCAGGGTCTTGGTTTGCCATTTGAGCCATATGTCTTAATACATCCTTTTTAGTTATGATACCCAGCAGCCTCCTAGAGGAGAAAAGGAAAGGAAAGGTCAACATTCATCTCATATATCATGCAGTTTTTTCTCCTGTTCAGCTGCAGCAGTATTTTGTGAGTGCTTCCATATAACACTGTCCATCCCATCCATTCCTCAATGATTATCTTTCATAAAAAGCATTCTCACCTCGTGTATGTTTACTACTCCAGGCATGATCATTAAGTTAAATACTTTGTGTTGTTATCTCTTTTTGTTGGGAACGTGACTTAGTGAGGAGCTACAACTACTGGCACTTTGTACAACAAAGTAATGAGTTTCTTTAGACTCTGGCTGCAGAGGACCAACAGCACAAAACCAAGGCACCAGTGTGCTGAGCTAGGGCATGGGGTTTACTAATACACGAACTAAGCTAAAGCATGGATTTTCTGAAACTCTCGCTGTCCAAGAGCATAATTCCTTCAACTCTGAGTGATAATTTCTCATTTATATGATCCTAAATGAATTATATCTGTCAGGAAAGATGAGGCCTACAGGATATCTGGCCCCAAGGGTCAAAAATTTCCTAACCCTCAGTATTCAAGGGCTTTTATTTCCAGTCCCTGAAGGCCACGAGGCACTGAATTTTGAAACTACATCATTGTTTTATTTTTTCCACCTTTCATTTCATCTAGGTGCTAGAACTCAAGATCAACACTTCCAAATCCAAGCACCTAAAATCTGTGCCCCGATAATGGTCCTTATTTTCTTAATGCTGAGGACACTGCATTGATAGTAACAGTTGATACGCAGTATTTTTGAATAACAAGAAGGCTTTTTGCAGAAGAATAAATTTTAGTCTTCTGCATTTGAAAATTATGGCTCTGATTTTGCTATCCTGTTGTAAAGTTTCTTCTTACCACTAGGAACATGGAATGAGCAATGATCCCAAAATAGCTCAAATCCCATTGGAATTATGGGATGTTATTTCTAGTGCATGTGGTGCAGCTTTTTACTCTTCTAATTTCAGGTTTGCCCACACTTCTTCAGCTGGTTTTTGTGGACTTTTGGTTTATATGCCTTTCCATTTTCCATCAAAGAAAGCTGAACAGATTAATTTTCTTCCACTGATATCTTTATCACAGTCTTCACAAGCTTCTAATCTAGATGGATGTCTAGAAACAGGAACATCTTTTGCAAACAGTACTACTTGCCAGATCTGCCTCTGTTAAAAACTGAACGATAGTGGGAATCAGAATGGTTTATTTTGTATTTATCTTTACCTTATCTAAATAACAATACACCAAGGATTTGGGAGAACAGAATGAAACATGACACCTGGCAAGGGCTGTTTTGGTTCTGAGTCTGATTTCTTTTGCTGCCCTGGAGAGACACTGGGCACGCTTCCCTTATTCTTCCATTCACAAAATAGACAAACCCAGAATATTCACTTGCCTGTCCCAGAGGTGCTGATTGATTAGTTACTGTCTATACTTGGCTTTAAAGAGGAAACACAGTGGTTTTGTTAATGCTGAAGAAAATCTCCTGAGATTTTCTAGGTGTGCTTGACTCAGCATCTACTCACCCACTGCGAGTGACAAGACACTGCCTGAGTCCGAGTTTCCGGAAAATATCTACCACGGTCTCCATTGGCGTGTGGTCAGTGACAGTGAAAGGGCTCAGGTTGAGAATACGCCGCAGCTTCAGTGGATGGGGACTGTTGGGTGGCAGTTCTGGGGGGTCTTCGGTGAAGTACACAATGGAGTTGCTCACCACCCCATCCTGACGCTGTCTTGCATTCTCTGTACAACAGAAAGATCAAGGTAGACTGAGTTAGGCTTGATAACAAAATTAAAAAAAAAAAAAATCTTGTTTGGAAAGCAAAGGTAGTAGTTGCTTTTTGTCTTTAAAGTAATGAGGTCCCAGAAGCTGGGGTTACTGAGCAAACTTGAATTTCCTTGAGACATTGTTCCCTTGAAGCAAATGTAACTGATATTTTTGCAAACACATATTTTTTTGCTTGGTTGGGATAATGCTTTTCTGAATAAATTCGCAGCTCACTGTATTCACAAACATCACTAATCCAATTTCTATCAAATTCAAATGATTATATGTCATTTCCTCCATTGTGAGAATCACAACAGAAACTTCTATTATATGACCAAAGGAGTGGAGTCAACAGCTGTGTATGGTCCCAGCTGGCTTGGAGCAGTATGTTTGTTCCCAGGCTTCTCAGTGGAGTTGGGGAAATCTGGGCATGATGAATGGATTTATGAACACAAAGCTAGGGAAGGACAAATTCACATCCCAGGGATCCAGTACCTCTCTGGCATGCAGGGTGAATTTTGTGGGTTTGCACTTAATTCCTTAAATAGACTTTGCGTATCTAGATTTTAAAATGGCAGAAAAAAAATAGCATCCTACTTAAAGGAAAATAGTAAAGGGAGGAACAACATATAGCAGTAAATGAGTTTGATACATTTTTCTCAACAGTATATATTTGACCACTTTCAAAAGTTCAAAAGTTATCGTTCATACTTTGATCAAACTATGAAGTGAACTTCATGCTACATCTGGAGTTTACGTGATCAGTATAAGCCTTTTACTTTAAAGTATGCTCCAAGAAGAATTCTTAGCATTGAAGTAGCTTATTTTCTTTGTAGTGTTTATCTCATTTCTACTCAACACTACAGGGTGTGAACAATATATGAGATGGATTTCCAAATGATAGACAACTTCTCTCTCCCCAGAATAAGCATATCATGTGTTTGGCTCTGAGGGTTTAACTCTTTTTTTTTTTTTTTTTTTTTTTTTTTTAATAAATTCTTGGAAATGGTTAGAATTATTATCTTTGATTAATATAGGTTGCTTCTTTTCTTGAGAGGTACAGCAAATCAGACGTATTCAAAGAGTATGTATATATTCTTGGAGCTCGTTGCCATCCATCAAAGTGCAGAAACGTGTTCCTGCGACTTGTAATGTGTAGATAGTAATGGTTTCCAACATGTTCCAGCTGCATTTTTTTCCCTTTAATGATGATTGTCTTGTAATATTTCTGGAACTGGAGCAGTGCTCGCTCAAACCTAATATCAGTAAAGTATATGATTTTCAACCTTCTCACCCCACATATTACAAGCCCTATTGCAATTTATAGGAATGATGCTAACTTTGTCTCATCTTGTTTTGATTCATACATCTAATTTCAAGTGTGAATATGCCTGCATAGTTCTTTGATATATGATCTGTGCTAAGAGGTAACATTAATCAAACTGAAGGTAACTCCCACCCTTTGATAAAAACCCTTGACAGCTAGGTATTTCCTTCCCGAAGCTGCACCCAAAGCAACAGTCCCAAGCATTTCAGCTACCACGTTGCTGTTCCCAAGGCACCAATGACCCTGGACAACAGTGATTAGCCAAAGCCATGACTTCACTCTTCAAAGTCAAACATCTCTCTGGAGAAATTTGAATGATGTAGTACTATTGAGCAAATTCAGTGGCATCAGAAAAATGGTGTACTTTGTATGCAGTCTCACTGGATGGGGGAGTTAGAGTAAAGGTAAAACAGATCATTTTTGCAGTCAGTGGGTAAGAAAAACAGATATAACTTAACAGAAAGAGCAAAGCAAATGGATGACAATGTCTGGTTTTACAGAGTAATCTATGCAGGAGGCTCTTGTCATAGCTAGAGAGTGAATTAGTTCTCCCAAATGTGAAAGGGCCTCTCATATTCAGAAGTTTACAGTTCACAGCCTATATTAACTATGTTGCTCTCTCAACTCCACATTGGAAAAAGTACATTATACAGGCCACCTGGCTTGTCTCCAAGACTCTGCCTTTTGTATGATGCCTCCCAAACCAGCCAAATTTAAGAAGAGCTTTACAGGTCAACTACTCCCCTCCGTAAGACTGTAAGGTAGGTGCCATCTAAAATGTAGACACCTATTCCCAGATGGTGACTCTGCCTACCTGACCTCCCTACCTGCTCAACAAGGATCAGAGAAAGGATGCAATCCTGAAGGTGCTTCTGAGCAATTGGAAGTGGCATTGCCATTCACTTTACAGGGACAGGATGCATTAGAGTGTGCTTAGTGCTCCACTTAGTAAGAAAGAAATGACGTAGGGGTAACTCACGAGGCACAGAGCTGTGTGTGAACAGGTATTCCACACATCTTCTATAGCAAGCCTGTTCAGCCATGTTGCAATTTATGACCTGAATCAAAAGACTCAGTTCCTCAAAATTCTCCGACTTGTTTCAGACAGCATCTGATCTTTCTGCTTTTATAGTGAGGGCTCTGCATCTTCACTCCATGCAATTTTCCCACTGACATACCTCCCTGCAAGGGAGACGCAAAAGGCTATGAAGTTAGGATGGCAGACAGTGTTACAGCCACAACATGGCATGGACAGTGTAAAAGCCAGACACAGGGTAGGCTAAATACATCTAATTAAGGTTTTTTCACTTCTCACAAGAGAACACAGAAGATATTTGAAAATCATTAGCAAAAGCAGGATAAAATACAAACTATTTTATAAATGGTATCAACTCTTGGCATTTACACATTTGGTGAAACTTCAGACATGTATTTACTTTCCTAGCTTGGCCATACGAGGCATCTTTTGTTACAGCCAAAGGAAGATTAGCCCTCTTAGAAAATCAGTTGTTTGAAGGGGGGATTGCAGCTAGCAGCCTTGGACTTCATCCTGGTGTCTTTAAAATCCTCTTATATTGATATTAGTACACAGAGAATTATAACTTCATGGAGACTTTTTTTCTCTCGTTTTTGGAGGAGGGAGGAAGGGGCAACCAGTGATAGTGGGCTTTTAATGAAAAAGTTAGATTCCCACACTCCTTGGAAGTTAAATTACAATTGTACAGTTAGAGGAGCTGTAGAACTGGCAGTAAGGCCTGTTCTGTTTTCCTATGTTTTGAGAAATTAGTGGTATAACTAAATGCAAAAGAAATTCAGTTCATAAACTTTTTTCTCTAACTGAAATGATGACTTACACCACAGAAGGGAAAAAATTAGAAAATAATTACTAACTGAATTCTGCACTACATTTTAAGGGGAGAAAACTGGGGTCTCATTTCTTTTCATATTCTGCATGTGGTATTGATGCAGCATTGATGACTTTCTGCTATGGGATGAAGAGAATCATGTAACAGCTGAGTGTCCTTAAATAAATGAATATAAATTTTATGCCTAATCCTTAGACTGAGTCTTTTTACATCCAGGAGACAAAAATAAATATGCATTAAAAAAACGTGCTTCAAAGAGCACTGTCATTTCAAATTTTATTTTAGTTTTGTGAGAAGTGAGCAGGAAAGTGGCCCTCTAAAATAGCCCTGATTTTCCATTTATGGATTTTCTTTCCTGAAGAATACAGAAGTTTGCATCTGAGACAACAGCTTTTTAAATGTGCCTGAAGTGGAGGGATGAAACAGGCCCACACAGAGAGGAATAATTCCATGTCAAGGAGGTTTGGATATGCCAGGCATTCTACTTCCCTGCAAATTATAAGGCAACCATGCCCAGCCAGCAGCCTGCCTGCCTGCCCAGCTGGCCCTTAACACCTCAGGACTGCCAGAATTGGGAGCAGGCTGTGGGGTTGATTTGCCGTGCTTGCAGACCTCTGCAGCTCTGGACACCCTGGGAAGGTGGGAACATTTGCTTTCGTCCAATATACCTGTCTTCTCAATCCTCACCAAGCCATCAGACCAACCAGGAAAGGACCTGCTGTGTCAAAACCTGTAACGACCTGGATCGGGCTCTCAGGTAACCAGCTGGCTATCCACTGGATGCTTGACAAAACTCAGCCATCTTTCTTTACCAAACAACATCCTCCACCTAAAATCTTTCCACCCCTACCGCAAAAGGCCCGAGTGTGAGAAAAATCAAGACAGTGCAACAGAAAGAAGCACAGGGACTTGTACTTAGTCACAGGGTGACAAAGGTTCACGACTGCCCCAGCTGCTGACGGCAGCCAATGGAGACTGCAGAAAGCTCAGCACTGCAGTGGCTTTTCATCTGGTTTTGACAAAAATTGTGGCTATGAGTCAGGTTTATCTCTGTTGTCTTTAGCAGAATCATATTGTACTGTTGTGAGTGATGGCAAAATTAAGCCCACAAAATTCAAGCCCACAGAAGTCTACCAGGTGGTATGTTGCAATAGAAAAGCTTCCAGCTATGCGTCCTAGCAACTAGTAAAAGCCAGACTTGAAGAAAAAGTTAGATTCGGTTCTTATTTATCCATTCTTCAAGGGGAATAACACTGGTAACGTCCTACCCTATCAAAATCAAACTTGTATGTACACTGATACTCTACTCACTTATTGCAAGAATCAGTTCTCGTCTCTGCGCAAATCCAATAAGTCTCTCCGAGTCTTTCGAAACCACTACTGGAAAGCCGTTGTAGTCAGTCTCCTTGATTAGTGTCTCGACATCCTCCACCGTCATGCTGTCCTGCGTTAGAACAGAGAGAGGAGCTTCACCACGCCTTGGTCTCATGACGTCAGTTGCCAGGGTTCGGTGGGTGAATTCATCCTTCACATCCAGAAACGGGTAGCCGTTCAGATGAATGTGAGCTTCATAGATCCCTTCTTTCCCAAAGGCATCTGCCACCCACTTGCTTGTGACAGCTGCAGCCATAAGAGGTACGATGTACTCCAGGCCTCCAGTTAGCTCAAACATAATCACCACCAGAGAGACTGTCATTCGGGTAACACCACCTGCCAACAAGGAAAGCAGTTTCCCTCAGTGCTCTTGAAGTATACATACTAAACAACTCATTTATATTTTTGAGTCTTAAACTCAAAAAGGCATGAGATTATTCATGCTGAGTACTTTGCCCTTATACTTTGTGAGGTATCTGGGGGCTTATTTCATTGAAGAAAGAGATTTTTCATCTACTGCAATTTTCATCAAAAAGATTGAGTGAACTTGCTCAAGCCAAAGATGCTAACAATGAAAAGCAAATAATGAATGCTAAAAGACTGAGCTATCAAACCAGAAAGCATGCCAAAAAATCAGCTATGCTGGATGCTTGAGAAACTAAAACTGAATCCTGCCATTAGCCTTCTAAAATGACTCCAAGAATCAGCTAAGTATCATGGCTGGGGCAGGTAGGAGCACTGCAAGCTGGCCTTCACGTTGGTTTACCTAGCGCATTCATACTGAAGAGAAAGCTAAGCATTATCTTTGGGCACGACATGGTTACAAAATCCTATGTGAGGATAGTTTAGGGCCACTGCAAGAGCTGTGTTACAGCTTAAACCCTAACTTTTGATATCAGTATAACATACAGTTTGAACTGTATACAACTTGGTTTGAGGCCATCTAGGCATGCAGCCGTCGACAGGGTTGTAGCTGTATTTTTCAATCTAGTCTTTCTGTGTTAATTTCATAAGCAAGGTCCTTACTCCTTCAGTTTACATTAAAGGATAAAAATAATCATATAACTGCAGACAAGTGTGTATGTATCACTGAATTATTAGGTAACATTTCTTTGCCTCTGTTCAAAAGGTAAATGTAATAAATCTGCTATTTTTAGGCCTCAAAATACAACACCATTTTAGATGAGAGGAATCAGAAACAGGTCATTAAAAGATGCTTTTAATCTAGCAGCATACAGGAAAATTAAATTGTTGGTTATTTAACACGATGATCCGGATATGACTTTCGTCTGAGGAATGCCTTAAACTTCTGACTCTGAAAAGCTGAGAGCAGATACCAGAGTAAGGATCATTTAATACTTACTCTGTATCTTACTCTAAGCAAGACCGGTCTTGGACTTAAGAATGAGCAGTGACCATTCTGCTGTACGTCTCACTATACTATTAAAATCACTGCACCTTGATTTGGACCTTTTAAAAGAGGAAGTGATTGCTGACTAGCAGATCAACTAGAATATCAGAGCAAAATTTTTCTGAATCGTTTCTTTTATGAACATTAAGATCATTTATGGACAAGAGGAAGCGCTTTACTCTTTTTGACTGTAAGATTCATCATAGCTATTTTAATGTGTCTACACTGATGTAGGTGTTCACATCCAAAGGGGTGATCCAGACTGCCTTTATAATCTCCAGAGAAAAACAGGCACTTTTGAGGCCAAATTCATCTGTCCATTTGCCTGGTTTTAGAGGTCTATTGCCAGGTAAGACTGATTTTTCCAGTATCTCATTTTTCTATTTTGACTGTGAAGGGTATCAATGCAGCTAGCTCAGATGTCAATGTCTACATTATAGACATTAAATTTAGACAAGTAAATCCCACCCTTCCTTCCTCTATAACTGATCATACAAATGATCCTGCTTTTCTAACATGACACTCCAAAACTGAAACTTTTCCAGCTCTTCCCTGAGTACATCTTTCACTTCAAATCTACCCAATTATATTAATCATGTGTTATGCCTCCCCACTATTATTTCATCATCTGGTGACGGTATCAACAACAAAAGGAGGTAGAACGTACAAGTATGGAAGGGGAAAGACATGATCAGGGAAAAACATGTTCAGATGGTATGTTTGTAACATTCCTGTTGCATCTATGACTAGAAATTTGATATGTGAGGTATTATTCAATGATCTTGCTTTAATAGTTAACAGACCATTCCTGTTATATCCAATAAATCCTATTGATTGAATGTAATCAGATATTGGCCTATGGTCAAAACAAAAACCAAAATACAGCCCAGTTGACCATAGTGTGACACACAGCCAAAATAAGACCCAGAATTTTTACCTCTCTGTCACTTAAAATTTGACCAGAACTGGGAAGTTTGTTCCCTGCACTGAGAGCGAGCACAGTCTAAAGAAGGAAGTAGCTTTAGTCCAGCTACAGTGGATTTCACTACATCAAAAGGAAAGAAAAAACTAGCAAAACCACTGTTGTTTTTCTTCTTGGAAGCCTGTAGCCAAACTTTAATTTTTTCTTGCACTCTGTGTGCTTTTTGGCAGATTACAAGGAGTAGGCGTTGGTGACTGCAAGCCTCTGTTGTTGCCTACCTGGCAGATCACCGGAGAGACCATTAGAGGAAGCTGCCCATGCTTTAGCCCATCACATCTTGATTTCAACCTCTATTACATCCAGAAATGCCAGTATAGCACCCAACACAAACACAAAACCCTCATAAACAATTTGTAGGTCCCCAAACATCAGTGTTATTCATGCACGAACCAACGATCAGTAGGTACTGTACCCAAGCAAGCTGCCGCTCCCACCATAGCATAAAGTCCCGGTGTGACGCAGTCTGCCCCAGGTCTGCACCAGTTCCTGAAGATGATCCAGTCATGATGGTGATATGCCAGCTGCTCTACTCCGATCCCAACCATCCTGCCAGCCATGGCTCCAACAGCCATGCTGGGAATGAAGAGGCCTGAAGGGATCTTGAATAAGATATAGACACATGAGCACCTTGACAAAAATGACTAGTAATGAACTTATTGATCAAACAGTTTATTATTAGTGGTAAGAGAACCGAGTTTCCTTATTAAGTGCTAGCTCAGAAGGCCATAGCCTTATGGCAGCCTACAGCAATGCTCCCTGTGGTCTGAGACAGGTTTCTGCAGTGACTGAGTTTGTGTGGTTACATGTTTATCAATAGCTTTAGAAAACGTTAATGCATTTTTTAAAAGTAATTTTGAATCCTACCTGCTGCATCACACTGAATTTGATAGATAAATGGTGTTTCTGAATAATAGTCTGCTTTTAAAGTCAAGATGCTCCTGGTTTTGCCTTTATTGCTTTCTCAGCAGGAAATCAGGAGATGCTGATGGTTCTGTCATGGGCCTGAGAATAAGTTTAACTGAAAATAACATCTTGATTTCACCCTCTATCACATGGAGTACTTTATAGTTTTATTATTACTCTTTCAGGCTAAATCAGAGCAGATTTTAAATTAAATGTCAAATACAGAATAAAAATTCTGAGAAAGGAGGCTGACTGCTCCGTGGAAGCTATTTCTTCATCTCAGTTTGCTATATATTTTCCAGGAAGCTCTACAAATCATTACCTTGTTGCCTGCTACACAGACAAGTTACAAATCATTAAAAACAGTATTGAAATGAAAAGGAGCAAAAAAGAAAAAGAAAAAATGAAAACTCGCTTTTCCTTGGCTAAGTGCATTTCCTCTTAGATGTCAAGTGCATTTGCAAGTTGGAGAGAAATTTCCTGGTGGAGAAAACAACTCCTATCTGTGGCAAGGGCTTCCATGGAGTTTTTGTTGTTTTTAGAGAGGAAAGGCTGTTATATCTTTTTAATTCTGGAAACACACCTTGAGCTTCGTAGAGAACTAAACTAACAACCTCAGCATAGCCCAGAGGCATTAAGGCTAATGACAGCAGGCTCTATCTCCCCCACCACATAGTGTTAATTTTGCTGATACAGTCGGATTGAGTCTTCTAGATTTGGTGGGTAAAGCTATGTTGTCTGTTCTTTTACAGAATAGTTGAAACTGTCAATTGCTTGTAACAAATTTTAAATATATAGAATAAATAAAGAACCGCATATCAAATAAAGAACCAAACTTAGAAGTTTTTAAAGAAATGAACAAGCATAACAACTAGCTGCCAGTCATAAATCAGTTTCTGCAGTGAAGGGCATCTCATTTCAAGTCCTCCTCCAGAACTATTACACCTGCAACGTCCAAGTGCTCTGAAACTCCCATTTGTTCTCCCTGCTCAGTAAATCAGCAGGACTCAGTCACTGGTCCTGAGCGACCTTCTACCATTCAGTAGTTCTTGTCATCAGGTGGAGAAAACATGAAAGAAAAGCAAAACTCCCAACAACTTCCTACTATAATTCAGGTAAAAGACCTTCTAAAAGATGGATCCTCAGTTCAAGCCCAGTGTTTAAGAGAAAGATGAGATGCTTTAGCTTTGAGTGTGGTATAAAATATAGCATATAACTCAGAAAAACTTCCCATCGTCTGCTGCAATCAGATCCAGAACTAAATGCTCAGATAATGGGAGCTGTAGACAGACAGATATGTGTTTTATATGGGCTCTAGCAATCAGATATATAAAACTCACCACAAACAGCTTTGTATATATTGAAAGCTTGGATAAATTGTTCTTGGACCTTTCATCACCCATTTATGGGGAGGAGGAGTGGAAGGAAAAAGTTGCAAATCTAGAATAATCAAATCATACATTCGTCACTCTTCCCACTCATTCCCTTTTTTTTTTCCAAGCTACAGTGCTTAAAAAGATTCAAAAATAGAACTTTTCAGCTGCTTTTGTATTTTTGTGAGGTTTTGAATGTGTAAATCAGTAAATTTAAAGCTATTACTTCCCTGAGCATAGCTACCTTGAGGCACATTACGACATTAATCCAACAAGACAAACAACAATGTAAATAGTCCATATCCCTGAGAGAGCTGAAAGACAGCTGCAGTGGCAATCACCTTGAATTTGCTTATTGGCAACAGTGGATATAAATTCCCACCCGGATTTCTTTGTCACTTAATAAAACTGCAGATGACTAGAAGGTGGAAGAGCAGGGCTCATCCCCCTGCTGTGACAGGGGCCCACAGAACAAGGTGCTGGCGGGCAGGTGAACCATCAAGCATCTCAACGACACCCGTGTGGGTGGGTACAGGTCAGAAGCACGCAAGCCCTGCCAGATAGACCACAGCTGCTGACGGCAACCCATCTGCGCCTCGTGCTTGCAACAGCTTCTGCGCCTGTCCCCGATTTACCTTCATGCCGAAAGTGAATATCGTGATGACAATTTTAAACACCAAAGCCAAGGCCAGCTGCCACATGGCAGTGTAGACTCCGGGGCCGGCAGGTCTGTCGGGAATGTCGTCCACCGGCCGGGTCATGTTTGGGTCGTTGATGTAGTCGCAGAGCTGCGAGGACTCCAGGGCACCACAGTCATTGAAGAGCTCCGAGATCAGCTCACTGGTGCTCCTCCGGGTGTAGGGGTTGGGGTAGGCAATGATGGCAGTGATAGCTGTTATCACTATGACCTCCAGGACTGGGTATTTCCCGAGTCTGGTGGTTTTTCGCCTCCTGCACCAGGCAATGTTGCATCGGATAAAGAGGGTCCCCCAGAGGCCGCCGAAGACGCCGAGCAGGATGAAGGGGAAGAGCTCGGCCATGTACCAGGGGGTGTGGTACTCCACATAGAACAGGACCAGCCGGCTGTTTCCAAAAGGATTGATGGACCTCAGCGTGAAGGCAGCCACGAGAGCAGCAAAAAATGACCTCCAGAGGGTTTTCAGAGGAAAGTAGTAGCTGACCTAAAACAAAGCAGAGACCGTAAACACTTCACCGCATGTGACAGAGGGTGTTTGCTTTAATTGCCATGGCTGTGTGTTTCATCTGTGACTCTACGTCTGATTTTACTGGGAGCGCTAGTCATTACCACAGCCAGAACGCATCCGCAAAGGTATCAGAAAAGGCATTTTCAGATAGGGAGCAGCAACCAGTTAAAAAATGATAAATCTAAATCCAAAATTGCTAGCTAGAGATGATAAGACGGATGCTTGACAGCTCGGCCCATGCAGTAGCAAGCTGGAGAAACCTCAGCACAGGGATACACTTCCAGATTGAGTAATTTCATCTGTTTCCAGAAAGTCAGTGCTCGTCTCCTACTCAAATGGGGCTAAAATACCCCATTTCTTATTACTTGAAATCAAAGATTATTTTTGCTTTAGAAGAAAAATAAGCATATAAATATTTGAAAAATAAAGAGGAATCTTAGAAAAGGGTATCAGATGAAAAGATATTTATTGAAGTAAATGAACTGCCAGGTCTCACCTCTTCCAGACTAAAAAGCACGCCTCCAATTGGAGCCCCAAAGGCAACAGAAACTCCTGCCGCAGCTGCAGCTGAAAGCACCTACAAAGCAAATATTTACGTACAAGGCATGAGTCCCTTGAAACACTGAGTATCCGGACGGGGAAATTAGAGATGATGTGAGCCAACCTCACCTCTCTTCTCTTTCCTTCATTCTTGCTGTACTTTGAGAAAAGGCTGCTGAAGAAGTTTCCGCAGCAACAGGCCACGTGGACTAACGGCCCCTCTTTCCCAAGGCTGAGGCCTGAAGATACCACCAGAACCAAGGTGACTGTTTTGATTAAAAGTGTCCACTTTCCCAGGTAGCCCCTAATAATGAACCCACTCAAGATGGTTTTTATCTGGAAAGCAGGAAGAACATGTTGAAGAGCTGAAGAAACCTTTTCTACTCTGAACTTGCAAATGGAGTTAAAAATCCAGCGGAGTTAAAAAAAATTGCAGACTGCTTGAAAAGCGACAGTGATGGAGAGAAAGAAACCATAGGTAGGGCAACTTTCCCACAGCAATATCTGAGCAGGGGTTAAGCAGACCACACTTTTACTGTTGTTATGGGTCGGTAAGGAGTCTCACAGATCAATAGAAATACGAAACTCTTACATATCTCCTTGGCTTACAGGATCAGAGTTAAACTAGACTCAACTTTAACAAAGAAGAAAAAAAGCAAATAAACCACCACAGAATTTTCCCAGTTAAAACAAGGAAAAAAAAAGTTCTAAATATTTTGAATGGCCATGCCATAAAAACATGCAAGTATTCTGAAATGAGAAAGTCCAAGAGATCTTATTTTTACACATTTCCTCTTAATTTTGCATGTGAGTAGCTCGAATAGACCACAATGCCCATGCATGACACACAGGCTGCAGGGTGGGATTTGGGTTTGGACTTCAGCCCTGGAAATGGGCTGGAGCTGAGCATCACCTCACATAATAGATTTACCACTTGGAAACTAGATTTACAGTTAATTATGAAAACATTTTAGAAATACTTACAGATATATCAAACGTAACACACACACACAAGACTACTTTGAAACATGGAAATTATTTAAATATTTCAAATTCTTTGTGGTTTGGGGTTTTTTTTTCCCTAATTGGCTGTGAAAAACTTGGATGCTTCTCCTAGAGATAAAGAAAAGAAGTATACCAAGATTTCTAAAATTTGGGCTGTTGATTCTGTCTGCCAGATTCCTAAGTACTAATCCCAGTGGTTCTATAGCACGTTTAACAAAGACTGCCCTGATTTCAAAAATTTTGAGTAGCTATGCTGCTTGAATTACAGAGTTTCTCATTTTAACAGTTTAAATATGGACTGAGGCTCAATATGGAAAATATTGAAAACCAAGTAGAGATTTTGGCTGCCGTAGTACTGCCATTCCAGCATGACATTGTGTACACAGACACAATCTGCAGAAGATGGACGCCAGACACTTTTCAGGCATCCCAAATTATGGGCATCTCGCATCTTCAGTAGCTTAGGAAACGTTAGCTTTGTAGCCCTCCCTCTTCATTTTATTTTGGTTTTATTTAAAGCCCAGCCTAAAAAATGACTGGTTTTGTAACTGGCCCAAGTAATTTCACCCAAGGAAAATTCTATATAACCTTCCAGTGAGTATGCCTCTCAGCCACAAAAAGTTGGGAGTCCACAAAGTGATGACTGGGAGCCGTTGATTTTTAATTCAGGCTCTGGCAGTGAAGACATATGTGCATTAACCTGTCACAGTGGCATTTGAACATTTTCTACTATGAAAAATTTAGATGGGCACCATAAAGGCATGTCAGGCAAAGGAATTAAGGCAGGTAAGATGGAAAGACAATCTTCTTATTCCTATGCTATCTCATAGTACAGTCCTGGAATGGGAAAAGGAGGCAAATTATCATGTATTTGTTTTGTTTAGTATTTGGATATTCATCCACAAAGAGAAACTCACCTCTGGGATTCCAGAGCCACAGGCATAGGGAGCAAACACTCTGACCAGGGAGACTGCCAGGAAAGCAAAACATAGAGCCCACATAATGTATAGAAAATAGTTTAGAATGTAAGCACTTGCACCCTAGAAAAATAACAGTAACAAACATTGTTAGATAAATGCAGGTTGGTAAATCTCACGCTTCTACATGGTATCATGATGGCATGGAGCCTGATCTTTTCATTTACATGCTAGCTGCTGCTTTTCCTTAGGAAGGACAAACGACTTGATATACTCCAACAATTTTATCACTCATGGAAAGAAGCAGCATACTAATACTTACCTAGCCCAGTCATATGGTCTGTTTGCAAGGGACCCAAACACCTTAAACAGGGCATCTTTCAAGCACTAAAAATTTAAGCCAACCACAAAAAGTTCCAAAACAAACAAATCTGTCTGAAGGGCAAAAGTAATTGGTGATAAAAAAGCACCCATGGCAGGTGACAGTAGATAAGACCCTGATACATCTTTTTCTGAGGGCTGGTATTCAAAGGTCAGCTCTCCATGCAGATGCTGATCTTTTCAAACGACATCCCTGTGTATATCAGTAGCCAGTTCAGTTCACAAACGGGAAGGGTAAAACCATAAATAAACCCTTTCCTTCTATATGACGCTATCTATAAGATAGGATTGAAAATCACTTGAAAACACAATAGCTTGGCAGATCCCACTCAGACACATCTCAGTCATTTTTGCCCTGATATTTTAAAAGCATTCCAGTCAATAATAAAACCTATCTGCAAGCTGAATAGCTTTACTTTACTGACAGAATGGAAATGCTAATGATCATTAGCAATGGTTGACTGTGCAGTGCCATAGTGAAAGCATAGTCAGCAGCGACCTTCAAGCTTTCTACCTATCTCCAATGGTCAAGTCAAAACTGTTGTTAAAATCTGCCTTAGAATACCTCTCCCTCTTCACAAGCATAATTTTTTAGATTAATTTCAAAAACCCCACCTACACAGACAAAAGAGAATCTAGTCAGAGGCATCGAATTGATACGAGGAGCTTAAGCCTTCAAACAATCTCCTCTAGCAACGTGACACTACAGAATAAGAAACAAGATGAACCTCAGTGCATGAATTGGTATGTATCGTTCACCTCTAAGTGAACTCTTCCTACCGGATGCAATCCCAGCTGCTCAAGAACATCAGGGCCCCCGTCTTTGCTCTGCAGGACAGCAGTCTGGATATCAACATTATGATAAATCAGGTAGGAAAACAGGCATTAACCAGTTGTATCGTGCCTTCAGTTAACAGGCCTGGCCAAGCCCAGTTCTCAAGTCATAAAAAACCTAGAGCTGAGAAGTCTCCCTGTTTGCATGCCTGCGAGGAATCAACCTTTAACAGCACGGATGCTTGCTAGCCTCATTTTCCAGGTCTCTGTCCAATTGAGAAGACAGTAAGGGAACCACTGCCCTTATCCTTATGGATATATTTGGAAGAAGGGCAATTTGTTAAGGTCCTCTTGTGCTTGCGGAAGTTAGCAGCTGGCTTTGCTGATAACAGCAGAAGAGCAATACGATGCCATGTCCCAATGCCCTGAGACTAAGCAGTCATGGATCCCACACTTACAGTGATTGACATCCGTCCATAGTAACCACGGATCTTTGTTGCTACAGCTGAAGACAGTCTCATGCATGTGTTCTCCTAGTGCTTTCAATTACAAACAGCTATGACAATATTTACTCTTCCTCTAGAGAAAACTCTGGATATGTCACCCCAGGGCAAAATTCTCCTGTCAGTGCAAACCTGGAGTAACTCCAAAGATGACCAACGCCATTACAACAGCTTGGCCCTACACTGTTGAGCGAAAGCTGTAGTTTTGCATCTATATTCACTGGAGTCAAATTAACATTGTTTCTTTTTACTTCTTCTTTCACATCTCAAAAGTCACATGAAAACTATGTCAGCTCGTTACTGCAATCACACATACAGCTACAGCCCTGTGGCAGGACCCCACAGGAGTCTATATGGCCAGTTCAGTCTTATCCCTTGGGACAACTCTCATTGTTACATTTTCCAGATATCTGGCATTCTGCAGGTCCAATTGCAGCAGTTTCTAATGATTAATAATACGAAAACCTTTGGGAAGTGAAGTAGTAGTAACTCAGTATAGCAAATAGCTCTTTTCTCATTCATTACGTGGCATTACGATTACTAAGGCCCTGAAACAGTAAAAGTCTTAAGCATGTGTACTGGAATTGGAGACCAAAAAAGCTCATCAGCAGAGATGATCCTGCTAAGACCTTTTCCACTAGTGGCTCGAAGGACTAGCCCTGGCAGCAATAGTAATGAAGCAAGTAGAGGAACGGAGCAAAATTTTGTCTTTTACTTTGCAAGATGGAGCAGTATTTCAGGTCTGGTGTCAGTCCAGTTCAGATACAAATGGAACACAATTGAAAACAACGCTCACAAACTCAGAATACTGAAATAAACCCCATCCCTCAGGATACCATCCAATGCTTGTTTTCTCCACAGGCCCAGAGCTCTATTCTGACTCGACTGGGGATCTCACAGCTTGCAGACTCCCTCCTGTGGATGTTACAGCAACATGTCTCCTCAAGGCCCTCAAGACTGACAGATTCAAGGCTGCAAAATTGGGAAGTGGGTTCCAGGTATAGAGGGACTTCCTTGTCTTGCAGGTCTCAGCTTCATGACAGGAGATCCAGAAGCCCTGGGATGGGATTGCAGTCCATGGCTGGATCCAGTGTCACGAGCCGTGGAAGACACGGGGTCCTTTCCTCCACCCTGGATAGGTGTAAGGCACCAGAAATGGGGTCCCCAGCTCCAGTGAAGTTGAGGTTGGGACCATGCTGGATCTGCAGATTAGGAAAGCTCTGGGTCACCAGATACTGGCTAGAGATCTAGCTGAAGTGGGTAGCATCTGATGTGCTTTAACACATCCATTCCTCCAGTGAATTTGAGGTTTTGAAACTCTCTCACATCAAAAAAACTCTTCACCTGCTCTTTGGAAGCAGTTCAGGACCAGAGGGATGAAGGATATAATTGGCCTACAAAGCAGTGTTTAGGGAAGAAAACATAGCCTGGTATGTGTCTGATGTGCTATTACGTTTTCCATAATAATTTATATCAAGACTTTGCTTTGGGCTCATTTTATGGGAGGACTAGAACAAAAACATTTTTCAGGAGATGCCATAGAAAATGTCACAATTCTCAGCCAGAACATATGTACAGGGTTTATCACAGTCATAAATTGGCAAAACCACAAGGAAGAGCTGATCTAAATCTTAGTCCTCAAAATGTCAAATTTAGTTGTCTATGATGAGAAAGAGTCACAGTCATGCATAAAAAAAAGAAGACATGTCTGACCAGAGCACCTTTAGGGAAACTGTTCCAAATACTTCTTATCTAAAACGTGCTCCAAACTAGTAGTTCTGCGCACTGCTGTTTTCTAGGGCTGTTATGCAAATGTTGGGCACAAAATGAAGCCACATACAAAATAAAAAAAAAAGGGGGGGGGGGGGCAAAATTATCCTGAAACTCAGTCAAATTCAGTGTATTTTAATCCCTCCTAGAGTCCTCTACAGCTACGGGAATCATGCAACCCTTGCCCATATCATAAGCCTTTTGCTACCAAACAGAATTTTTACTTTCCATATTCACATTTTTGTTGGGCTTTGCCTGGGATTTCAATGTAACAGTAATAGACAGCTGTATTATTAATATCTACAGCATCCATCAGGCCATGGCAGCCAGAAACCCACAGATCTTAGAGGCCCATTTGTTTCGAGAAAGACCCTAAATCTAAGCCAAGACGAACCTTTTTTCCCACTGTGACAGTACACTAGGGAGTGAGAAGGCCAATCTGAATACAAAGTGAGTAAAGTTTCACAGCGCCCACCTAGCTGATACCCTTCTTATAGGCCACAAAATACAACAGTCACGACTGCTGATTTCAAGTAGCAGGCGAAAGCAATAAATTTTCTCAAGGATATGCTCCGTTTATATATTCCAGCCTTTCAGAGTAACAGCCTGTCAAACACATGCACAGGATTTCCAAATCCCGTAACAATTGTAACAGTCTCGTCTCTTTTCCCTTCCCACATTTTTTTGTTCTCTTAAATTACAACATCGTCCCCAGTCCTGCAACTTCATACCAGGGTAGTATTTCTTCACTGTTACAACGACACAACCACCCAAACCATCTGTTGATGAAGACCAGCGTGAACCTAGCAAACCTCTGGCAAAGGGAAGCTTGGCACTGTGGACTGGCAACTGTGCAGAGAGATTTTTGCCTGCGATTAAATGGTGGGAATATTCAGGAACAGTGAGCAACCTGCTACTTTCACTATGGTTAATTAGAAATATGGAAAATTGGGCTATACATATTCACAGACACTCTTATCTAGTACTACTTGTACCATAAGCCTAAAGAAGCACTGCAAGGAACATGAATGGCAAACTTGTACGGCGACGAAGGTGCCCTCAAACACTTTCTGCAGGACCAGACCACCTCCACATTGGGGAAGATCCGAGACAATCTCTCCAAGTCAGACATTTTTTAATTGTCTGGCTGAAGGTGATTTATCCCATAGAAGTATATATTTTCTTTTACTATTGACCAAACTGCATTACCAGACTTTTTTTTATAAGTCCCGTTACATACTTAAGGCAGTTCTCTTCAAAGCCACATTCATCCCACCTCCATGTCTTATTCAATGTTTGTCATATTCAAGTCACCTGTAGAAATGGGGGGGGAGGGGGGATTCGAGACAATATTTCTGCCCCAAAATTCGAGTTGTGAAGGGATCAATAGTATTCAATAAGTTGAATAGCTTGGGTTGACAATAAAATGTCCTTTTCTATATTTTTTTATCAAAGTGTCATCTGCTAAAAGGAGAATAGAAAGGCTTCTTTTGATGTCTTCAAAATGAAACTTTCACTTGCTTTACTTTGAAACTGCCTTCTTTGTATTTAAAATTACTACAATTTAAAAAAAAAAAAAAGGATAGAAAAAAGTTCTTAAAATGTAAGTTTCATGTCCACCTAGATTTGCTTTTTCCCTTCCTGTTCACTCCCCCTGCTAATTTTTCACTTTGGCCATCTCCTGGGGAGCCCATTAGTTCCCCAGCTTTCAGTGCTAGCTAAGTATTTTGCTATCTAACACAGAAACTGATTGCAAGGGCATAACAAGCAGTCCTTATGCATCTCCCACTACTACTCACAGCATGTGAATACATGAAAACCATCTGCAATCCCCAAAATTTCCTCTTAAATGTATGTATCAGGGATCATCTTTTTTGTCCCATAAAATTCTGTTTAAAAGAAAAAAAAATTGGATAGCTGCTCAGGTCCCCTGGTGACTGTTATGAGTGTTATGAAACACTTTTGGTTTAATACTGATAAAAAGAAAGAGCGATCTCACAGTTTGCCAATTTCCATCACACACGACACTGAAACAATGGGACCTCTCCCAAGTTAAGCAGATATTGCTTGTGGAAATGTCTTTTTTGTTGCAAGGCGCTCCGTTCGTTACTTTCAGAGAAACTCTCTGGGGGGAACATCAGCAAGTATGAAAAAAGGGCATTCCCTGGCCTGTTCTGACCCCAACCTAATCAGGTCTCCCGTACCTCAGACTGGCTTACAAGAAGTTCAGACCATTTCTGCCACTGGGGACATTTGTCCCTGTCATCGAATGTGGTTTCATTAGACGTCCAGCAGCACTGCTCGTGACTGTACCAGAAGGCAGACAGGCAGACACCCTCTTTCAGGTCTGTCATCCAATCCACAGCTAAATCTATCACTCCAGCTAACGTGCCTGGGAAAAGAAATGCAGAAAAAGAAACCGTGGCATTAAAAAGTATCAAGTTGCAAGGAAAATATATCTAGTAACAGCAAAAAGCATGATTTGGGGAAGCAGCTGCAACGTAAGCACAAATATACCAAAGGACTGGGGGCAATGATGAGTTTGCAAAGACACAGCCACACCAGCTTGTTGTCTGACCTTCAGTGCTCTCTCGTAAGCTTTTATTTTAAATATTATCATTTTCATACTGACTGATTACCAAATAAGGCAGGCATAACTGATGTAGGGCCTGATCCTGCAGTCTGTCCCAGGCAGGTGCACCATTTGACTGAGATACGGAGGGCTTCATGTAGGGTCTCTCTATATGTACTAAGCTACAGGTCCCAACCCATGCTGTGTATTTCAGGAGTAGGGGAGGAGGAGGAGATGTATGTTTTCCTATAGCCTTACTGGCCCCAACGCAGCAACCTTTTAGAAGATATTTCAGTACAGAAACAACATGGATGCTAGATTCTGACTTAGGAACTTAACGGAATCGGGCTCTCGATGTGTACGTTCATCACCAATCCAAATATGCAGAATAAAATTATCCTTCAAGTCCTCTCTGTACCAAATAAACCCTTATTTCAGTTTTTTCCCCATGCATTACACAGAGCTGCAGCGACACCCTGTGGCCACCGAACCCAAGCACGGGTAAAAATGATGTGGCCAGACCCCAGGGAAAAAAAAAATATCCTGTTTTCCTAGGGCATTTGCTCCCCAGCGATAATGCCCTGCCCCAGCACCAGCACCCCCAGAGCAGGTTTGTCCTCAGGAACACAACCCCAGCAGGAGCGGGGAGGCCGGCAGCAGCCAGAACACAGAACGGCAAACCTGCGTTCGGTCCCTATGGCCATAGTTTCTGGAAAACATTAAACCACCAGCTGATAGAAGAGTCATTTAGCGTTTTCCAAATCCCTCTCCTATACAATGGAAAGTAGCAGTCAACATTATTTTTACAAGTAATCATTAATACAATTTCAGGAAACCGCTAACAGATCTGAACAGAATTTATCAGTGCATTTCAGTAGGGCTAAAACACTGGAAAAAAAAAAAAGCTTTGGAAAATGCAAAATGGTTTCGTTTTATGTTTCCAAAACTTTTAGCTTTGTGGCTCCTGCTAAGAATGCAATTACATGAAGCAGGGGTGGGGGCTGCTCCCCTTTCCCCTAGCAGCTGGGGCACACAGCTGGGTTCAAGAGCCAGTTTATTTGACCTGGAACTAAAGTTTTCTGCTTTTCATTTCTGTGAAAGAGGAAAAAAACCCCAACATTTCAATAATTCAGGCATGTGTAACCTGTTTTTTATTCCCTAGAACAGAAAAAAAAACCACCAGCGTTCACAGAGCCTTACACATAAGCATATGTTTTCACTCCCTTAAGAAGGACACTTGTCCCCACACTGACAAGTGATGTGACTAGGGTAGCAGTGAAGAATTTTTGTTGTATAGGAATAATCTGAAGAACTATGCAGATATACTAGACAAGATCACAAAGAAAGGCTGCAGGAGGGAGTAATGATGTCTGCACCAGTTATTTTCTTTCACAAAGACCTTGCCTTTCTCTTCCTCTTTTCCATTTTCCTAAGTTTCTGTGGAACAAGGAACCATATTCTTAGGTGATGATAAATCACTGTGTTGCTAGTAACGTCAGCATGCGTAGCTTACTGAGTTTTGCAGTAAACTCTAAATTCTCCTGCAATTTTCTGAAAGTTTCAGGAGACTGTACAAAGAATCCTCATCCCTTGGACATGAGCACCAAATGCTGTGCTTCTTGCATCTCTTGGTTGACCTTTATCATGCTCTGTAGTTACTCCAATCTTCAAAGCTCACATCACACTTTACCAGGCAATTGAGTATTAATGCTACATAGCAGCAGGTACAAAGGCAGGCAGGCAAGCTTTTGAATGTTTTTCCCTGACAAAGTTAATAAACAGAGTGTGGAACAAACATTCAGTTCTCTAATACAACAAGCTCACATGCACCCCAGTACCTCTAGGAAAACATGCTTAAGTATGCAGCTGATCTGTTGCCAAATGCTTTGGGATCCACATAAGGAGGAAAACGTACATGCAATTTACTACACATGCTTTACACAGAAGAAAATCAAGAGAGGGGAGGGTGAGAACTTGTGGGGTAATAGTGCTATAGAGAATGCTTCACAAGACACGTGAGCAGGGCTAGAAGTTTTTCAAGTTCTGAATCTTTGCAATTTTAAGTGAAATTAATGGAAGTTGAGGGCTGTTCAGCATCTCAGAAAGTCAAACCTTTAATTTCTTGTGCTTGCCATGGCTGTCTAGACTGTAATAGAGAGTAAGTTTATCTCCCTACTTCTCCCATCAAAGGAACTGAACTTGTTCCCCCTTCTATGTAACCTCCTGCCCAGAATGAAAAATACTGAGCATTCCAAAGCCAGGAAATGCTGCACTTCATTTTAGATATTAGCCTTTTACGTCTCTCCTTTTCCTTTGGTTGATGATGGCCAATACTCATCCTTTACAATACCCTAATGAGAATGCTAAAAATTTGCTTTGAAAACATTGTTTTCTTTATGCAACTGTGCCAGAAAACAGCATCACCCAACTGGCACAACACTGAATTACAAAGGGGATTTTTGCACATCCAGCTCCAGTACCACAGCATTTTAGCATTAGTACAATAGTACTTTTTGTCACATAGCTTTAGAAAACACAGACTCTTTTGCTGGTCTCTAAATAGCACATACCTTTAGTTGGCTAGTAGTAATGGTTATGTTAAGGGATGACCACTGGTCTGCAGGCAGGATGGGCACAGTAAAAACTCAAAATTCCTTAAAAACGAGTGCCTAAAAATTCAACACCCACACCTAAAATTTTTAGGCTCATTTCCCCATACATTGCTTTGTATTTCTCCAGAAAGTGTGCAAATTTTCTGACCAAGACAGGCCTATCATCTTTTTCTGGAGCATCGTGTGAGTAGTTTTCATCTGATCTCCACACCAAACAGCATTTGTGGGTGTTACTGCTCCTTCCTCCTTCCCGAAATAAGCAGGCTCTGGCTCCCAAGACCTTATTTCCAGAAGCTCCTTAGTGCCTTTCCAGCCACTTGACAGGGTCATACACCATCTTCTCCCTCCACGTAACACCTGAGGGTTCAAGGTCCTGTGGGTACATGGCTCTGAAAGAGCCTGGGAGCTAGATCTGTTGGACTGTGGCGGCAGCGAGGGGCTCCGCTCAGGTTAATTTACACTCACTCATGAAACTTTGCTCTGATCCCAAATGGCTGCTGTTACATTCTTAATACACTTTGGTGTTACTCAAAACATACAGCTCTAACTCTGAAGCTGGCCCTGCTGTGAGCAGAAAGCCAGAGCAGACCCCCTCCAGAGGTCCCTTTCCCACCTACGCTTTTCTGGGACTGATGAAGGAGGCAGGTTCGATGACATTCCAAAAATGACATGAGTCACGCTGCCGAATGGGATGGTCCTCTCCTTCCTCCCTCCATCAGCTCCTTCCCGTCAGCACTATTTTGATTGCTTGTGGCTTTGTGGTGACCAACCCTGCTGAGCCCACTGATCAACTGAAAACTAATCTGGCCAAAACCTGTTTTTTTCCACCAAGTCAGTTCCCAGATTCACCCGCCCTGTGCAGCTGCACATGCACAAAGCAACAGGGCCCGATGGTGGGGACACTGGAGGACAAGGCTTGCTCCTTTTGGCCACACCAGCTTGTGTTAGCTGTGGCGGTGCAGCCTTTGAAGCGTTGCAAAACCTGAAAGATTCAGTTGACCAAATTGGTGGGATTTAAGCTTCTAGATCAGTTAGGTTCACTTAAAACTCCTGGGCCTGGGTAAATCGTCCAGCGCCTTTGGAAACATGCGGAGGTCCCTGCCATCCCCTTCCCCAGGTGTCCCACCTGGCTGCCCTCCATCCTCAGCAAGGGGAAAGCATGGGCAGGGTCCTCCACAAGACCCTCACACCCTGGGCACTGCTGCTGCTGCTGCTTTCTCCTTCCTCTCCCACTCCTCATCACACTCCTTTGCCTCTGGCGATGCCTGGACCCAGCTGCTTGAGACCTCACCCCATGTAGCTTCTGCCTGTTCAGCAGGAGAAGAGGGACCACAGAGAAGCCAGGGTGGTCCATGCAAGCTTGTGTGATCACACAAGTACCCTCGTGACAGGCCGGCTTCTCTGAGCAGGCAGTATTTCAAGTAGAGAAGGCAACAACGTGAAATGCCTCTTGACTGCACCACCAACCCCACCTCCTCCCTCCCCAAACCTCATCCACTCATCACTAATTCCCGCCAGTCATCAAAGGGGTGTTGACCCCTCGCTGAGGCTGAGATGGTGACTCTCCATCTTTGCCCTGTCCCAGAAATGCTGAAGGCACAGAGCATGTGTCGTTTCAACAGCAGGCAGAAAAAAAATCCACAGGGCTCAGCCCAGGTCACAAGTACGTAGGTAATTTTTGTTCTCTAGCTGATTCACAAGTCCTTGTCCCGGTTTAAAAACAGGCTAATTTGATCTGACTCTTTGAGGTAAAACTTGTTGCTCTGCACCCTTGTCATTGGAAAGGTTGCAAAAGCTAACACATCTCAGCTGCAGCTTACCTTCGACATCTGTTCCCACACTGGACGTACCAGCATTAGAGCTTATCAGAGGTCAGCAACTCTGGCTTTCGACAACCTTGAGAATTTCAGCAGATTTCATTGCGAACTAGAACTGAAACAAACCTCCTGGGATATTTTTACTAAAATGGGAGTGTGTGAGTGTATACCATGTTCTCTGTATGAGAGAGCGGATTGCTGACCAGCTTGTGGGACAACACTAGAGCACTCAAAGGCTTGCTCTAACTTTATTTGCAAGCAGAATTCTTCATCCCAGATGAGGCCAACCCTGGCCTTCAGGCAGGGTAGTAGTACACAGTCTATCAGACTCTCTTCCCATCATACCCTCCCATCAAAGCTTTTGTGGAAACAAGTGTATCTCTACAAAATAACGTAATTTACCAAAAATGTCACATCAGCAACATTTTCTCAAGAACTTCCCTAGTACTTCTGAGGCTCCTGAACAACTGTAATAAACATATTAACTTGACAGTTGGTAAGCAGGAAATTCACACCACTTGGAAATTGTGAAACTTCACATCATGCTTTTACCAAGCAGCATGATACAAAGAGCACCCTGACATCACTGAAAAAGCATAAAAAATAGCAGCTGTTTCAACTTGGTAAGAGAAGTGCAGCTTTCCAAGTTGGAAGATGTGCTAAACTGAGCAGAAGACAGGAGCAATTTGGGAAAGTAATGAATTTGCCATCTGAGTTGAGCAGGCTGTTAAATATGTAATGTCTGCCTGGCCTGGAAGCAGATCTGAAACTGAGTCTGAAACTGTATTTTCCCTTCATGCATGTATAAAGAAGATAAACCTACCAATAAAATTGACTTCTGTGAATCAAAGGTTCAGAAAGTCAAAGTAGCCCATCGAGTGTAAAGCGCTCAGATGTGTATTTCCAAAAGCAATAGAAAAATCCCTCTACTGGTGAGCAACATTTTTTCTAGGTCAGCACTCAGCAGGAGACGTTGCAAGTGGGTATTTTTATTAAGGATTGTAACTGCATGGATGCATGGCTGTCTTTTTAGCTTGAAACATCAGTGGAGAAACAATAAAGTGAAAAGAGAAGCAGATGGCACTGCAGCAAAATTGGGCAAGACAGTTTTGGGCATAACTGTAATGCTAACACACACATACCTGCCAGTAGTCCTATGAGAAGCATTACAACCCATCCTGACCAGGCATCCAGCAAACTCTTGATGAACTCCCATATGGATTCCTTACTTTTGCTTGTAATCTGAAATTAAACATATATATAGACATGTTGCAGATTCAGGTTGACACAGTTTTAGTGTAAAATGTTTAAAACAAGAAATATTTAACTTCCTAGAAGGTATATGCAATTTCTCTACTCTCTGCTCCTCCCAGTCCCAATCATTTTTTAGAGATGCTCTGCTGGTTAAGTTGCTGGAAGCCCTTTCATATTTACAAACTCAAGACATACCACATCCATATTTTTAGAAGTCCTCCTCAAGACATACAACAAGGTAGGAAGCAATAACTTTGGAAAACTGCTTGTTTTTCTCACCACCAGGATGGCTGTAACCCAGGGACCGCAATGCATCAAAGCCAGACACCTTTACCTTTCTATGGCGGTCAGTGTCACGCGATTTCTCCCGCAGCCAGTCAATGGTGTGGAAATCTTCATAAGTTCCAACATCGGGGAAAGGTTCATCCAGAAAATCCATCAGGTTGCCAGAACCATTCATGTCTCCTGCATTGACCATATTAGAGTCTGTATGTACAGGAAAAACAAGTATGTCAATAAATTCAGGCAGCTTTGCCAGACATTTCAGAATCAAGTTTTCCAAAATACCTCCACAAACCGCAAAGTCAACAGAGCACGAGTCAGCAGTCCTGGTGCGCACTTACTGCAATCTACGCATTGCCACTAGAAAAAGTATTTTACTGAAGACTACTTCAACAGCTTAGCAAACCCTAAAAAGCACATACAAAAACCACAGCGTCCAAGTGCAGAAATACCAGCTTTCCTGAAAACAGAGCCCCAAAATCCAGGATGGTTCTGGGCTTCTTCTGCAATGGTACATCCTGATCACACGCTGAAAGAAGTCCTCTGCCTGCAGCGAGATCATCGAGTAGGCAAGGTCACCAGCTCAGAAAACAGGTGATACACTAGAATTTACCATTCATCATGAACTGCAGATTTTACATAGCACCATTAGTCATAACACTGCAATAGTGTCTAGTTTTGCATGCTCCCTGCTTTGATCCGCTGCCCTTCCACTGCTCAGAAGGCAAAGCTGGAGATCTCAGTATGTCTACGCTGCATCAGGTCTGGAAATGCAGTATCTCCTTCAAGTTTGCTTTTCAAGGGCTAGGAGAAGAACTATTCTTGGGAGAACCTGAGTGGTTACCTTCTGTCCCATATAGAAACTTTCCAAATTTGCTTTTAAGAAAGCAGGGGGAGAAACAGCCACCACATGTCCTGCTAGAGCACAAGAACAAAGATACCTATCCCCAAACTATAACAAGCAGTTACAAGAGGCGTTTGGTAGTTAAAAAGGAGATCAAAGTAGGCTGTGAAATAATATATATTCTAGCGTGTGGCACACAAGCCGAGTGAACATTTTCAGCCCAGAATTTTTTGGGGACATGGTCTCTGGGTTTACAGACTATCAATACAAAAGCAGAGAAACATCCATGCCCATTGCTCTGAAGCCCTGGAAACTGTACCTTGTTCATGCAATCCACATAAGCAAAGCATGAAAAAGTTAACTCCTAACCACCGTTCCTCTTTTTCCCACAAAGAGCTCAGCAACATCTGGCTAGGTGCAAAAATGACTGTTATCTCCCTTAAAGGTCAGGTCCCAAAGTGGTCACTAATATGACGAGCTCCAGAAATGGCTGACATCATTCCCAACGAGGCACCTTTAGTAGCATGAGAATCGATTAAATGAAGTAGTTTAGGCACACAGCTGGATTCATCCAACTTAACTTCAGCCATCCAAAAGTTTCATGTCTGGACTATAAGAACCACCTAGGCTGCCTCTAGAGACAGAGAAAGGTGTGTGTAAGGGTGAGTGCCTGCTCCTGTAAAGGTATCTGGGCCAAGGACCTTTTTGGATGCGACAAAGGATTATAAGCAAAGGCGGAAGCCTGAACAAGAACATACAGGGACACAAACCTGATGCAAATGTTAAGGGAGGCAGTGATGGGAACCTGTCGTGGTTTAAGCCCAGCTGGTAACAAAGCACCACGGAGCCATTTGCTCACTCCTGCCCCGGCCACGGTGGGATGAGGAGAAAATATAAAGAAAAACAGGTGGGTTGAGACAAGGACAGGGAGGGATCACTCCCCACTTATGGGCACGGGCAAAAGACAGGCTCAACTTGGGGAAGAAACAACATCAATTTCATTTACTACCAATCAAATCAAAACAAGGATAATGAGAAGTAAAACCAGACCTTCGAACACCTTCCCCCCATCCCTCCCTCCTTCCCGCCTCAGCCCCACTCCTGGTTCTCTCTCCCTCCTCAGGGAATGGGGGCTGGGGTGGGTTCCTCACCCCTTGTCTCTGCCGCTCCTTCCTCCTCAGGGGAGGAGGACTCCGCACTCGGCCCCTGCTCCGCCGTGGGGTGTCTCCCGCAGGAGACAGTCCTCCACCAACTTCTCCAGTGTGGGTCCCTCCCGCGGGCTGCAGTCCTTCAGTCCCAGCCCGCTCCCCGGAGCGGCGGCCATCTTGGGGGGCCTCCGCTCCCCTCCATGGCTGGGGGGGACAGCCTGCCGCCTCACCGCGGGCTGCGGGGGCATCCCCTCCTGCCTTCCTCCCTGACCTCGGTACCCACAGAGGGGTTCCTCTCCCGTTCCAATCCCCCACTCCCTGCAGGTTTCCCCTCTGAAATCTGCTCTCCCACCGGTGTTTCCACTGTCCCTGAGGGGCTCGGCCTGGGCCAGAGGCGGGTCCGGCTTGGGGACGGGGGAGCTTCCAGCAGCTTCTCACAGGAGCCGGCCCTGCGGACCCTACCCTGCTCCCCCAAAAAAACTGCCACACAAACCCAAACCAGAACCAAACCTGGTCAGTCACACTCACTGATGAGGGCATGTGGGAGTGTGCGAATGTCTATTCCAGTGAGGTTTTGTGATCGGCGACCTTGTCAGTTAGGAAACTATAGCAAAAAGAGGGGAAACCAGAAACAAAATACAGAGACACAAACCTGACAAAGCAAACATGGAGAGCGTGACAAGAAACAAACCCCACTGCTCACACTAATTGAAGAGCTAGTAATTGTGTGCGTGCCTCTGGGATACACGCTCAGCTTTGCTACCAGTTGAACCTGCAGATGGGAAAGTGGCAGCCATGTCCCCCAGCGTGGGCAGAGAGCCCGGGGCCGTGGGCTGGGGTCCAGCAGCCGGGCAGGAGGGTCCTGGGCCAGGGCGGCTGGAGGAGGTGGCCATGCACTTCTACATCACTTAACAAAGTCTCCCTCTAAAGAGGGATTGATCCCATCCGTACTAAATTAGGTGCCTGGGAAATACGGTCTTCCAGAGAGTACCTAGGGTTTGTAATCCAAAATGGCAAGCCTAAAAAAAACCAACAACTAACAGGGGGTTAGGAGAAAAAAAAACACATTAAAACACATAAGAAAAAAACGGGGACAGATACAGACTTTACAGGTTTTATAGAACTGACCCTGCAGAACCTGCAGCTCCTTGACAGACAGAAGATAACTTTTACAGGTCACTGATGAGGCTAGCACGGTACTAGCAACGACTGCTACCCACTGCCCTTCATCAGGTATGGAAACAGGGATTTCACGAGTAAAGAATTTGGAGCTTTGAATGTGAGGAAATTTCCCAATTTTGTAATTGGAACAGGCAAAACCGTGGCAGATAGGCTTTTAATCAACTGTCCATACACCCTGCTGCTCTGCCTTTATTTACTGCCTTTTTTTCCTCCCCTCTCCGTTTTCAACTGTTTTACTTGAATCCTCTCCATTTAATTTTTTTCCCTGGTGGGGACTTCAGGGATGTAACAAGCGTGAATACTCAGCTTTGTCAGGGTCTGCTCTTTGCACTCCACTGGGTAGGACTTTTTGGACAACACAGACAATGTGCTCAGCACAAGCTGCTGAGAAAAGCATTCTCTTACAGGCAGCCAGCAGGTCACCATTGTAATGCTATAGAAGTCTTTTTAAGTGCGGAAATCAAGTAATCTCCAAGCACCGTGGCATGTTTGTCTGAAAGAGAATCGAGGGAGGGAGTTGCAGCCTGGGGAAGGAAACCAACTGCAGAGCAGGTGTCCCACGCGGCACGGCTGGGCACAAATAAGCTGCCGCAGGATTGAGGTGATTTAAAAAGCAGCAGTTAAGAGGAGTGACAGCTGAGAATAGCAATGCTTCGCCAAACAGATGAGAGCACGCTCCTACATTTGGTAAGGGAAACGAGAGTCTGAAGGTGGGATGCTGCGGCTGACGCCCGGGAGCTGAAGTTGCAAGCGGACCTTGAGTTCAGTGTCTTGTAAACCATGACCGAGGACTGGAATGGGAAGCTGAAATGAGGTGAAAGGATTAGACCATGCTATTATTTTGTAACGCTGTGACATTTTGCAGGTCATTTACTTCACCCTATTCTTCCCCTATAGCAAAGAAGGACCTGTAAAGAACACGCTGTTCAGACCTCTTGCCTGCACGAAGCAGCCCCCCCCCGCTACATAAACAAACTTCTGGGAACTCTTGTGCTGAAAGCTTTGGCAAGTTTTCCTTAATACTACAAGAAAACTACCCAATGTGCTAGTTATATCACATAAAAAATAGCTAAGTATGTTGTCAATGCCCAGCACATGACAGTATTGTGATGGATAATACCAGGCCAGACCACAAGTATGTAGGATAATTACAATCTCAGCCTGAATCTACCCCCAAAATACGTGCTACACAACACGTCCAGGGAAGAGAAAAATGTGCTAGAGACCACAGGGCCATGGTAGACTAAGAAAACAAACAAACTTTGAACTCTAGGTAGTGTACCAATACCTGGAAATTGCAGCTAGGGGGATGATTATTAGCCTTAAAGTTCACTTAAGGTACTATGCTTCTGAAAGCAGAGATGTGGTATCAGATTATGCAAAACCCAATTTTAGCAAATAAAACCTAGCTATAGCACTTCTGAACTGAGTACTACAGAGTTCCCATCTTATGTCCTAGCACTAAGCACCGTAAGCATCACTTTCTCTTTATTTTGCGTTTATTTATCTCACCTTACTTTGGCATCTGAAATAATGTCCAAAGTTTATTTCAGGATAAGCTAAATTGCCCTCTTAGAGATGCTTGCAGAGATGCTTTCAGTTCTGCCAGCAGAACTGGAGCCTTGCACAAATAACTCAGTTATAGATATTTTAATATAATACACATAGGTTAAGGGCAAATTAATCTCATCCCAACATGAATTGTAGTCAGGTATACCGTAGCAATCCACTCCGATGATAGCAAAAGTACGAGCATTCGTGGTGCGAGCTGTCTCATCTAGCATGAGAAATCTGCACTAGACTCTGGACACTAAAACCTAGACTCATTTCATAGCTGATGAGAGGAAGTAAACTCTATTCAGATGCAATTTATCTGATTTATTTTAGATATTTACATTAGAATGAGACAGATTGTTTCCCAGAGTGCTAATTTCTGTTTTCTGATTACAAAGAGATATCAGAAGTAGACATCCACATCTCATCAAATGCGTTCGACACTACCAATTCAACAGAAAACATTGCAATACCATTACATGCAGAATTAGTAACAAATGCAACTCATAGCTATTTCTAACACCTGAGCATCTAAGATACTCTGGCAGAGCTTATATACACTGAAAGGTGTTGAATCCTGCTGAGTTGACTGTTTGACATATGTATTTTGTCCCTTTGCTGTTCTATGTCTTAGATGTCCTTGCTGTCCTTTCCACTACTTTTCCAGGTGCTGATGCAACATAATTTGTGCAAGGGCAAACGTTTCCTGCTTAGTCCCCTATTCTTTTCCTAATAATTCCTGGCATTCCAGCAGCTTTTCCTAGGGCAGACATCCAACATTTTCACTGAGCAGTCTGCCATGACTCCAGGCTATGCTCCATGAGAGGCAGTGGCCAGTTTGGAGCCCATCATTCCGTGGTCTCTTAGGGACATTTTCCCCATTGCTTTGCCTTTATCGACTTTGAATTACATCTGCCATTTTATTCCCTGCAATACAGTAGAGATCCTTCTTCAGCTCTCAACAGTGAGCTCTCATTTTAGTGACTTGCTTAGCGTATCTACAACTGAGCATTTTTGTCAACACTCAGCTTTAAGAATTGTAAACAGGTTCTTGCTAAAAACTGAATGAGGAAACCTCCTGAACTCAGAGGGTTCTGGTTAGCAGATTCCCTGAATTTAGACCCATGCCAGACTACTACTATCCTGTATGTGGAGCAAGGTCCTGGCCAGCATCGATTCATGAATTGAGAGAGATCACAGTGCTAGACTGGCAATTGTGCCTCTTGATAGAGGCTCTCCTGGCTGCCACATAACCCTAGATGTCTTCCAGAAACCTTGGGCCAGGTCAACCCGATGTTCAGTCCCCGATCTCCCAGCTAGCCATGCTTGGGCAACGATACTCTGAAGCCAGAAAGAAAGAGACCTTGCCCTACAAACGTCGGTCGGAGGTGCTGCATGAGAGCAGCCAGAGTTAAGGGTCAAAAGAGCAAGTCCAAAGATAAGCCCATGAGGCTCGATGACTGTAGGAAGCCAGGTAATTTTTGAGTAAGTAATCACTGAAGCCTGCCTCCTATGTAAAGAAAGCAAAGAAGAGATTAATGCAAACAACATACAGAAGCTGCCTGACAGCCAGGACATGCCAACAAGCACAGCAGGTACTGCATGGACTGCAGGCCTCTTCTGGTACATTTACTTACTTTTTTTTGTTATTTTTTAAAGAACCAAAAAGCAGTAGTACTATCATCTTTAAGGTCATGTTTTTCCTGCAGGTCTCACAGTGAGTAAGCTCATCATGTGATTGGGACCAACTGTATGATACACTGCAGCTTGGAGCTAAGTTTTATAGAAGATCAATAAATTGCATTTACGATGGAAATGCTGACAACCTCTCAGCTTTATAGCACTGTTACAGCATGTGCAAATGTAAAAGCCACAGCTAGAAGAGCTCTATCGGTGAACTGACATTCTAGGTATTATGTTGACTGACTGATCGGATCTGAAATGGATTTGACATGGCAAGCGCAGGCCAAAACATCCCACGGTTCAAAGAAGCTGAAAAGTATACTGATGGGAAATAACTAGCTGAACAGTCATCAAAGGAAAAGTCTTGGCCCTGGACTATTGCTACTAGACATGCTAGTTCCATGCTACGTTCTCCTCATCCTGTTTTCTGTTTTAATTGGACACATTACACTGAGGCAGGCAGTACGTTTTTTAATGCAATTCCAACAAGTTTTGAGTTACTTTCAGCAGATCACAGTTACTGAATTACTTCAACACTTCAAATGTTTCTAGCAGATGAACATTCACCTACACACTTTCATCTGCATGCTGTTTTCCTTGAAGACAGTAGCAGGGGATTGCTATGTGAAACATAAGAGTATGCAGGCAGCAAAGCATAACCTGTCTTCAGTGACTCTCCTGCTGTAGCATAAGGAAGAAGTGAACGTGGCAAGAGGCTGGGGAAATAAAGCAAAAGCCTAAAGGTCATTTGCAAGTTCCTCAATTCACATTTGTTTGGAGTGACTTTTCCAGGGCATCCAAAGCATCATCTGTTCCATCTCTTCCAAATGTGGTGCGAGTTAGCTGACACACAAAAGCAGAAATACGGTGCATCTCAGGGCTTTTCTATGCTCTGGTACCAATATACATAACAATGATAACACAGGGGAAATCCCACTCCAGACACCATGCTTTTGAAGTGATTCATGGTCATTTCAATCATGACTCTATCAGTCGAGCACGCCGCTGATCTGAATGGTTGGTCAGCTTAGCTGTGCTCTCATGGCATGACACGACAGCAGGTACTGCACGAACTGAGGAGCATACGGGCTGTGAAAATCCTTGGGATTTATTTTCCATAGCACCCAATAACGAACAACGCAGTCTTACTGGTTTACTAACTGGCAATCATCACAAGACCCCTTTATGCTGACGGATGATTTGCTGCTCTCTATGCCCTTAATACTTGTATTGACCGTTCCTCGTACCGTGTTCTCAAAACAGCCAAGCATGGTGCCCCAGCCTCATGGCCAGGAACTGCTCAATGTGATCGGTCGAGCAAAGGCACCTCGTCTTGAGAGCTGGGTGCTCTGCCAGCATCCATCCATCCATCCCCCATCCCGAGGGATTTAAGCCTAGTCGCAGAGATGGACACGGAGCGCTCTCCACCCAGGCCTCGAATCCGGGCAGTGAGGAGATCAGCGCTGCCCGCGGTGTGAGCTGAAGAAGTCGGTGTCCAGAGCGGTGAGAGGATAAGGCTGAGGGAGAAATCTCCTAGAGCTGAGCGCGGTCACACCACAGGGTTTCACCACCAGCTGGCCAGAGAAAATGGGCCTGATAGCTCAGGAAGGCAGCAAGCAAGATTATCAACAGGGTCGCCTTGAAAGACGTGAATGAAAAGTACCTGGAGATGATTATGGGCCAATGCCTTTTGGGGAGGGGTCAGAGGATGAGGACTGTTTAGCCCAGAGCCAGGAAAGCCGAGGGGTGGGGATGTAATTCCCCTTCCACCACCTGCCACGCAGGAGAAGACGACCTAGAAATGGGAAGGTGACATCGCACCCTACAGGACATGGGAGGCAGGTAAACGGTTCTGGAACGTTCTTCTAAACAAGAAGTAAGATGCTTTTGGGTGGGTGATTTTGCAAGGAAGATGTCTCCAGCAAAGGCAAGCAGGCTGAATCACCGGTGAGTTCAACAGGCGGGTTTCTGCAGGTTGAAAAATATCCACGGGCAATTTAAGACTATTCACCTTAGAAGCCTCAGACTGAACAAGCTGACTGATTTACTGACCTTCCGTCTTAATGATGGTGTTTAAAAAAAATGTTAAAATGGCCTTGGATCAGAGCAAGGTTCAGACTCCTGGAAAAATAAGAAAATGCTGAACCCAGTTACAAGCCTTTTTTGGAAACATAATATGGCACACAAAAAGCAGAGAATAGTTAAATTGGGAAAATACAGAGGGAAGACGGGATATTAAAATTGGCAAATGCCTTTCCTACAATTCAAGGACTAGTTCGCAGCCTCCGTATACAAGTAAATTGCACTGCAAACCCTCAGCCTCCTGCCACACAAGCTCAGGCAGGCTGCAGTATCGGAAACATTACTGTAAAATATTGCAGCATTTTACTGTATGGCCCCCCCACACAAATATTAAGGAGTTTCCTGCTATGATAGTGTGGGCAAGCTATATACAGTCACATCTTTGATGTGCAGCTTTACCCCGAGTAACCTCTATGGAAAAAATTATGAAGCCGCAGCAGAGCTCAAAAAACACAGGGTACCACATCACAGGGGAGAGGGCCTGGGAGAGCGGGGGAAGGCAGGAGGGAACATTTGGGATAAATGGCAGAAAACTGAGGCACAAAAGGCTCCTCCAGACTAAACCACAGCCTCTGACGGCCCCTCCTCAAGCGCCACACGTGCTCGTGGGGCGAGCGCAGGGGAGATAACAGGGCTGTCTGGGAGCATGGGTGAAGGGAGGCACTGGGGGACACGGGGCACACCAGTGCACCCCAGGAGCTGATAAAACAACCATCAGGGCTTCTCGACCCTTTGGCCTGAGTCCCTCTCCTCCTTTTCTCCTCCTGGGAGGCCCCTGGGTCCACACGCTTCGTTCCTCCGAGGGGTGAACCTCACCCCAGCATCCCGCTCCCTGCTCTTTCCCAAGATGACTGTCTCTTTAGAAACCAATTCCTTTCAGTATGAAATATCATGTGTCTGGTCTCTGTTCAAGTTTTCTTGGAAAGTCTGAGCAAAATTAGTTCAGCTGCTGAGTTATGTCAGAAATGGAAGGGGAAAAAAAAATCCTAGTGAGCTCAGAGTGGAATTTTTGCATTCACATAACTCGAAATCAGCTCCATATTAAAAAAATGCTAAACTCATGTATCTGTTTCCAGCGAGTCTTAAAGATCCCTCCAATAAATTTAGTTGTTAGCGTAGATGTCGGGGCTGGGGAAAAAGCAGGAGGGAAGCATTGCTGGCTCTGGAACATCCATCTGAATTTTTCTAACTGAGCTGAAACATCTCTATTAAAGGATGCCCCTCTGCTAACAGCCCCTGAGGTTGGGCAGATGAGCCCCGTGGGCCTGCATCAACCCCACACGCCCTTGCTTCTTGAAGGAAACAAGATTAGATTAGATAAAATTCAGAAAGCCTTCAGCATCTGGGGTAAGAAAGTAAACTTGAGAAGACAGGACAGACTGGAAATCAGGCTGCCAGTGTAGCGGCATCTATAGTTTCTATTCTTGATTTCCCTCTAGTTCCCTTCCTCACAAAAAAAGGGGAAACTTCCCTCCTGGAACAGCCGGTTTTTCTGCCACAGAGCTCCAAGCCAGGGCTGAAGGGTCGAGGGTGCTGTACAGTTTTCCTCCTCGTGCCGCACGCAGCCGAGGTTTGGAGCATCAGGTTCGGGTTTCCAGCGCTGTTCTTTGTCTCCTCGCTCAGAAAATGATAGGATTAAGCGGGGGGGGGGGGGGGAAACAGTTCTTGGACTGCAAAAAAGGCAAATACATTCAGAGAGAACAGAGTTGCACTGTCAGAAGGGAAATGCCCTGGTATACAGTTACTCCTAAAAAGCTCTCCCCTGAAATGGGGTGCTCAATGGCATTATACGCACCTCTCGCCAAAAACCTTTTTAAGCCTTCAGCTTGAAATAGAGCTGCTAAATGTGCAGTAGGAAAGCCATTAATCTGTTCTACCATGTCACTTCTCAAGATCCGAGTGGAGGCAGTGAGTCATTTTCACACAGATGGAGGGCAACGTTTCCCTGTTTGCAGGGCACTGGTTTTTATTGCTGCGTTTGATGCCGATAGGCTGCGCGGTTACGGACGAGTTACTTCATACTGCCAAGAGGAATCTCCCCCACCTGCAAGACAGGGAAACCTTTTCCTTGGGGTGATGTTTGAGAACAACATGTTGAAAGTGTTTTAGGAACCCTACCAGAGTTTCTCTTTTGGCATTAATGATCGTGTGTGATTTTTTTGGTTCTGCTGGACTAGAGAAGAAATCTGAGAAAACCCAGTACCTGGTGCATATGTACGCACACACACGTGCACAAACGTATTAGACTCCTATTCCTACAACCCGATCCCATTTCACTAAATGGAAAAATCAACACACGCACCCCCTTTGAGCACCCTGCAAGCTGCAGCCTGATGGCAAAAGCAAACTGGAAGAGGACCTACGGGTGCTGCGCCACCGTTTGACAGTTGTGCACCGTGCTGAGCTAGAGCAGGTCAGACGCGAGAGAAGCTCACGCGACACAACCTGACCACCAACGCGCGCAAAATGGCCCTGAACCATGGGGGAGTGGGAGCCTCCCGCTTCCCCCAGCACGAGCACCGGGGTACAGCCACGATCCCGCTCGCTTTCCCCTCCATCCCGACACCCAACAGCTTCACACCGAAGCAGCTCCCGGAGCGGGGAGGTTACGGCGCTCCAGGGAAATGGTTTGCTCCAGGCAAGCGGGAAGGACCCAATCCCAGGGCAAACACTCCCCTCCAACACCATCCCCTTCTCCAGTCCTTGTGTAAAAGCCACCAGTCGCTACCTTTGGGAAGGTACTACCTTCACAAGGCAGACCCCGACGCGTGCAGGGGCTGAGCACCCGTGCAACCGCGAGTTGGAGCTGGGGCACGGCATCCCGGTGCTGCCGGGCAGAGACCCCTCCACCTGGGGATGTATCCAGGGTCACGCTTTTATGCTAAATAACTGTTAAAGGACTTAAGTCCTTAATTTCCGAGTTGCCCCCACATACATTTAAGGGTGGTGCCTTGTCACCAGTTGCACAAAAGATGCTTGACTCCAATCAGGAGACCAGGAGAACCGCCGCCCCGCGTGTATTTCCATAGGGCATTCCAATACGATCCGGGGCAGAAGGGAAACCCGTCGCGGTTGTAAAACCCACCGCGGTTGGGAAACCCACGCGTGGCAGCCCTGCTGTGGGCGAAGAGCCCAGCCCCAGCGCGCCTGGCGAGCAAAAGCACGTCTCGGCTCACGGCACTGGAGAGAATCGACCCAGCCGTAAGTTCCGAGGGAGGCAGGGGAACAAACCCAGCACCAGCATCGTCAGGATGCCGCCCTCCCTGCCACCTCGTACAGCGACAGGTCTGCGTTTCTGTCGCTTCTGAGGTTCATTCAGTCTTGGAAAAAAAACCCCAGAGGTTCTGGTGAAGGAAAATAAAATGGAAATTTATTTTTCTCTTCAGTCTTGAAGAACCATTGTCCTTTCTTACTTCATTTCAACAATTCATTATGCACTTCTCCCCCCCCATTATTTTCTGATCCTGACACTACTGCATACCTGATCACTGGGAAACAGAATTAACCTTTCACTAGGACGTACAACCTCCTTCAGCACAGGAGATCTAAAATCTCCCCCACGATTGTAAGGGTGAGCACAGAGAGACCCTAGGCCTGCCAAATTTTCATATTTTTCTAAGAGTGGGAAAAATTTATTTAAACAAAGAACAGGATTTTCAAGAATAAGAAAACTTCCTGTAGACTAGGAGTGAAAAGTCACCTGACTCTATGCCTGATGAAGCTGTGGCTGAGTCATCCTCCGTTCTCTGGCAAAGGCACAGAATTATTTATCAGCATTCTTAAAAAAGAAAAAAAAAAAAGGGTATAATTTTTATTTTTCTGACTAGTATAAGCTTAAAATTTAGTTTAGCTTCTTGCATTCTAAAATACATATTAGAATAATTTTTAAAAGTAGTAACATATTTTAAAAACCCCTAAAATATATTAAAAAGCAATACAGAAAAAACCCACCCCAGAAAAGTCACCATTTTTTCTCCACAAATATATGTCTTCATATATTTGTATAGAGTGCATAATTAAACACCCACACCAGGAAAAGAAAACAGACTCTGGACTTTGCTTATATAAACACTAACAGTCCAAAAAAGCAGTTTGGCATGGACTTTTCAGCCTTTTGGTGACTGGCATTTTGTGTAAGAAGCAAAAATCTGCTTGTCATCTCTTATGTTCCTTCTGGAAAAGAATTTTTCAGGCTTATATTGGACGACAAGCAAAACCTACCTGCAAATTACGCAGGAAACCTGCCAGACTAGGTGCTTTCAAACCATGTCAGCAAAAATTAACAATAAAGGAAAAGCTGCTTTCCCCAAATACATCTACTAGCCCCCTGAGCAAGTTAATCCTCATTCCTTTATAAGCTCAGACACATCTATCTGTACAACAACCGCTTCCTTTAGGCACCCAGGAAAAAAAAAAAAAGCAGGGAACGCGAGCAAAACACTAGAGCTGCTCTCCCTCCGCACGACGGGATGATGATGGCTGCTCACGTAAATCCAGAATTCGGCAGACACCCGAAGGAGCCATAGCAAAGCACAGGGACAAAGGGCCTTCTTCAGCGTTAAAGCTCCGTCTGGCAGCGTTTCTAGCGGAGCTGTCAGGCGGAGGATCAGCACGGAGCCAGCAGGCAGCCTCTGCACCTGCAAACCCTCTGCTCGCAGAAAAAGCCGCTTTTCCAGCGGAAACTCTGCCCGACAGAGCTGGCGCTCTGGGACGGCAGCATGAGAGCAAGCGGGAAATCAATTTTTTCCAAGAATTCTGTTGCTTACCTGCGATGCCACATCATTTAGCCCAGTCCCAAAGATTTTTTTATAGCATCCTTTCTTGGGTGGTATGGCTGCAAAAGCAGTGATGTCATGGGGAGGAAGCAGTAACTATCATGTGACTGCATCCTCCGTCTATAGGATATCTGATAGGAGACGGACCAGGCTGTAATCCAGCAGGATTAAACCGCAAGCTGCTTTATCCTGCCCTACCTAGTCGGTCACCATCAGCACACGTGCTGCTTCCCCCCTGCCCCCAACCCCAGCTCATTATTTTTAAAAGGGGTTGCGGATTTTGTTGCGACGGCAGTAAGGATCACGGTTTTTCACGAGGAAAAAGTACAGTAAGTATGCTGCGTGCAAAGCAAGAAGTATCCCTGTTGCATCTGCAGCAACGCCCAGGTGTCGTATTTTCTTTCATCTTTATGAAATATGTAATCACAGCAGCTTGGAAACGAGACAAACCACAATTCCAGCACCCCTTGCGTTTTTCCTTCTCCCAGTGCTCCATTTCAAGCTTATCCAGACTGACTTCCCTCCATCTTCTGTCTCATACTTAAGCTTTACAATCTTACCTCAAAGGTTTCAGCCCTGTTACCTTCACTTCTTCGTTCTCCCCACCATCCATCCATCACTCCTCTTGCAGCCATCTGCCTCTTCTTCAGTGCAACTGTCGCTGCTTCAAAGATCCTCTCCTATACGCCAGCCTAATTTTCCTTTCCAAAACTTCTGCTTAGGTTTTCCCATCAAATATTTTAAAATTAGAACATCCTGAAATGTTTTATTTAAAAAAAACCAATTACCCTGACTCACATTTTGGTTAACTGAGTATTTCATCTCAGAACCACATTTTGGGGGGATTTTGGTGTGTTATTTTTTTGTTTTTAAGGATTTTATTATACGTTACTATGTATTTGAGTTGTACAACAAAATAATAATTTCAAAAGTTCTGATTATAGAAATGTACAAGCCACCAGAATCATGTTCTGCAAGGCAGAGGCTGCAGCCATTCTTTGTGAAGATGGGGTGGCATGTTTGTACATGTGCAATGTGTTTTATTTCAGGACATTCACCTTACTGCTCCTTTTCCCATATCGGAATATTGTGCCGACTGGTTTTACCCTTAAGGGTATCCAGGGACGTGCTTTCTGTTACCAAGCAGATGCAACAGCTGGTAGAGGGAGATCTTGCACAAGCACCCATGAAAATATCCACGGGTAACTGAAGGTGCACGCACAACTTCCACTCACTTCAAAGGCTAAGGAATGCGGCTTTGGAAAACCTTTTTGTCCCAGTGTGTTTTATGGGACATAAATTTATGGGTGCCCTAAGCAGGCAGCCCAGCCCAACAAAGCAAGCCAGCTGATAGTGTAGAAAACCTTTTTTCAGAATGGCTACACAGCTCCGCCACATCTTGTCTATAAGCTGAAGAAAGTTCCTGTACTCCTTATGTCTGATATGTACTCCCCACGCAGAAGCCACATTTGGATTTTATTATGAAATTTGAACACTTCACTTGCTTCCCCTGAAGTTGCCACACCTTTCTGGAGCGAGAAGCATGCCATTAGAGAAGAGATTTGATTACAGCCTTCACACACAGCACTGCAGATCACAGTTCTCTGCCACTCATAGATCAGGAACAGCCCCAGGCATATTAGAACCATGTCAGTGAAGTGTAGAAAAGCAATCAAAGTCCTAACTTCTGCTAGTGTCTGTTCTTTGCGCCCATTATTAATAGGTCAACTGAATTCTGTGGAGGAAGTTAAACAAACACTGAGTAGTTAATTTATTTCCTTGATAATGTATCTGTAGTTTTCCTTAATTAGTTTACAAGAGGGAAATACAGAAAACAGCAAGCAGCATTCAGTTGGTCAGACACAAACATCTATACCTGGGAACTTGTCCTGGTTTCGGCTGGTATAGATAGAGTTAATTTTCTTTCTAGTAGCTGGTACAGTGCTATGTTTTGGGTTCAGTATGAGAAGAATGTTGATAACGCACTGATGTTTTCAGTTGGTGCTAAGTAGTGTTTAGACTAAGTCAAGGATTTTTTAGCTTCTCCTGCCCAGCCAGTGAGAAAACTGGAGGGGCACAAGAAGTTGGGAGGGCACACAGCCAGGACAGCTGACCCAAACTGGCCAAAAGGGTATTCCAGACCATGGGATGTCATGCCCGGTATATAAACTGGGGGGAGTGGGGCTGGGAGGATCGCTGCTCAGGAACTAACTGGGCATCGGTCGGCAAGTGGTGAGCAATTGCACTGTGCATCACTTGTTTTGTATATTCAAATTCTTTTATTATTATTATTAATATTGTAGTTGTATTATTATTACCATTATTTTCTTCCTTTCTGTCCTATTAAACTGCTCTTATCTCAACCCACAAGTTTTACCTTTTTTTTTTTCTGATTCTCTGCCCCATCCCACTGGGTGGGGGAGAAGTGAGTGAGCAGCTGCGTGGTGCTGAGTTGCCGGCTGGGGTTAAACCACGACAGAACTTCTGTGCCACAAGACACACACTGTAACACAAACACTGTGCCCTAGACATGGAATAGTAATTTTATGCACTAACTGAACCAGTGCAAGGGTCTCAATCCCCCATTTTCTTCCTGGACAGACTTTCTTAAATTCACTTCCTAATTTTTCCTTGTCTATTAGCATAGCTGAATTCATCAAGTCTCCTGCTGAATGTGTATTTTTAGTTGGATGGTCTAACCACAAACAAACTAAAGGGACAGAATATCTAATTCTCTATAGAAAATGTTATTCTATAACCTAGATATCTATGTTCAAATTTAAGAGATTATTAGAAATCATCACAAGCCAGAAACAGCTCCTAAGAAGCTTTTAATTCCAAGAACACTGAGATTTTCCAAAGTGCAAACAAATCACTTAATTAACATTTACAGATTCCAAAACCAACTCAGCTTTACTCTTTGGTATTTTCTTGAAATGATACTTAGTCAATTGAGTGGTCTCAGGAAAAAGAAAATATTTTTCAAATGATGATCTGGAGAAGTTCTTGCCTTTGCTAGCCTGTAGTTTCTCAAGTCTCTCTGTAAACACGTTTTTCTTCCTCTTAAAGATATATGACTCTATAGTTAAATAGTTAAAAAGGAGACTGGATGCAAAACAAGCTGTGAAGTGCCCTCTTCCCTAAAAATTCAAACTTCAGTTTTACATCCACTGAAAACAAAATACATAGTTCATCTAATTACTAAAAAAAAATAACTAAAAATTTTTAAAAAATGCTCTTTTTATACAGTACTTACCTTGAAGTCTTGCAAAGCGCTTACAAGAACTGCAGCAAGAAATACATATAAGACTTCATTCTTATAACAGAAAACCCATACCGACATACCCATTATAGCTTTTGTTGTTGATCCTGATGGTAGCGAGACAGAGATGGTTGGTATTCCAAATCACTATTTCTAGCAGACCGTTTAAAAATAACCTAAACCCTGTCATACCCTTAACGCCTTGCAAATACTGGATGGAGACAGGAGTCATATGTCACTGCTATGATTTCGCCTGTGCTCCTGCAGCTTAGGGTTGCAGAGAGAAACTGAGAAATGGCCTTTCTGCAATTATGCAGGTTTAGTGTTTCCTTTGTGAAAGCAGCAGTAAAGTTCAGCCTAAAAAAAGTTAACTCGTATTCTTCTGAGTGGCTTCCACCTTGGAATTAGTCATGTAAGATATTACAGAGCTAATTATGTCAACTTCCAATATAAATCTACGAAGCACAAACTTCTGTAAGAAAAAAAGGCAGTTCAATGTGTTGCAAGTGGAGCTACCCATGAATTCCAGGAATATTCAACTACAAGCCTCTGACACAGCTGTCAGCTTATTGTGAGCGATAAGCACGTGGGAGAACATACCTGCCATTCCTTACACTCTGCATCCCTTTCAGGTCTTCAGTGTAACCCCTCTAGGATCTCTGATTTCACAGATTTCCTCTCTTTTATTTGAAAATTCACTACTTTCACCTAAATGACAGTGTTATTCAAAATACAGAATTTCTTTACGAAAGCATCATGAACGTGGTAAATATAAACCATTCAAAAAATGTCTTTGACATATAATAAAACTCTATTTCTGTTTATGGCAAATTATTTTATTTCGTAGAAGAAATACTTTCAAATAATACAAAAATGAGACAACCATACACAACTGTGACAAAAACAAGAGAGATGAATACTGAATATGATAACTCATTACCACATCAAGACAGGACTCATTACAGCAGTCAGAATCACAGACCCACAAGATATGCCAACGGTGTCTCACAGCGGTCACTGTTTAAAAACACGAATCGAACCCCCTGACGGAGAGGCCACCAGACATCGCCCCTTCGTTATACAGTCAGGGAACAATCAAGGGTGGAAGGGAGGTCCCTACCCCAAACCCTGCTCAACGCAGGCCTAATGCGACCAGGATGCTCTGGGCTACATCCAGTCAAGTCCTCAACTCCTCCGCGGACAGAAAGCTCCATCCACCTCTCTGGGCAACCTCTTCCAGCATCTGAGCACCCACATGGGAACAGAGGGCTGTCTGTTCTTAGTATACAGCAAGTACGTCTGGGGTCACTGCATGGTAACTTCCGATAAACACTACTATGTAAGGGCCCCCACTGAAAATGAGACACAAAATTCTGACTAACTAGTCTTTTCAAGTAACGAGCACTGAAAAGCTTGCTGTCCCTAGACTTTTACCCAAACACTAAAAATTTCTTACGTGATTTGCTTTTTATCTGCATAGTTGCTGAATATGTCTAGTTGCACCCAAGGAACCCAATGTACACCCACTGAAGCTTAATGGCAAAAACAGACTTCAGGATGGTTAGCATGATAAATGCTAAATACACTTTAATTTCACATATATTGCTATACGATCGAATCACTTGATGCCTGCAATGATTATAGGCCTTACTAGGAAACAGGGAATACTACCTTAAAATTAAACGTCTGCGTTAATCATCCTCATTGATTAATGATTTAGGGTTATGATCTTTTTTCCCATTACTTTTTGCTTCAGCTTGGAGAATTATAAGCAATTCAGTTTCACTTTCAGGTTTTCCTGATCTTTGACAATGTAAGAGTATAAGCTCTTGAAACTCACAAAGAACACTTTACTTACAAAATATTTGAAAATATTCTCATTGGTTCCAATAAGTCCATTTAGTTTTTGGCTGCTGTTTTGATTTCCTGACATATAAAAACCTGGAAACAATTTGACCTTTACTTTAATTAAGAGACAGCACGATCTTCCTTCTAGGAGATTCCAGCAATCTGCAAAGTCAGTCTTGTGTTGGGCACCTCTCTTTGTAGGTAATGTATAATTAGAAAAATATGAGAAACTCTATTATAGTAGCTTAGTAAAGAAGTATTTTTACATACTTGCAGGATGCAAGGACACAAAACTGGCATTCTCGGGAATTTAGGGTGACAGTCTTTCATTAAAACAAACGGTCACAAGCAAAATTATTTCTTACCGGATTTTAGCTGGTCCAACTAGCAATCAAGTGAGCTGTACCTTCTAGAATTATACACCTTCCTCCTGGGAAGTGTCACTGTTCAAAAGAACTTGCATGCAGTAACCTCAAAGCACATTCTTTAGGGTGAACATGTGTTTAAGCACCCTCACTTAATGCAGCTGCTTTCTGGAATCAGCACATAATGTACTTTCCTGAATCAGACCAGAATCTTTAAAACTGTAGAAATTACTATAATATTCCTTTAGCAGTCTTTCCACACAGCTAGCTCACATTGCTATTTTAACTGCCTTCTCATTAAACAGCAAAACAAAGACCTGTCACCCTTTTCCTTCCTCCGTTTAAACTGAGAATCTAGTTAAGAATATAAAGATACTTTAGACACAACTGAAATGAAAACAATCTATTAGTGCACAGTAAGAACATGCAAATGAATTCTGCAATGTTTAACATCACTTCTAATCAATGTTAAACACATTGCAGGTGATAATATTTTGCTATAACACAGACAGTGCTAAAGGATACAATGTACATAATAAGCTACAGATAATAAAGCTGAAAAAAGTGACAATTTTAGAACATAGTATTTTCATTTCAGGTATCAGAAACAAAACCAGCTCAATGGTTCCATTCTACTGTATGACAAATACTGAAGAACAAAATTTCAGTCTTAAAATACATCTTAAAGTAGGTATTTTCCTTCAAGGAAAAAAGGCACTATAAATAAATTACACTACAGTGAATTTGCCTGAACTCACTTTGTTTCTGTCTTCCAGCCTTTAAGTCAAATAAAACAGCATAAAAACTGTACACGCTCTTAACAGGATAGTCGACCTTTTATAAAATAAGTTGTCTTCAGAGATGTCAGTTTCACAACAAGGAAAAACCAAGCCTTGTTGCAGTCGCTATTATAAAATATATATGTATATATATTTATATATATGTTTTTGTTTTCTTTTACTTTTTTTACTTTTTTTATTTTTTACAAAACGTGTATATTAGCTTTTGCACAATTTTTTTTTTAAAGAAACTTGGCTAGTCTAATAACTTCATTAAAATAAAAGCGATAAATACTTCATGTTTACAATGCAACATGTCATACATCATCAGCTGGCAGAGGAGGTATGTTAATCCTTGGTCTTGTAAAAAAAGCTATCTTCTCTCTGTGATCAAAACAAGATAAAAAGGAAGTCAATCAATTATATACCTATGTTTTTTTCCCCCCAGAACATGGTTTCTTTACTCTGGTTAGTGGTTAGTATTTGCTACTTACATACTGAACTGATGGTTTATTTGAGTACAAGAAACTTACAAAACTCTTAAACCTCAGTGTAGATTTTTGGCAACATCGTGTTGAACACAATTACTATTTTTGAAAATTTAGGTGGAAGCTTTATACAAGTCATTGTACATCAGTCATAGCTGACTGTAAAATGGTTTCACAGGACAAGCCCTGACGTAAGCCCCTTCTGCAATGCAAAGTTCACCCTTGTACATTTTGCAATAATGCCTACCAAAAAAAGCAAAAAAAAAAAAAAAAGAAATGGCAGAGTCATCTTTTTGCTTCTTTATTGGGCAAACAGTACATGCTGTAAAGCATCATAAGAAATGGATGTGTGCATAAAAAGGGCAAGAACTTAAAGACGACAGCTTTTGCTCCATTTTCTACATCTCATTTTATTCAATTCCCTGTATCTTTTTATATCTCAGTAGACAAAGCATAAAAACGCCTCTCTTATCAACAGAAACATAAGATGTAAAAACAACCCTAAGATTTCTATTCCTCTTACTTCCTCCCCACCTTTGTGAGAAAGACCTTGCCAATGTAATTCAAGCAAAAAAATTACATTAAAGGACAGACAGCTTTTCTACCTTACTTAAGTACTGCCTGCAAAGAAGTTCCAGGAATCTAAACACTGGATGAAATAGTACAATGTAACATTGTAGCTGAGCTGTCCTCCACATCTGTGTTCCACTAACATTTTCTTACTCTCACTGTTACTCTCCCAATAAAAATTACAAAAATTTTAATGCTGAAGTAATAAAATTCTTCCTGTGAAATGCACATTATTTATCAATGCCACCTGTAACTGTCAGAAAAAATATAAAGCTAAGAGAGGACACATACCATGTGAACAAAGATGAAATAGGAAAAAAAGTCCAAAGAAAAGGCTTGAGAGAAAGCTGGAATATTACTGAGTAATTTTTAGGGAGAGATCGTTACTAGTAACGTATATGTATTACATTAGACAAACTATTTATGCCCACAGGCTTGCATTGAAGAACTGACAAATCATTTGAACTTAATAGTGACTAGGCTAAGTTGAAAGAATCACCTAAGCTATGTTTACACTTGAAGACTTTGTGGTTGTTTTTTTCTAAATTAAATTTCATGTGTTGTAGAATTGTAACACTGCAATTTTACCTTTGCTTTGACTCCCTGCGCTACAAATAACTCAAAGGAAACTCATGTGTCCAAGTCAATATACAGTTAAAATTACTGGCTATATAGAAGACACACAGAATTTAGGTTAAATGCTTCAGAGAGCTTTAACCTCTCTAATGAGCTGTTGCTATGCTGTTTTGGTACATATTACCACTTACCTAAAAGTTTGCACCTGAATAGGCTCCTTCTGATTTTGCCCACGCAACTGGTATATTTCTTTTGATGCTTTCTTTAGCATCTTTTCAGCTGCTTGCTCTTGGTGATGTTCAAATTTGGTCTGTCTGGTCTGAAAACAAGAATATAATGCTTAAAATGGTCATGTGAATAAATAAAACACCAGAATACCCAGGTTAAAATAATGGATTTTTTCCCACTCACCACAGTAAAACCACACAAATATACTGTCTGAATTGGCTGATCATCCAAGAACTATAAATTCAAAAAGACTGACAGTGTTGTTTCATTTCTTAATGCTCTTCAGACAGATATTTATTAAATTGATGAAATTGACTGCACATAGATCTGTCAAACAAGACTTTAAAATAAATTTAGGCTTACTCTTCATCTCTGATAATCCAATGACAATTTTGTTTGTTGTGTATTTTTTGCCACTGTTTGCCTATAACTGCTTTATCCAAGAACAGGAAAAAAAAATCACATACTTAGGGAATATTCCAAATACTTGTAAAAAATGAAATATGAAATAAGTAAAAATTCTTTCAAAGATCAGAAATAAAGAAATTATTAAAGTTCCAATAATAAATATCTAAACCAAAAAAAGCCCAAACCAAACCAAAAAGTGTCACTGGCAAATAGTGCCATACTGCAGCAATTGTTCTCAAATAAATACACAACTTGGTAATAATCAACGCAATAATTTTTATTGTGCCAGCTTCAAGAATATAGAAGCAACGTTCATTGTCTGAAGTTCTGTAAAAACAGCTCTTTAGACACCTTGTCACAATGAAGAAATTTTGAAACCAGAAGTTTCTGAACATGTTGAGTGCTCATCTCGTGTTACCATACCTGCCTTTCTGCTTCCCTCAACAAGTTTCGGAATCGTTCATCTCGGAGGACCCAGTGGGGTAGATCCGTCTGCCCTCTTAGCTGGGCATCTTCCAGACGCTGTCTCAACTCTCTTAAAACACATATCTCCTCGTTCAGCTGTCTCTGTCTAGTTCTGGATGCCTGGAGATCCAGCTCCAGGTCTAAGGATGTCCTTGCCATAAGCTCAGCCAAAGATGATCTGCAGGACTGCTGAGTTATTAGGATTCAAATAAAATGCACAATATATTAACTCCAACATGGTATACTGGTCTATCTTTAGCTACACAGAGCATACATTTTCTGTACTTCACACACAAAGTCCTTCTTGACACAAAGTTTTGGAGAGATTATTTATATCCCACAGTGAAAGGCTAACTAGCTGTAGGGGTTTTCTGTACCATACATAAACTTTCCAATTAATGCTTTCTACTACCTCCTTTTACAGTCTCCTTTTGGCTTATAAATATTTAACTAATTTAAGTTTATGGACTAAACTTTCATGTTATGATGGTAATAAAAGGGATGCAATATGAAAAACTCCTAACAGAGTCATGACGTTGGAGAATAAGGGGAATCTTGCTCAGTACAGTAAAGGGCTTTATTCAATACTGGCTTTAAGACACATTCTGAATCAAAATGAGAGACATGGCTGTCTACTTGCCTACACCAGCAAGAAATTAACTTCTACTGACCAGGCTAAACTGTATGCAATGTATATAAAAGGCATTAATGCCTTACCTGCCCTTCTCTGCCTGCTTGTTCTGCAGCGTGCAGGCTGGCAGGGAGGAGAAAGGAGAGCTTAACCTATTCATTCCTGAATACTTGGGCCTCAAATACTATGGTTTGCTAGGCTGCGTGGGAGGGGAGCTGGATGTTTTACTGTCAACATTCGCACACACTTCTCTGGGCCTGCATCATAAACTAGATTTTAAAGATTTAACAAAGTTTACATTTAAATCAACACAAATTCAGTCCCCGTTAAACTAATTTTTGTCTGCCACACTATTTTTTTTCCTCCTCAATAATTGTTCACAACTATATTTCGCTTCTCTATGTCTACCTTTTAGCTTAAAAAACCCAAACCAAACCCAAAACACCCACCCCTCCCCCAATTCATTACAGAAGCCTTATACATTTCCTCAAAACATCAGAACGTACATGTAGACATCTAAAGCTTAGGTATAAAAGTACCAGTGGTTCTAGCAACCTAGTGAAAAGTAAAAACCAGTTTCCTAGGTATACCTGCTTATACCGTAGGGTACGCCTCTCCAACGTATTCCGGACAAAAGGTGACTTCCTTGGCAGAGTTGAACTGTCACTGTCACTGCGATACAGCTGATAAGAAAAGATATTGAAAATACAGGTTGCTTACAAGGTTGTCTACACTAAGAAATCTAGACTATTTTTTAATTCTTTTGCTTTTAAGATTTATTTTTAAAAATGCACTGAATCTGTCTTAAGCAACTGATTTTTTTTCAGCTTTTGTTATTTATAAAAATTTTATATATAATGGTGCTCATACTGTATAGTTACAATAATTCAAGAAAACTTCAAAACCATCAGTGTTTTACAGCTAAGTTTCATCAGGCATTCTGCTAAATATTCAAGACAATGTAACATAAAAGTGAGGGGAGTTAAAGGCAATAGTATTTCTTCCTAAAGAGTTTACTGTCATGGGCACAAACAATACAGTCTCCCACTTTTTTCACCAACTCTGATTTTAAGTAAATACAGATTAAGTGAGGGTGTTTAACAATCTTTTCATTTTTGCACTATCTTTGTTCTGGTGTGCGAGGGTGTTTTACTCACATTCCCTGTATCATAAACAGATACAGAATCCAGAAATCAAACTGAAGAATTTGAAGGGGTCCATAGATGTACTGTGTGCAATGTAAATAAGAGAGCAAAACCCAGAAGATCCTCAGTTTAGCAAAATGCATAAAAATTAAAAATCATTACTGCATTTTCAAACTCAAGCTCTCAAAAGCTAATGAAAGAGTACAATTAAAGCTGCATGCATTCCACCAATATTGCAAAGTCAATACCCATGTATTGTTCTGCAATACCATGAGCCAACTGCTTATAAGCCTTTTGCCATTGAACACAGCAACCAGCTAACGTGAGCTCGAAAACTGTTGTGCCGATCTTCAACTGCTTGCACCAGCGCATCCAGGAATCCTAGGTCCCACTGCAACAGGCATCCTATGACTGACATTCATGACAGCAACCACAGTCGTAAGAATATTTATGCAATAACCCTAAGATTATACATTCAGTCCCCTTTCCCAAACTTTTAGGTAGCTGAAAGTTAAACTAAGCTAACTGTTTATACACCTTAATAGACAGCATTGTACCTCTGAAAAATCAATCACCCTAGCCTAACATCTAAGGTTGCCAGGGAAAAGAGCTTAATATCTAATTTGTCATAGATTCTTAAATTTTAAATGAAATAAATTCAGGTTTAAACTCTTAAAAAAGAACCAGGGGACCTCTTCCCCACTGCAATGTTTAAATTCTATGAAAGATTATTCTTTAGTATTAAAAAGTAGTATATGTTTCTTATAAATGTAAAAAACTCTTAAGAAGAGATTATAAAAAAAATGTAGAAAATACTTGTGTGCCTCCCCCTCTCCTCCCACCTTCCTTTTAAGCCTTACTCACTCTGCAAACATATTGACTTCGTGCTCCAGGTGAGAAGGTCTGGGAACGAACAATAGTGCTACTGCGAACAAAAGCAGAACCCCGTGGCCTGCGGCTAGTTCTCTCTTTTGGAAGAATAGCAACTTCTTCAGGAAACAGATCCTCGGTGTTAGTTTCCTTATCCACCTAAAATTTCAATGAAGGAAAAATTTTGTTTTTTCCTCATTTTCTCTCTCTCACCAAAAACAATCAGACAGTTCAACAATATCAAAAGCAAACAATCTGCCCTGAGAGCTAGGTTCAAGTTTTAAGGAGAAATGAGAACAGAGGATGAATCACCTCATTTTTAACAAAGTTTTAAAACGAGGTCATTCAAAATGGTAAGATTACCTTTCAGAAGCCTTTCCTGGAACAATAACAATTATGAGATGCAGTTATAATGTGAATCATAGCTGCAGAGCACAAAGACTGCATTCAGCGCTGGCAATTGGGCATTAACCTAGCTACCACCTGATCTCCAGCCTCAACAGAAGAAAACAGTCACCTTTCAATAAGCAAGATAAATCTGAAGCAAGCAACCACCTTAAAACTGGAGGAAGTCAAATGAAGACAAGAAACTCAACAAAAGGGAACTGAAAGACTCTTGAAATAATGATACAAGAACACTAAAATATTCAGAAATACAGAAAACGTACGCTACTCTAGCAAAGCTTCCAAACTTTAAGTTAACTCACTCCTCAGTAGGAGTTATGGTCTTCCCTAAAGGCAACACAAACAGCTTATGTTCCTCTACTTCAATGAAAATGTGCTGATTTCAGCTTGTTCAGGACTATTTTCATTATCTCATATCTCAAATACAAAAGATTTTAAACACATCAGTTTCAGCACAAACGTTCTGAAAATTTCAGCTGTATTTATTGTAACACTGAAACAGCAATGCAAGTCTTAAACCATTAACCTTCTTTCTTCACAGTTCCTTCAAAAATTCTTATTTCTAAGAGCACTAGAATTTGATCATGAACTTTTCGGTTACAATTTCAGGTCAACACAGACATTGATACGAGTGTGTTTTTACAGATTAGATAAAGGCCACAGTAAAAATAGCTTGCCTTTTGATATAAAATACTAATTCTGTCTAGAAATAACTAGTAAGCAAACAAAAACCCCCAGTCCTAAAGAGGGCATTTTTAACAACTCAAAAGGTACACCGCTGTCATGAAGGCAGTGCTCATACAGGGTTGTTAATGTCATTTCTGATTCTTTTCTCTCCTGATCAATTCGGACTCAAACTCAAGGAGCAGCAGTAACACACTCTGTGTGTGTCAGGCAGCGTGGCAGTTTCCGTACTGCAGTGTCTTCTCTCATTACCTTCAGCGGCGGAGGCTGCATTTTTCCAGAACTGTACTGGCCTGCTTGAGTTGCAAACATGTGTCCAGCTAACGAATCCCCGCAAAATGGCTCTGGATAAGGAGGACTAGTCTGGGTGCAATTACTGCATCCACTGTCAACAGATTCTGCTTGCCAACTCCTAAAGTCAGAACATCAGAAGAATTTTGTAGGTATTAAAAAACCCCATGCAATTATGTATCACGTTTATGTATTTCATTATCCAGGTCATTTATCAATTTAGAGTATTATTTCTCCAATAAAAATACAGAATTTGCAAAGGGAGAACAGATGCAGACAAGCAAATACATTTCATGCCAGTAAAAAAAAAAAAAAAATTTACCTTCCCTAATTTTCTTAAAGCATATGTTCTAGTCTTTATAACAATACTAAGAAAACAATAACAAAAAGAACAATGCAACTCATGTAACACACTAGGAGTATTATTAATGATGAAATAGCACTATAATAAACCCTGAAATAGTAAGAGCTGTGTTGCATGTTCCCTCCATAAGCATTGCAATGCACACCTTTCTTTGACATTTTTCCACGTCACTGCAAAATTGTATGTATTTTTTTTAGTACAGTGCTGTTGCAAACCCGTTGCAGTTGCGTCCCTAGCAAAGTTACTGTTTGATATAATGTTTTCCCACTCCCCAAATTTGAAGTCCTCTAAACTCAGCCAGCTATTCAAATAAGGTTTTCTCTTGTTTGCTCATCATCACAAAATAACAGAATTTTATACTCGTAACACTAACAGGGAGCAGATCTCAGAATCAGGAGATCTGCTGTTTCTCCTGCTGTATTTCAGACTATACCTATAGTGTAAATATCAATCTGTTGTTTGATGACAAATTTAAATTACTATTTTTACCTTTCTGATATGGCTTCTGCCTGATCTTCCTTTCTTTCCATCTCCAGGATTTCCTCCTCTGTGTACTCCAGTTTCACTCTCTCTTCTGCCAACTCTCTCTCAACTGCTTCCAGCTGGGCGGTGGTCCTAGCTAACAGGGCTGTCACTGCATCCTGAAAGGTAAACTAGACTTCAGATAAAACCGTTTGAACAAGACAATTTATTTAGTGTATATTATTCAGAGAAAACAAAGTAAAAACATAGCCATTGTATGTTCCCTTAAAAAAAAAAAAAAAAAAAAAAAAAAAGCCTGTCCTGAATCTTAATGATCAAAAAGTATATGGTGTTCCGTGAATGCAACTTCTCACAGAAACTGGGAAGACTTTATCTCACTGTGGAACATCATCCAGCAAGTTAGGTCAGAAGAGACCTCTGGAGGTCACCTAGTCTGATGTCCTGCCCAAAGCAGGGACAGCTTCATAGCCACATCAGGTTGCCCAGGGCCCAGCCAAGGGCTGAAAAATCTCCAAAAATGAAAATTGCGCAACCTTCCTTGACAACCTCTTGAAGTGCAGTGGCAGAGATTTTTGATGAGTTTTAGTTAGTTGGACTGGAAGTGTGCATACAAACATACACAGAGTACTATTTCAAGCACCTGTCCAGACATGATTTAGCTTTTAATTATTCTATTAAAATCCAGCTCTTGCCACAAGAGCTAAATTATGGTATCACGTTCCGTGCACCTCAAAAACAAACTGCACCGAGATAAGATCACAACCAACCACCCAGCAGGTCAAATAAAGGAAACAAATCACTTTTTCAAAGCCATACTGTTTTAACTGTAGTTACATTTCCAGAGGATCGGGCAATACTTTCTTCACACTGGTTTTTGTTCTTTGCTCTCTGGGGGTCTGAACCAGTGAAGATCTGAACAGTATACCAGTGAAGCTGCATCTCCCCCGAACTCTCTGCATCAGTCAGGTTTATCTGAGCAATGCCCTGTAAACAACAAAAAGCATTGACCACAACAAGATAAACATACACTGCAGGATAGACACCTTCTCATTTAAAGAGTATTTTACTTATAGGGTCTCTTAAAAAGACAGTTTTGTTCTGTTGTGTTATGATGTCTATGATACCGAATTTCTTGCCTCTTGCTTACTACCAGGAAGGATCAGAGTAGATATTCATTTTTTTAAGTTGAAAAATAAAATTTCTAAGACTGATGTAGATATGATTGTTACAGCTGTCAGCTCTTAGTATCTTATTTAAAAACCACTCTGAATTACATATCTGATTTCTACATTTGCTTAAATTAATATTACTTTAACAATATTACTTTATAGTTCTCTCAGAAGAAAACAGATTATTCTAAGACATCCTTCCGTTCTCTGGTACTCAGAGACATCTTCAAAAGGGAAAAAAAAATGTCATGTAAAGCAATTTATTTTTTCTGCCTATTTATATCATAAGGTAGTCAAATGGGCCATAAAGCCATTTTTCCACTTTCCAAGTCATCGTTATCTCTCCCACATTCAGGTAAGAACAGGTTTAATGGAGGCTTCCCACTAAAAGTATTCCCAACTTTAAAGTAGCCCTACTCCTTCAGACAGTGCTCACGTAAAAAATTTCTGAGTAGTGTTGACCTAAATGAAAAACAGCTCTGAGCAAATCCATGCCCTTTTTTTTTTTTTTTTAAAATCAGTTCACTAGCTGGACCTAGTTATGATTTTATATTAGCTAGGCTTTAATAACTGCTTTTGACTTTATCTGGCTATCTCTGCAACCTGTTCATTTCCATGCTAATGGACCACATGCTAAGAATGTTTTCATTTATATCGCTGGAAAAATCACATAAAAATTGTTTTCATCTCTCACAAAACAACTAGCTGGATGCAATGATTCTTATTGTAAAGGCAGCAGGAAATGTATACAGAACTGCATTCAACTTTAAGCAGGTAAAGAAACAGTTAATTAGAAAAGAATAATAATTAAAAAATCATCGTATTGTTTTTCCAAGGTGAATGTTCCCTGGGGCTCTGTTTAAACAGGTGTATAAAGGATGATGGAGAAAAGTTTTTGAGACTAACAAAATAATGTTGTATCGGGATACAACACGTTACCAAGAACATCGTTTTATGTCAGTAAAAGGAGGCTACAAACAGAGATGTCTCATCTTTTACATATAAAACAGAGATGTCTTCTAATTACCTATTTGGTCTGATGCAGTGTAAAAAAAGAAACATGTATTGAATACTCACACTTCTGCATCAGAGTTGGAGAATGTTTAAGACATGCTGGGTTTGGTTTTAGAGGTAGAGGGTAAAGGTGTTTTCCTGTCATCAATATTGGAAAAAACATGTGTTGACTCTTAAGAAGTCTGACACTGCCCTACACACTGCATTTATTAAGCAGCTAAGAAAGCATGCCAAAGAAGCTCTTACTACAAAACGAATGACTAATCGGGTATAAAATCACCATCAAACCCAATTAATAATTACCAGTACTGAAAGGACTAATTAATATTGCACCTCCACCTCAAGATTTGGAGCTCGCTCAAAAGGATGAAGAAACCAAGGTGGGTCAGCTAGCGGTCTGTCACGTGCCTGCTCTGACACATTTGTTAACAACTTGGATGGTGGAATAGTGAAAGCATTTATGAATCTCTTGGTGATGTCAAACAGAGGGATTGTAAAATTTATGAAAAAAGGATGAGAATTTAAAATTATGTTAAAAAACGGGACGGATAGTCTGAAAAACACAAAATGCAAAAAGACAAATGTTACACTCAAGAAGAATTCAAATAAATTAAGACATGGTGAATAATTGGTTGGTCAGGGCTGTAAAAGATCAGAAACTGGGAGTGAAACAGCAAATGCCATGTAATTGCAAAAAAAGCAATTGCATTTCTCTGATATTTTAACATGAGCTATATATGCTAATCATGGAAAGTAACAACTCCCTTATCTCAACATTGATGAGGCCAGCAGGGGAGAAATAAGCCAACTTAAGGAAGCAGAGTTTCAGAAAGCTGTAGGGAAACAGAAAAAGATCTTTCAGCACGGCAGGGCATAGGAGTAAAAGGTTGAGAAGCTTCAGGGAATGGAAAGACCATCCCACAAGTTTAGTAGATTTACTTCTCTATGTAAGTGAAGTTTAGAACTATTTTTGCCAGAATATTGCCCTTTTTTTTTTTTCATTCCCCTTATGTACAAATATTTGTATAACTTAGGATAAACTCCAGCCTGGCTTCTGCATTTAGGAAAGCATTAAACTGGCATAATCTAATTGAAAAAAAGCAGAACTTCAGAAATATATGCATGATTAAATAGATGGAAAAAACTGTAATCTCAGTGGAAGAGATTTTGAAAGACACAGGCCTTGTTGATAAAAGCCATCACAGCAATTCCACAGAGAGGCAGCAAATAATTTCTCAATTTGAGAAAATGCTTATTTTCAATTTACAGCAAAAGACAGCAACAATCATAATGTCTGAATACATACTTCAATGCACATACCTTAAGAAACCACGGCATTGTTTCTCTCTTTTTGAGTAGCATTGCTAACTTACCCTGAAGTATGTTACCAACTAGACAAAGATATTTCTGACAAAACTACACTAAGACTATGAAAGAGAAAAAATTCCTACCAACAGAACTTGAAGACCTATCATTTTTTTGCTAATTCAGTAATAACAGTTAAAACAAAAGCGCCTTAAACTTAGATGCACTTGTGTCAATATAAAGACGCTTTACACTGAAATAGCTATTTAGCTTCCCAGAGGAGAAGGCTGTACCAGTATAAGGCATTTTACACCAATATATCCAGCCCGTTCTTGAGATGCTTTCTCTTTTATTATGTTGTAGTGCAAAAATGACAAAACTTCCTACTGCAGACACGACCTTTGCTCCGCTTCTCTCAACATTAAGACTGTTGTTTATATAAGATGCTACCTAGTTTTAAGGTGGACTAACAAACGTGCATTCTTGTCCAGATTTGCTCAAACACCTCTTATCCATAGTCCAGCATGACAACAAGATGCCTGTACCTCTTAACTACTTTGATAGGCTTAAAAAAAATTTCACTAACCAGTTCAAACCCCTCACTGAAGTGGCAGCCCACTCACTTCAAAATAGCCAGGACATCAGCCTCAAGGCAGATTTATTTCAGCATATTTACATTTGACAATAGCTAAATGAAGCTAACATTTAACACATCTAAAGTTAACACAGTTAACACATGTAACCTATTTAAACAATTGCTACATATATTTGAATACATCTACATCAGATACCTCTATCAGTTTAAAGTAAAAGGTTGGTGTTACAGAAACCTGCTTGAACCACTATTACCCTTTAACAAAGTTAAGATTGATATAACAGTAGTCGTCTTCACCCACTGTTACACAGCAACAATGGGTTTGTATTTATCTTTTTATTAGGAAAGTATTTTAATGATACTGATTCATCACGCACGCGTTACAGTGCCATGCAGAAACAGAATTCTTGAGCACACTGTAGTCTAAGAGCTGTCAGATGAAGTCTTTGGGGAAAAGTTTAAATTTTTTTTTTTTTTTTCCACAATGCTTTCCTTCTTGCACCAAAATTTAGCAATGGCAGATTCTTCAACTTTCCCCAAAGCAGACAATTGTAAGAAGTGCATTAAATAAATAAAAACTTAACTCCTTATTTACTACCTTCCATAGCAATGAATGCAAACCTTTTATCAATTTTCAACATGCCTCTGCAATATAACAGTAAATCGTAGCACAGATAACGTTACTTTTCATCACTGCTTAAAATGCTCCAATTCTCAATCTCTGCTAATCATTCCCAAGACTTTATGTAACCTAAAATGCACGTTTCAACTTTTTAAAAATCCCACCTTTTTTATTAACAGAACTATACTTACGTATGTGAACAAATGGACACATTAACATGTAACTCTATCAGCACTTCTTATGGAAAAATAAAGTCTTCACTTTCTCTTTTTAATCTTAAAAATTATGCCTCAAGTAACTTTAGTTTCCCACATCACGTGGCTTTTAAGAAAAACGGCCACTTACCAATAGTTCTTCTTGTTGCTGATGGTCAACTGAACAGATATACAGCTGCAGTGATTTTAATTTCAAAACACTTGAATGCACGGGGATTCGGAAAACTTCATTAAATATTAACGGAGTTTGGAATTCCAAAGCTCTAGAGCAGTAAGTGGTTGGTGTGCCTGACTCAAGTGGTGGTAAATAAACTCTCACATGACTGGGGACAGCAAAACAGACAAATAACACAATTCAGACAAAGAAAGCTATTTTACATTTCTCAAAATCAAGCTAAGCAAAAACATCAGTGTAACTTCTCCATTAAGAATCTGCTCTGGGATCTCCTTGTTACAGGAATTTATTTTGTACTCTTAACAGAGAAGAGCTGCAAAGCTAATATGGAAACGCTAGGGTTTTTTAACTAAAACTAATTTTTTTTTTTAACTTGGTGCTTAAGCAGAGGCACCAAGTGGCACTTGAGATGCCCTGAGGTATCCAAGGCATCTACATGGGGCTAGCAAATATGACACAGGATCTATGGGACAGATACAGCCTTCCCTTGAGCAGCAGCAGCTGGAGGCCAGGTGCTATGCTATGCTATTTCAAATGGAAACACATGCCTATGTTTAGGCAATTGAATTGCCCCATAAGTGTCACTAATCCATTTCTTCCTTCCACCCAGTAAGCATACCTTCCCCCCCCCCCCCCCAAACTCAGCACAAAAGGATGGCAAAAGAAACCTGCAATCCTTGCATCCATCTGCCATCTTAAAAAACAAATTTAAATATCTGGTACCACCTCATTTGAGACTCCAAGCCAAAAACAAAATCCACAACCATTTTAATCTGACAGAAGGCAGCAGAGCTACTTAGAGAAGTGTTTCTGTATCCTCCCTGTCCCAACTGCTTGTCCAGTCCCTGCAATATCATATTTTTTTCCATACTTTCCCTTGTGCAAGCAGCTTCACGCAACTGTGTAATTCTTATGCCACCACCAGGGAGGGGTTGACACTGACAGGCAAATAAATGGTTAGAGGACAATTGGAAGAGCTCACTATGGTGGAACTGCAGCACTGGAGCGTGGAGCATCAGTTAGGTAAACAGCTTCACATGCTGTAAAAAGGGAGCAATCCAACTCCTCTGCTCACTGCCTGCTGCAGGTAACCTCCCCCTCGCTGCCCCCAGCAACTGATTTCAATGAATGTACAGATACATGGAGGAGTTCATTAAACTGGCTAAAAGCTTTTTCTGGTTTTGCTAAGATAAACTACTTTTTTGACCATACAAACCACTTGATTTACCCTGCAGCCATTCAATTTCTTGATTCCAGCCCAGGTAGTTAACAGAGAAGAATGTGGAACAGAACTGCCTTTTTGAGTCTTTTAGACGCCCAATTGCCTTCATGACAATGTCCAACAAACCCTCTGGAGTAATTTTTTTTCTTTGGTGACTCTACTTCGTTCAGATGACGCTTATTTCTTTTTCTAATCACAAGACAACATGTCTTAGTACCACTCAATACTCAATTTTTTTCCCCTATTGCGTGCTCCTTGCACTCACACTGAAAACAAAGCAAAAGACCAACACTAACACACTGACCTATAGAAAGAATTTCCACTAGAGGTTTGCAGGGTTAACAAGATCAAGCATTCTCAACAAAGATCAACTCATTCAGTGAGCTGTATGTCTATGTAACAACTCCCACAGAATGACTTATTTTACAACACAATGTTATCACACTTCCATTTTCCACAGTTTTCAAACAACCTCTCCCAGAGATAAAGATCAACAATTTTCACGTCAAATTTCTTTAAAATATGTTTAAGATACATATCACTAGATAAAACAGTGTTTTATGGCAACATTGCCATTATTTAAGGAACATTTACTAGAATTAACTAAGCAATGTTCTACATAATGTGATATGGAATTTGAAAAAGTAGCACAGGCTGCCAGAGGTTAAAAAACTCAATTGTTTGTACTGAATCTCAGCTAGTATTTGTCTTGGGAAGGTGTTTCACAGATATTCAAGGAGAGCTATAATGGCCACAAAAGTCTGCAGATGTCCTGGTTGGGTTTGTTGTTGCTGTTTCTATGTTGGTTTGGGGTTTTTATTTGTTTTGTTTTGTTTGTTCATTCGTTTAAGATAAAGGGCAAGGTATCTCTTTTACTGATTAATATAGATGCTGCGTAGGAATTTGAGAAAATTACACTAAGCTTATTCTGGGATGCATCACAGATAAGCTGTAGAGAAGTTGTACAGGAAATAATATTTCTCAAATACTGCAAATAATGTAGACAGCTTTTTGGCCAGAAGGCATGGGATGATGGAAGCATGACTTCAATGTTTTTTGAACAAATTTTCTTGTGCATAATAAACATGTAAGAACATGGGTCATTAGAGACTACGCTTGTTACCTGACCATTATGACAGAGGTTCTATAAAAGGGACAGTTTGTGTCCATAAAATTAACCCTTTCCTCATGTAAACTAAGACGTACCATCTTCTCCATAAATGGCTTAATTTTGCATGAAAGCAAACAAATCTATGGTATTTACGACTGTGGCACAAAACAAGCAATGATCAGGTTTTGGGTGAAATTTAAGCTTACATTTTGCAGTTTTCTTTAACAACTAGACTACTAAAGTTCTTCAGCTGTAATACATGGACTAACAGACATTCGCTTCCACTGTCATGCCTGGAAAATAAATTTCATGTTAGTCACCAAGCATCAATACTTTGCTTAAGAGATAGAGATGAAAGACTAGAAAGATTTAAAGAACGTAAAAGTAAATTTTGCTGTTAAGCAAGTCTCTTACACAAATCAGTTTGAATCAAAAGCAATTAGAGATAGCACACTGATAACAGAACATTATTAATATTAGCTACAGTAACAAAGTTATCAGAACTAAGAGAATTAAACATTATTCTGTTTGAAAAGAATAACATTCCTTACTGTGACTCTTGGTAGTGAATAGGTTTTATAAAATACATTCCTTGGTTTAAACAGTTACACCATACACACGTGTGTGTGTGTGTGTGTGTGTGTGCATGTGTAACAACATATCATTTACATTAGACAAATCAGTCTGCATTATCTTCATGGGTTAATGAAAAGAAACAAAAAAATTATACGCTTTCACATCAGCATTAATTTTGATATGGAACTACAAACCTGTTGAGATTTAAAACTCCCAAGCTTGGGAATTAATTTTCCAAGGGGTAGGGATGATTCTGGGGGGCTGTCATACAACATCCTGCCTTGCACTGCTATAGCCTGCCCTTCCTCATGCTACTCCCACTACCAACAATAGCATGCCCTAAGCACAGGATTTCAAAGCTTTATTTGGGAATCGTATTTGTGTCTCTTCACCTGTGACTCTCCTAAGGTAATCCTCCTTTATCTGGCACAAAAAAATCTCGCTCACATATCCCTATAGCCATACTCACACTAATGGCCCAGACAATGAAAATAAATGCTACTGCAAGAAGTAATGAAGGCCCTTCTATCAGCTAGCATTGAAAGGACACTGAATGAACTGTGGTTAAGGCACATCCCCAGCACAAAGTGGCATATGACTGACTAATCTTTATGTCCACTGAACTTTGGCTGTCAGTTCAGAAACTTCTTAAAACTATCCACTGCAAGTTCAGTTTATTAAAAAGTTAAAAACCAAACCCAAGAAAAGTAGTGAGCAGTTCCTGCTGAGTTGACAGGGAGAAAGAGAAGTAACTACTCACAGAAATCCAACATGAATTTGCGGTTCTTCATTACTGGCAGCATCACCATAAACAGGCTCTTCCAGATCTTCATTCCTGCAGGAACAGAAAGTACTGTAAACTACATACTGACCCAAGCTGTTACAACATAATGAAATGAACATTTATTTTGTGATTTGTGGATATAAGCAATTGTTTGGTAATACAGGAGGGACTGGTAATATAGAAAGAACTGAGATATCTATTTTAAAACATACAGAAGTAGTAATTCACAATTTTAAAAATTGAGGTTTTAGAATCTCTTTCAAGATATTTAGGTTGTTTTAATATTTATTCAGTCTTCCATTTCTCTTTAGTATCCTCAAAACCTTATCTTCTTCCCAGTTATTGTTTATTGTGTTAAAAAATTGTATAAAGTAACATGTCTTTATCCACCCTTCGATCACTTGGTCAACCTGTACATTTTTCGATTTTCAGCAGTGCATGTATTTCTCCCTTGCAGTTATACTTCTATCATGTGCTGCTCAGAATTGTAAGTCAGACTGTATAATTTTATTTTGTTATAGATGGTTAAAATAAAATTGATTTATGACTAATAAGCTGAGAAAACTATCTTTCAAGGGAGAAATATACGGTATTTTAAGAGACAATAAAGCAAAATCAGTTGGCACTTGTGAAGATGACAGTGGAACTGCACGTAAAAAGCTTCTTTCCTTTAAAACATGCAACCTAATATTTTTATGTTACTAAGAATTAGCTATTTTGAAAGCATATTCAGAAATTTACAATGAATTCTTTTGGACTGTGTGGAAGAACAGGAATATTTCCAGCTTACTATGCATTTATACACCTGACCTTTTGCTTAAAGCTTCAAACACGCCACTGTCACTAGCCAGTGAATGATCTGAGAGACATGCTGAAACTCGCCTGGCTCTCCTCTCCGATCTTCTACCACTGTCTCCTCGTAGAGTTACAGCTGTCATGGAGAAAAAAGTGAAGACAACATCAGCTCAAGGCAATCTCTTAAAAACTAAAGAAGAACATTTACTTTATCAAAACTAGCAGCAAAATGGCACAAATGCAGTTCATTCCTTTTTCACCTAAGTTAAAAACCTTGAATACAATTGACCGGAGACTTTCTGTGGTAGAATTAAGGAAGGAAATTGTGGCTAATTTCTCTCTGACAAGACTAAGTATAAACCAACTGCATTGTTATTAAATGCTTTTCTGGTAGAATAACCTCTCCTGGAGGAAGACCTACATTAATTCAACATAGGTACACATGATATCCTAAACTTTTAAGATTTACCTACTGAATATACAATAGGTTGAAAACAAACACAGAGACTAATTCTTTTAAGAAGTTATCAGATAACACAATGTGAGGTTTTGTTCTCATTTGTTTCCTAATATGAAGTCTCAAAGCATACTGTTTATACCACCGCATAATAGCAGCTTTTATTTACAGTTTGAGAGGCATTATCAAAAAGAACCAGTGCTTTCCAACTCACTCAGATCACTGTTTTTTCAGATTTTTGGTGAATGACTTTGAAAGCTGACTGGGGGAGGAGGAAGCAATATTCAACCCCTTCTTCCATCCTTCCCCGAGTCACCAGCAACACCATAAATAGCGACTCAGCAATCAGTTTCCTGTTTTGAGTGTATCAACAAAAATGATGTTATACATCAGGTTTTGCACAGGCAAGTGGGTATAGCAGCTACCAATCCTTTAAAGTACATGCACAAGTGGTGATGCTCAAGAATTTCATAGGTAAGGTTTCAACACTTCAATGATAGCTAACTTGAGGTTGTTTTCTTTCAAGTCCTAGAGAGAACCATTAAACAGACTTCTTCACTGCCGTAAAGAACTTCTACCAACTTTCCTCTCTTTTGCTTAAGGCTGAATGCTTGTCCTCTAAGCAGAAAAAGCAATGGCAAAGAGATGCCACTTCAAAAGTGGGGAAAGCATCTTATTTGCTTCTACTCGTGCTCAGAAACTTAGACAGCATGGAAGCATTCACAGTTTCAGCAGACAGCATTTGGAGTGACAGTAGCATTGTGCACATCACATGGGAGACAAGCACCAGCTGACATTTACAGCTTACCACCCCCAACTAGGGACGAAACGTGCCTTACTTCAAGTAACAACTTATTGAGTACCTCTGTTACGCATTATCTTAAGGCATCAAAAAGAAAATACTGGTACCTAATCAGTAAGTTTCCTTCAACGGAATGTCAGCCCATGGCTTGAGCTCCACCTGTGGTACAGACTACGGACAGTGAGCCACCCCCCTGCATGGAACCCATCTCGCCTCCCACCCAAGCACCACCAGGACAGGACATCAGGACTTGAAGCTTGATAAAAGTCCCCCAAATTAACACCACCACATCACTGCTGTCAACAGAAGAGTTTGGCTAAGGTTAGCTTTAACCCACTGTGGGACTGGCAGACCAGATGCACTGAGCCCAGCAGTCCTGCACCGGTCCAAGGTACATTCCTATTATCAGGCCACAAACAGCACAAAATCCCAAAAGATGTTCCAAAAAATCACAGGGTCCTGTTTGGAGCTAAAATTCCCACATATCAGCAGAGCCAGTTCTCTGTCCTTTTGGATCTGTAAGCAGCCCTACGAACCTCCCCTCCAAATTCAACAAAGGATTTGGTCATCTTCAGCTACGCAGGAATTTTATCTGCTGACCAGGAACAGCCCAATTTGCACTTGTCTCTGTGCCTGGAGAAAGAACCACCCTTCCCCCCCACCTCCAATTACAGCATCCCACCCTTAGTGTACACCACACATCACGCACTGTTACTCATGTCATCCTTCCCACAAATGAGAGCCAAGTTCAAGCTAGCTCACAGAAAGCAAAGAAACTGTATTTGAACCATGCTCTCCTCCATATCACTTGTACAAAGTGGTGGGTTTGTTTCCTTGGTTGTTTGGGTTTTTTCCTTTTTTTTTTTTTTTTTAAAGAACTTTTAATTTGGTGAGTCCACCTCAAGTTCTGTCACTGATATTTATGCAGAATCAAAACTAGCACTCTGTAGAGACACCTTTTAATATGAAAGTTTCTCAACAATTTTACATCATTGGAAAGAGGCTGAACTTCACAAAAGTGTATAAATTTTGTATGAAAGTGCTTCTGTAATTTCTGTACTAATTTCAGCAAGTTACACTAGGATGGCTTCTTTTTTTAAATAAGCCTTTGGCTCACCCCTCTATTTGAACACTTTGTATAGATGTAGCGGATGAAGGACCTCACAGGCTCTCTCCTTTGGAGGTTCATGTTCCCAATTTGTCTGGAAGGAAAAATTGCTCTGAAGCACCAATATAATGTCATGAAAAACTGACATGTTGCAACAATGCTGTAACTTGACAATGATTTGCTCGCTGCCTGCAGGCCACAGAAGCATTCAGTAACATCTGGGCAACCCCAGTGAATTTGGGAGAGATGCAAACACCAAAACATGCCCTTGACTAGGGGGAAAAAAAAAAAAAAAAAGGTCAGCAGGAAAAATTGGTCAAGAAAAAAGAAACATCAGATTTTGGTTTAAACAGAACAAGGTTTAGGACAGGTTACAGACCTTCCAATGCTGGAAGTTATAGAATTGTTTAAAAATAAAGTTTCTAAGATAGACAATTACCTCTCATTTTCTTATTTAAATAACATTATCAGTGAACTATATATATGAATTTCCAGAACTACTAGGTGCCAAAGCTTGAGAAACATAAGACAGCCCTGATTAAAAGAACATTCTCAGGTGTCATTAGTTGAAAAAGTGAACTTCAAAGGAAATTTGTGTTTCCAATATTTCATTAACTAAAAAATACATAAATAAATCTAAAGCATGTTTTACAAGCTTAGGAGACTACAAATACCGCACGTCAGCTCAAAATGCACTAATAAAAGAGTCAAACACTCTCATAAAAACTAAATCAGAGACACAAACAGACCTTACCTACCATGATGCTGTCAGGCATTACTATGATATAACAAAGCTGAAGCTCGCAGAACACTTTTTCCAGGAATTTAACTACAGCCATGAATATATTGTTTAGTTGACATAGCAAAAAATTAAGTATGCTATAATGATTAAACAGATACAGCACAATAACAAACAAAACCAAATGTAGCAAAATCTCCTGTTTCTTCACATGCAACTCAAAAAAAACCCCCAAAACCAAAAAACAAAACAACCAACACTTCACACAGAAAAACACACTGGGAATTACAGGCAAAAACAGCACAGTAAGTAATTTCAGGTTCACTTACAGTGAATTTTTCTGTTGTGCCGCATGAGAAACAAGACAAAATGAAAAGCACACAATGATAAATCATCTTTTAGATCTGTGACAGTATTTTACAAACAAGAGATTATTTAGGCATTAAAGGAAACTTAGCACTTGAAATATTATTTTAGGATAGAGAGGAAGAGATAGTGAAGATATTAAAGCCCAGTATTTTATTAATATGTTTCCTCCCACTCCCAGCTTCATAAATACGGTGGATTTAACCTCTCAGGCATATTCCCTCCATTCATACATGCTAACATATTTCACAGTATGTCCCGGAGACAGATGCAGAACAATCAAACAGCACATCAGCAACTGAACATCAAAACTGCAGTTCCTGAAGAACTCCTTGAACTTGCTCAGGTGCTGTTTCAGTGCAAAGTATGTGCAGTTTATTCACTGTTAACCTCCCCGATCCCCAGAATTTGCAAAAATTACTTCATGTTTGTCTAGTGAAGAACAGGCAAAAGACCTTTAAGATTTGGCCAAGCTGAGACTTACTGGTTTTCCAGCGTCGCGTTATGCTACCAGACCATTGGGTGGCAGCAGCAAAGCACACTGCATAATACCTTGGTGAAAACCAAAACCCCCCAATGTCTGCGGGTTCCCAGGCTGGGATACACGAGTTTGATGCTCCATCGAATTCTTCAAGAAAAGAGTACAAAACCAAAATAATTCCGAAACTTCCAACTGCTACTTGCAAACTGCATTAATAGCTGGTGGGTTTGCAATTGTGAGTGTGGAGCAAAACGTAGTCATGACTCCAGATAGAAATCAGAAAGGTTAAACCAATTTTCCTTAAGCAATTATTTTCAAATTAAAATATTAAAAAAAAAAAAAAAAAAAAAATCAAAAAGAGGACAGCCTGGCTACCTTTTAACCATACATTTTTCCTCAAAAAGCAACATAAAGCACTCTGCTGTACACAGAGAAAAGTTGTAACCCCTGTCCTAGGAGCTGGAGGGGGACACTGCAGCAGTGACAGCAGGTAGCACAGGTATGGTCTGCCAGAGGTTTTCAGAGAAATGTGAAATGTGTAGAAACGTGACAGAGGAAGGAGAAAAGGAAAACCAAAGCAGGAACTTGACCCTCATCCTATTGCTCCCTAGGCCCTCAGACCGGGCCTTCACTTCTAGGAAACACGTACAAGCTATAAATGAACTACTAACATAGTTTCACTTACCACAATGGGTGAAGACAGGCTGTGGTCTGATCTGAGGTTTAAAGAAAGCCTCAGGAAGCCTCTTCATGGCACTAATTTAAGCACAAGCTTACATGCTGGTCTCTGGAATTCTGTTTATTTTGGTCTGAAAGCTGCAATATGGGCACTAGAAATGTTTACATCTAGTAAATGTAAATTCTGCAGCAGTATCTTCTGGCAATGCTAGCTGTGTTAAGGAAAGTAGGTGAGTCTAGACTCAAATGTTTGAGCAATACAGGCTTTTCAGCACAGTGGTGACATTTTCTTTATAAAAATAAAAAGCTGAAAGCTTTTCCTTAGGTACTGTCAATGTTCCTTCTCATTATCACTTGACAAATAAGATTTTGGTAGGATAATGTGATACCTTCTCTGGTTACATTTCACATTATTCATGATGTTGTAAGTTCTGAATGCAACATTCTATGCAACTGCCAACACAGAATTCTGGATACAGAAATGGGATGGGAATTAGAAGCTTTAATATTAAATTGTATATTAAAAATATTCTCTAAAAGCCCTTCTCCACTTGTATGGTTTTATTAGAAATATGAGCAACCAACAAACAAAAACGTGATCATGAAGGAATACTCTTTCATTTTAAGAGCAGTTCTTCATTTGATTGATTAAAACAGGAAAAGAAATTTCTCATGTGCCTGTACGCTCGGGTTTTTAAATCTCTTGTTTTTAAAAAAGGTTTCTGTTTCCTCTTTTGATCTCTCTAATTTATGTTTCTCTACTGTAGTGCCTCAGGAGCTTCCACCAATGCAAGCTAAAGAAAGTCCATCAACTTCACAGTCAAGGAGGAGAAGAAAACTCAACAGTACGTGTGCCGTGGTAACCGCACACATCGCTCCTCTGCGATCACAGAGCACAGGTTCTGAGACAACCACCCAGAGTGGATCCTTAACTTCTCGCACAGCCCCTACAAAAGATGCTCCTTGGCTGATGAAGACTCTCCTCAGCACAGCGCACCATGCACTCCCGACCGCCACGCCACTGCGGCTTCTGCTCCATCGCAGAACTTGGACATGGGAACATGGCCTGGGGTGTGTACGAATTCAGCGTAGAGTCAGCCAGCCTTCAAGCACTGTCAGCAGCATCACCTTGTGCCTGGTTTTGTGTTTGGGGTTTTTGGGGGGAGTTGTTTTGGGGTTTTTTTTTCCCTATCTCCCCCGGGTTTGTGTTGCTTTAAATTATCAGAATAATGACAATATGGGCACAATTCGGGGCCTCAGAAGTAACTAAACCATGTGTTTGTTTTTGTTTTTTTTTTTACTAATTCCCAATCCAAGGCCAAAATATTTATTCCTTGATGTGCTACACTCCAAAAAAAGTCCATATTCCACTCCCTTTCTTCCACCCAATTCACCACTATTTTAAGATCTATTTACAAGGATTTCTCTGTTCTTTCACCTCTTTGCCCTAAATCTAAAGTTTGGGGTTTTTTTTTTTGTTGGTTGGTTGGGTTTTTTAACAGCTAACATCTACCATGTAATTTTTAACTGATGGAAGTAAAGTAAGTCAAACTGAGGAACAATCTCTACTGTGCTAGTATGCTTAGGTCTGTGTGACATTTTCTATGATAATGTGACAAAATAGTAAAGTCCAGAAACTCACCTCCACCAGTCTGGACAGCAGTCAGCTGTGGTCCCATTTCTCGCAGCCCTTCATTGTCCACAGGGTAGGAGGACGTCTGAGATGAGCTCGTTCCTTGTGTATCATCATCACCCAACACTGCGGTCTGAGCCCTGAGTATTTCCAGGGCCCCTATGCTTGCCATCTCCTCAAAACCTTCTGACATCTGAGCCAAGGGAGAATCTCGAGATGCAGAGAGAAATGGGGTGTCCAGAGGTGAACTTGGAGGGGACAATGATGACAAGGAGGACCGTGATGACAGGGATGCCAGGGACTGTGGGGTATCCAGAGACCTCCGCTGTTTATTGAAATTTGAGTGTCCGATGGGATCAGCGTATGGCACATCCTTTGTGAGAGACTCGAAGGGAATTATGTCAAAGCGTAAATGCTGCCCGTAGTCTGTAACGCTGTCTGATTTGTCGTACTGTGGAAGGCCATAGATGTCCGTAAAGCTGACGGAGCTGAGGGAGCCTCTGCTGGAGGCCAAGGATCCTCGACTGGAGGCCAGGGATCCTCTGCTGCTGCCAGAGGACATTGTGAGGGTGCTAGCTGACAGACTGCAGCAGGCAGGGGAAGAGAAAGCAAAAAAAGGCCCTTTCAAATATAATCAGAAACACCAGCGCAGACCTGGAAACATCAATCCAGATTATACAAGCAATTTTGCCTGTATTCAGTACAATGACAAGGAGAGATGATTTGGCATTTTAAGGCCTAGCTCACGTCTTTCGCCCTGATCTCAAGCACAACCATGACTGGAACAGCGCAGGCGACAACCAAATCAGAACAAGTGCCTGAAGACAAATGGTCCAACAGGACAAGCCTACTCTTTCCTCCAAAGTGTAAGCAGCCATAATTTGGTAGAAAAGAGGCCAGAGCAGGATCTGGATCAGTGGACTCAATGTAAAGCCAGGAAGGGTAGATTACCGTGATCCATCTTGAATTTACATTAATGATGGGTCATAAACATACCAGAGAAAAGAAGTGCAAGGGGATTTGGTAAAGTCCTAACAAACTGCTGCATAAGCCTCATCCTCGCAAGTTTTTCCAGTGTAAAATAAAAAAGACTTTAGGATGAATCCTATTCCAGTTCCTCTCGCCACTTTCAGACACAGAGAAGAATATAAGTGATGGAGAGAGATGAAGTGAGACACAGCAGGAACTGAGCTTTTCGTGTTGACATTGTGTTGAGCGGAGGAATCCCCAAGAGCTGTATCTAAAAAGGCAGCTGCCAGTGTGAATATGCAAAACATTTGGGGCTTCTGTGTGGGTCTTAGCACATTCTTGTATTTAAATGGCAAAATTTTGTCATCTCACCAGAGGTCAAAACCCCATCCTTTGCAGAAGGTATCAAAATTTTAAAACCTCACAGAACTTAAAAGAATGTTATCATCAAATTAGTAAAACAGTAACAATACTACAATGTGTTTTAAGTATGTATCTTTGGAAAATAAGATAACATACAAAATTCCCAAATACACTTAATAATCTAGCTCACATAGCCATCACTAATACTATTTATAAAACTCCATCCAAATCATCACATTCCATAGACCAAACTGTATAAATTTAGTAAAAAATTAATTTACTTGGCACACATATATACAAGTATTAAAAGGCAAACTTGATAGACTATTAATATTCTTCTCTGCTGCAGTTAAACTTCAAAACCTGCTGGTTTTACTTAACTCACCTTTTTAACTGGGAGTGTAAATATGAGGTTAAACGTGTAGCTTCTTCTAGTTGCATAAGCAAACAATTTCTCTTTTCCTGTAACAGTATCCTATAATTAAACAGATACATATTACTATTTTTCTTCATTACAGTAGTGCTTAAGAAGTGCTAGGAGCTTTCCAAGTACAGAAAAATATTACTGCGTTGCAGTTTGGAATATAAAAAGAAGTTTCACTGTTTAATGAGAAGTTTTAATTTACACAGCTCATATGCAGCGATGGTAGTTCCAGCAAGAACACAAGAACCAAGACTCCAGCAGAATTCCCAGACAAGAGAAGTAATTGAGGTACAGTGTAAGAGTCATGATGTTGAAAATACATTACAGCAATTAGCAAAGTCAGAAGAAGTCCTAGGTAAAAACATCAGGCTCTACAAGATTTCTTTTTTTCCCCTTCCATCAACCTGACTGTGTCAGTAAAATACAGAGAACTACTAGGACTTTCATCACCTTGGCAGGAAAAAAACATTCCAAATAGCCCTACTATCCAAGCTAACTAGTGTCAAATTTCAAAGGTAAAAAGAAAAATTTTTGGAGGACTTCTGTTAAGCAGTAACCATAAAACTCAACTTTAAGCTCTAATTCTAGGTGTTTCAAGCACATTTATATATCGTTATATTTAAGCAGGTGATACAGCATTTTGAATACTAAGCTATGACAAAAATCTCTCACTGCGACTTATTTTTTTCCTATTCTAATAACAAGCAGCTGAATTACTCAGTACCACTGCCACAACACAAAGGAAATGTACCTATAATGCTGTTGGTCTCATACACCTGTAAGATATCTTAAATTTTGTATTTTGAGATTATAAAAACTGCAAAGAATAAGTTTTATCTATTGATATCACATTTATTCTTTTCCTGAATCTAGAATTATAAGTATTTCTGGTATTTTGTTTTTCTAAGCTCAATCACTGAACTTCAAAATAAAATCAGGGTGTAATCTGTTTTGAGTTGTACATTTTTATGTCCAGGAAAGTTACTGCTCCAGCCCTACATTCATAAGTTGGCTGGAAATTGGGATTCTCACAGACAGTTTGGAGAAAGCAGATTAAACTTGAGTGCTTCAGACCGTTCTCAACTGCAAAGACAGTTGTTTGAATTCAACATGTTAGTGGGCAGGATAAAAAAAAATAAAATAAAAAAATCCAACAACAAAAAGGGAGTCCTTCTGGATAAAACAAAATGGCAGCATTAGTTTCGATGAATTTTGGATAGTTAAAGATATGAAAAAAATATGTCTTTGTTAGCAGAAAAAAAAAAAAAAAATCTCTCAACCTTTTTGGCGTCCCAACTTCATCCATTCATATGCTGGCAAGGGGCTGAAGCGCTACACTCCAGCAACCCACCACCCTCCGGGGAGGCTCCCCTCATCGCAACCGCACCCAAGTATAAGCAATGCCGAAGCTTTTCTCCTGCTTCTGTGGTCCCCAGACCAGGTTAACCAAGTGGTGCGAGGAAGGCTACACCTTAGCTATCCAAACTTCCATGATAAAGACACTGCATGCAGGAACCAAAAGACAATGACAAATGGATCCAAGAAACTTAACTGATTCAAAAGTTTGCAGGGCAAAGAAGAGGTATCCATACCATCTTTAAAAAACAAATTTAGGAACCCACACTCCACAGTCATCAATGCCGTAAGGTAGGTACCTGTGCTAAAGGGCAAGAGATGACTCCAACTAAGGCTGCCAGCTAATCTTTAAAACAAAAAAAACAAAAAAACAAAACAAACAAACAAAAAAACCCAAAAAACCCCCACCAACCACAAAAACCAAACAGAAACGTCCTCCCCCAAACAAACAAAAAACCCCCCACCTCTGTCACACAGATTTTAAGTTAACTCAGTGCCTTTAAAACTCAGTTACAGAACAGAACTGGTAATTATTTAAAGAGGAAACGTCTTTGTATTTCAGGATTAGGAGAAAGTGGAAATAGACAAGCAGAACTAGGAATGGTTTTGGTTATTCCTGAGCCTAAAACAAACAAACAAATGAACCAGGGCTACTAATAGTTAAGCTTTCCTCCAATTTGTTATACAAAAATAGAGTGCCCTTCAATATTATTCTAACTTCTACTCAACTTTTTGCTAGCATTTGAAATATCAAGTATCACATTGGAACGCTGGTTTCCACAGCATGAGCTACATGGAAAAACAGCTTGGCCTTCTTGCCAACATAGTATGCACTACCTAACAGGAGAGCCCAAAAACAACAAATAAAACTTACTACACTGCAGTGTAAAGTGAACTCCCTTTTCTGTCAGTTTAAGCTGGAAAGCCAATGTAACAATATTGCAAAAATTGCAAAATATGTAACATTGAACTGCAGGTTGGCTGTGAATTTTCTAGTTATTGTCTGAATTTACTGTCCGAAGTAAGCCTTTTCAAAGGAGCTGATGTTCTCAAAATTTGTACATGGCTTCCAAATATTTTAAAAGTGTCTTAATTATGTAAATATTAACCTTTACACAGATCACATTAAAGCTGGTTCATGTAGTCTTCCTCAAGTGTCAAACCTGGGGTTTTACCACTACTTAAGAGAACCAAGTCTGGGAAACAAGTATTTTCTCGCTTTCTCTGGAAACAGTCTATGGTAACAAGAAAAGGTTAAGAGGTTTTGTCCATTTCTATGGCTACAGGAAAAACTGGGCAACTTTGAAATAAACACCGTGTTTTCATTAATATGTTTTGGGGGGTGTTTGTTTTTACATATAACGATATTTAATTTAAGTTTTCAAGAATGATTCTGTTTACTGTGTTCCATGAATGTCAGAGTTGGGATGTACTCCCACTACTGAGGTTGCAAATTAAAAGGAAAAACTGTATACAAAAGGCAGTGAAAACTTAATCGTTTAACTTTCCTGTTATAAGGCAGAAACCAAATATAGGAATGGATCTTTGTTCTGATGCTTTTGGAGATGAATATTACTCCACAGCAAAATAACAGAAAAATCTTTCACTATCCAGGTACTGTTGTTCCAGCCTCTATTATCAAACAATATCACTCAGACTTTTTCCAAGCATCTTTTGTCACTCTATTCTGATCTCTTCTTCCTATTCAGATGAATGAAAGGAGTACTAACTAGTTGACATCACTCTAACTCTCCTTCAGAAAACTTCAAGACAGACAGAATTAAATAATGGCAGCCAGGAGCAGTCTCTTCCTTTTTCGAAAGCAAATTACTCTAGTAACATTTTTTTTTGTTTCTTAAACACAGTGAAATTCCCTACTCTTCCTTTTGAAACTACCTATATGGATCTTAAAGTAGATAAGAAAATGGTTTAAGTTCCCAAACCTTTCAGTGGCCCCATGAGCAGACGTTGCTCGAGCCCGTTGAATTTCATCCTCCAAGCGTCTTTTTTCTTCCTCCAAACGTGCAATGTCTTCTGGGGATCGTCTCTGCTGACTGATGAGCTGCAACTCCTGAAGAAGAGCCTCCTTCTCTTTGATGAGCTGAAGACGATCCCTGTCCGCTTCAGCCATTCCTGGCCAAGATTCATTATCTAGCAAGGCCAGCTGCTGTTGTATATTCGAAACTCTTTAAAAGAGAATAAATATATTTCAAAATGCAGGAGACAAAGATGAAGACAATTAAGAGGAAAAATACCAGAAGGTGAAGCCTGTTGACTTCTGTAACTTTTCCTCTAAATTTTGAAACAAGAAAATATAGAGGACTTTAGGATTATATGTTTCTGGGTTGGGGGGGGGGGGGGGGATTTGGGGGTTTTTTTTCTTTGTTTAGTGTATTTTTAAACACTAAAGAACTGCCAGTGCTTCTAAGTGTGTAGCTGTATAAGAATTACAGTGCATTTATCTATCATGTGGACAATACCTGCCTTGACAGCTTTCTCTTTTTGAAATAGATCAATTCATATTTTTATAGCTCTTGAGTTTGCTGCCTGTACAGCTGATGAAGTTGAACATCCTTTCATTCCTCATTCTTCCTCTATCAGATCTTAACTTGGGATTTCAAAAGTGCAGTGAGAAGCTAAAAGGGATGAAAGGGAGATGCTTATCTAGTGACAATAGATCGATATATTCATGTCCCACTGTGCACAGGAATGGTTCAAGGGGCTGAAAATATTAGGCAGTCCTGACAGACAACAAAATTTTAAGAATAAATAAGCTGTCAGTAAAAGAAAAACAAGGTCTGGAAAAAAGATCTACTGGTTACAAAATACAGGTGGCTTTAGACGGATCCATCATCAAATCAAGCAATTAAATTAAATAAGCTAACTTGATTTTTTTTGTAGTAGGCTTTATAGCCTAACGTAGTTTCCTGTATCTCAATATGCTGAACCACTACATGAAACAGCAGTTATAAGAACAATTGCACAGTTGACATTTTAAGAAAATGTTCTGCTAAAACCAAATTTTGAACTCTCATAAATATTATGAAGAACCCTAAAGCTAGAAATTTCACAAATGCTTCTTTTGGCAAAATCTAAAGGTATATAAACATCACGGGGAGAACACTCTTCTACTGCTAGATATTTATGCTTGTCTTACAGTGGGCAATTTAGACACTTTAGAATGTTACAGTGAAAATGAAATGTAAGAGGAAATCTAGCTTTCTGATTTTTGAACATTTGAAACTAAGAACTGTACAACAGTTATGCAGTTGTACACCTCATTTTCATCTTCACTTTGAAATGGTAGCATTCAAAGTTCAGTGCACCACAGGAGATTATCACCCTTTAAATAAATAAAAAAATAAAAGCACATTTAAAGCCAGCCATAAAAGTGGGATATGCATTCATTCTTTTGGTTAAAGTAATCTTTCTTCCAAAATATCTGGTAAGAAAGAAAAGATAATAACAAAGCAAGGTAAAGGCACATAACAAGCCAACAGAAGATCCACAATGTGATATCGTGTGTTTAAGAATAAAAGAAAAGGCATAGACAGGACAAAGGTAAGGTTTTCCCCATCTAAAACAAAAACCTCATGCAATCTTTATTTCATACTGACATCTGGAAAGTATTTGGCTATCTTATTATCAGGGGAAGGGAAATAAAATATCAATATACGTCATTTTGCAATGACTGCATTCATATATGAATAGGAATTTTACCGTGAATTTTGTCAAATACATTTTTCCCCACTTCGATTTCATTTACAGCATGTAGAGAACTTGGGTATTATGTTACATGTTAGTCCAAAGCAGAATACTTTATCAAGCCCTTCAATACCATTTCCTCCTCCTTGCATTAATAACCAACTTCCTGCCAATAGATACTGAAAGCACCATTGTGAATCAATATATAGTGTCTACATATTTCATGCCTCTGCTATTGTGCATGAATTCCAGACGCAGCCTCCTGAAGAGCACCTCACCCCATCGACCAAACGTCAAGGGCCAGGAAGAACGAGCAGAGTGAGGATCCCTCCTCTCCCCTACCCAGGCTGCTACGCTGTTGAAGATTCAGCAAACACTCCTGAAGGTGTGTTCAGCTTGATTTTCAGGTGTTCGGTGCCAAATGAAACAAGTGGGGGCTCAAGGTCCTTTCAACAGAATTACAGAATTCAGGTACAATTGAGTTATCATAGCTTGGCAAGCGAGTGTGAATCAGATGAGCCCCGGCAATGTATTTGAGTGACCATGTTCATAAGCTCTTACACAGCTTGTGGATGAAAGAAGACAAGATGTGTCTGGTGAAGTCTCTGGGTTGTTTTATAAGACAGCTGAAAGACTGACCCTCTCCTTCATTTTAACACAATTGTTTTGCTAGCTATTTTTCTAATGCAGAGTAAGCTGGTTAAGAAGCTGACCACAGGAGCAAATAAATGCTAATGCAGGCAACAAGGAAGAGAGAAGTACCAGCAGGCAAGAGGGGAAGGTGGGATCCCCCCTTTCAGTGCTAATTAACCACTGAATCCACTCAGCTGTAGAGTAACACACCTCCCTCAAGACAAGAGGTTTTAATTTAGACTCTTGAGCTTGCTGAGACCACATAACTCCCTTAGTGTAGGACATTCCAGTTTGAAGTTTTGTTTTTTCCCCTCAATTTCTGTTATGATGATGCTTTGAAAGCAGGAAGTTGTCATACACTAACTTAATTATACTGTCATTAAAGGGAAAAGTACTGCTGTGGACAAGGTTTGTATCACTGAAGAGTTCCAAAATCAGATTAGGTATTTACTTAGATTCCCTTGACACTCTTAGCATTTCAGCTAGCTCTTCTTGTCTCTACGTCTTCCCTTTAAGCAAAGAAAAAGCACTCACAAAAAGCTACATAATGCAGGAAGCTGTTGGGAGGGGAACTTCAGCACCAATAAGTCAATACTGCAACCTGTATTTCCTTCAAATGAATTTTGTTGCTTGCTTTCCACTAAGGACTCCCTCTGTATGGTAAGTTCTTCCAAAAAGCTACCAGTGATAAACTTTTAAAAATTTATCACCTTGGCTAGAAAACTTCCCTAAGGCTTTTATGGTCTCACTCACTTAAACCAAAGAAAAATATCAAAGGAGTCATGTTCAGTTCTGCTAAAAACATAATAAAAAAAATCCTCTTAAGCATGTTCCATAATTGCAATTTGTCTTCTCCCAACACAAGCTTTTCTTCCCAAACACAATAAATACATAAAGAAGCAATTTCACTGGGCTTGTCTATGCCAGATTTTATTCCTATACTACACCAGCCATTCTCACTGTTGATATGTTACAAAAAGGTAGCTGGTTTGCATTTTCAGACTTAGTGCATATATTCACCTACTTTAAACACCCACTTAAATAAAGCAATGACTTGACATAGATTGCAATTTAAAGGGGAAAAAAAAAAGTAGTTAGGATCCTTTGTGAAGCCTCTGTTTTTCAAACACATTTTTTCTTTCCTACTGGGTATTTTTTAAGATACTACTTCTTAAGTGCAGTCACTGTAAAAGAGTACTTTTATCTGGCCTAATGCCAGATACTGAGGTCCCTACTGATATAGCAATTTAACATATTCCTGGGGAAAAAACAGTTAATTTTAAGCCATCAACATTCCAGGCATTTTGCCCATTCCCATCCTTGCATAACAAGTGCTGAGGAGCTTGCATTCCACGCTCGAGTAGGTGGTATCAAATGACTGGTTTCCTAGGTAGGCAGACCGACTTGCTGCTTATTTCAGTATTGAAAAATTTCAAATGTGTATGAATATAACAGCTCCTGTTAAGCAGAAAAGCAGGAGGGGCACAGAGGGGACGACAAAGGTTTAACCTGGTGATCTTAAGTAAACACTGATTCAAAATGGCAAAGTTGCCCTGAAATGGCCATCCATACTAATGTCGCTAGAATGATGCCTAGCCCAAGATAATGTAGACCATAGCATGAGGGTGGAGACCAGTACAGACAGTAGTTTACTACACAAACTACATCACGGGGGCAAAAAAGCATGTATTTTCAGAATTTACAGCGTGTCTGAATCATTATAGATCTACACAGACCTCCCCCTAGACAAAACAGGGCAACCCTTCCGTCACTGGAAATATCTGGGGAACCTCAAAGATTCTGTTAGCGTCTACAACCTTATTTTCAAGACTGCTATCTGAACTCAGCATTAATGGAATTATACTGCTGAGCTCGAGAACATTTCAGTTTTAGAAGAAGTTATTTATTAAAATATAGCACGAGAAGTGCAATTAAAGTAAAAATCACTTTTTGTGAGATGAAAGAGACTGATCTACAATTACAATTAACCCCATGTTTAGACCATTACTCACATTATGAACAAGACAGGTGTCTTAGGGAGGGAAATACTCTGAAGCAATACAAAGGTCCTAACTCGTGCTCATAAAAGGGACAAATCATGGGTATCCTACAGCTGGCACATCCTAACCTACAAGCTCTGCTCTTCCTAGCTTAAATGAGTTCTTCAACCTTACTTTGTCTGAATTTTCCAAGGAAAAAACCCAATACTCCCCTACATTTAAATGCCTAGACTTTCGGGTGACATATCAGACCACTCTACAGCAGAGGCCTTTGTTCCCTGTGGAATGGGAAGATCAGTGGGGATAAAATAAAGAAAAAACCCTACAGTTATGATTTGTAGAATGGTGGCAAGGATCACACAAATATGCAGACAATCAACGTAAATCAGGCCAGCTCACTCTTTTCCTTAGGCTTGTAATTGGACCCAGTTCTCTGCCACTTCAGGTAACAGCGAACTTCTCCCACATATACCCAGAGGAGGTGGCTGTGGGACTGAAGACGCATACTAAAGGGTATAAGAACTCAGTAATTTCTGGTATTTACAGACCCTCTTGAGAGTGGATTACAATTTATATCCTAAGAGGGGAAGGCTAGAGAAAGGGGAAGAAAGACATGGAAGGAACAAGAAGTTGGGGAACTCGGCCAAATGCTCACAAAATTTCTCCACTGTGTCTACTTTGGCTGTTCCTGCACGTATATGCCACTGTGGCTTTGGCAAAAAACAGAAGTACGCTCTGTAGAATATCCAGCCTTCCTGGCAGCCCAATTCAATAACAAGGAGGTCTTAAACTGGCTTAAGACACTCATGAAACCTTTGGAGTACACTGGCATTTTGCAGATAAAATTAGGTATTCACCTTTAGGAAAACTGCAAAGCCTGCTAAAACCAATGCAGGAGAGGAATTAGTATTCCCCAGTTCACAGGTAAACTGGTGTAATGAAAACTTTAAAGACAGTTCAAGAGCATGGCTCAGTTCCCTTTACAACCCAAAGGAAAAGTTTTATGTTTAAAAACTGACACTGGGAGATTAAGGTTTAGCTGACAGGCCTTACCCAGATATTTGTGTGATATCAGACAAATTATTTCATCCCTATATCAGATTTTCAGATTAGTTTAGCAGAATAAAGTAGACAAATCCACTGAATTTCACTATAAATTAGGCAATTACACCTTGAAACCTGCCTACACAAGATGAATTTTAACAGGAAAATACTTGACTGTTATTGTATCACTACTGGAATGTTGCTGTCAATATCCAACCAACATGTATTTTGCCAGTACAAGCACAAATTGCATTGACACACTTCTGCTTCTGCTAGGGCTTTTAAAAGCCCAACTGAAAATTAATTTGGTAATGAGACAACAAGATTGCAACAAAGTAACTATGCAGCACCTATACTGAAGAGAAAGTAATAACATTCTTAAAGGGAACATGGAAATATTAAGCATAGCTGAGGAGGAGGCTTTTTCAAGGCTAAAATAAATCTGTTGACAGCTGCTGTAAGATTTAAACAACTGAATTGAAAAATTACATCTTTGAATTCAAATTTACAGAAGGCACAAACAAGTCACTGCTTTTGCACCCAAATTAGATAAGCTAGTTGAATATGCTTGGATGTATTAGTTCATTAAAGTCAGCTACCATCAAACTGGATTATAAAAAAAAATAACAAAAATGACAGTTAAAAATTTGGTGCTTCTTATTGGAGGGATCACTTTTCATCTATTGATTAACACACTTCACAGAATATGACACACTACAGCAGTGACATTTCATGATCGCTTGCTAAGATACTTCGTGTAGTCATCATACTGAACTGCACAACTTAAAGAGTTATCAAAGAAAAACAATTTGCTTTTGATTTCTCTTTCTATGAAGCAGTCTATTCAGAAAAGTGCTCGAGGGGTACACTTCCAGTGTGCAAATGCTTTCATGAGAGGTGGTCTCACTGAAATAGCAACTGAAACTAAAACCGGTATTTATCCAGGCAGCTTGAGGCTGTCGGTTTAAAAAGACTGTCCTCCCCCCACTCCCGGCTCTCTGGAGGGCCACACTGACAGATCTGAGAGAAGAAATTTCACGGAAATAAGGTACAGTTTATTTAAAAATAATGGGGGGGAAGAGAAAAGAGCAAAAGAAAAGTGATTGAGCCTCTCTTCAGCATGACTGGCAAGTTAAAAAGTAGAATTTACATGCCTCCTCCCAGAGCCTGGATCAGACACAGAAGAGAGGACCTCTTCCCCAGCATGCTGAAGATGTCAGAACCCACAGCTCAAATACCCATGGGAAAAATTAAATTGCAAATTATCCAACTTCCTTCCAGTGGGAAAGGGAAGGGGAAAAAAAAAAAAAAAAGCTATGTGAATGTCTTAATTTATGCAAAGGCCAAACCACTCAATAGTTAGAGAGATTTTTTGAAGGAGGAATTAAAATCAAATTACCTTTTATGAGGGAAGAGAGATATTTTGGGATTATAAACCAACTTTTCTACTATCCCTGGGTCTCTTCTGAATCTCTCAAGACAGTTCATTCAGAAATCCCAACACTGTGTTTCCTTGCTCAGATACCATATACAAAGAACATATTTTTACTTTTAAAAACTTCTTCACTACTTATATAGCAAGCAAATATTCTGCTCGTATCTAGAGCTGTATGATCTTCTGGCTAGATTCAGAAGACTGACTAAAATGCAGCACACTGCCCTTCAGTTTGTGGGGCTTTTTTCCTGCTTTCCTTTAAGGGAAAAGGCATACTTTTCTCCTCCAGTATATTTTAAAAGTCTCCCTTAAAACTTGGAAATAATACAGTTTCTCTATTGTACTTAATTGCTATATGTTTCCACACCCCATTTGACAAGCAAGTAGTCATAACATATTGCTTTACAGTTGTGACATACTGTAGCATTTTAATTTTCTACTTTGTAGATTTTAATCCATCACAGCACATTCCGTCACCCACACTGTGCAGGAACAGTAGATATTTCACCAGCCAAGGGAGAACGAACACAAAGATATTTAGTAGAGACAAAAGCCCTACAGAAATGCCAGCAAGCTAAGGGGAAGGAATGCATGATAAATGAAGAATGCAACCACAGAGATAACTGGTAGGGGCAATGAGCTTTGTGCAGTTCCACTCAAAAGCTGAAAGCTGATTACTTCCGTACAACATACTGGGCAGAATAAGGCTACTATTTTAAAGCAACTAACATGCTTTTGCTAAATAATGGACCATTGTCAGAGCCGCTATCCCAGGACAGCAAAACTACCCTTATTGCAATTACTATTCTCTAGTTGGAACGTTAGTTACCCGGATTTTCTACACTTAATTAACATCAAACCCCAGCTCACTTCTGATGTTCAGAAATATTGCATTCCACGCATAAACAAATGTTCCGCGTTTCCAGCTGAGAAGTGCTTCTGCTACTCATAAAAAAAAAAAAAAAAACAAACCCACAACCACACCACCAAAAAAACCCCCACCACTCTATCTTTTCTCTGCAGTAACACACAAGAAGATAATTATTTTGAAAAACACATAGAAAAGGTATGTCAGAAAACTAACTAAAAACATTTATTAAAATCTTCACAGCACCAGTGGCTCTGCTAAACTAAACAGTATAATATGAAATGCTATCCTTCATCTTTCAGCAACTGTCATGAACCCCTAAATTATCACTGGACTATTAAATGCTAAGGATTAAGCCTGTGACCAAATGGGACACTTGACGGATTTTTGTTTTGCCCTTTTTATGCCCAATTATTTAACCTGTATTAGGTAATAGTCACTGGTATTCACATGCAGTATTTTACAATGCAGACTTTCATTCCAATTACAAATCCTGAATATTTAGCTGTGTATCTCTAACATGCTTGCACCAATTTAATTTTTTTTTGAAGCTGGTATTGCGTCCAAATGTGGGTAAATTTTCCAAGAACAACAAAACTGTGAATTGCCCTATAAAGCTTCCAATCTCTGCCAAGACATATGACAGTATTACGGTTTCCCCCAAAGAAAAAGTCACCAAAATATGAAAAAAATGAGGCAAAAGTATTGAACTTTCTTTAAATCCTTGTTCTGAGAGATGTAAAAAACTGGCGAAATAGGCAAAGTTGAAAAGGAAAAAGAAAAATCCTAACCTAAAAAAAATTAAAAACCTAAGGTTTTCAAAGTTAACTATACAGAATCTTTTAAGTGTCAGTCAATTTTAATAAGAGAATGTTCTATCAGCACGAATTAAATAAGTGCATAAAACTACTGCATTCAAGTCATCATGTATCCCTGCACTATTGTCCTGAATATGTGGGAAATAGTTTGAAAACAATGAGGTTAAATGAGGACCCACTAAACTACACGACTAGATAGTATTTTTAAAATAGTACTAAGTAAGAATATATTACTTTTACAAAGCCATGAAAAAACACTGCAAGACTGACCTTCACAAAAGAAATACTTATGATAAGGAATTAGATTGAAGGACTTAGATTAATTTTTCACTATTTCAAGTAATTTTTATTTCTTCTTATTTTTATCAGATTTTTTTTTCTAATCTCAGCATTTATTTTTATGTAACCTTTTGTTCAGCTCTGAACATCTTCATTTATTTCACAGGAAATTCTGCATTCTTTCTTCACACTGAGTTCATTATTTCAGTACACTGAACTTAGAACACAAGTATGCAAAGCTCCGAATGTACTGACAGACTAGGCTGATAAGTGTAAATTTAAAGATTGTTTATACTGAGGTTTGAGAAGAAGGGGGAAAAATGTAAAACAGTTCAATTAAACTACTGCAATTTTGTGTTTATACAAGTGTAGAACAGCACTGACATTTAGCTTTATCTCTGCAAACAAATATAATAATCTTATGATAAAGTCTTATGTTTACCTAAGTTTTTATTACCTGTAAGCTATTCAATAGTAAGCAAATTACTCTTCCTAAAGACATTTCAGCTAGGAGGCTGGTTCCAGTTCTACTTTGAAAACTTTAATCACAAGAGTAAAAATTAAAACCAACAAATTTATCTTTAATTACCTTTTCTTGGCCTCTTCATATTGCCAGTTCAGTCTTACTTTGTCTACGAGTCTTGTTTTGTCATCAAATCCAAACTTTTGCAGAGTTGAAGAGCAAGGAAGGGGGGGAAAGAGAGAGAGAAATGAGATTTTAAAAACACTCTCCCAACAAAGTAAGGGATAAATTAGTTTCACTTGCTGGACTCACTAAAAAAACCTCAATGCTTTAAGTAATAACATAACAAAAATCAAATTTATGCTTTAGAAATACAAAACTGGTTTTTGCTAAAAATACAGAAGATAAATGAGCCCTTTCAATAAATTATGATCCTGGAAATGGAGTGTTAGGAAATAGAATTACTGATGAATGGTCAAAGCTTTTCAACTTTATCCAAGTCTAAAACACAAAGAGTATTTTTAATTGAAATATTTTACTACTTGATACAGCTATGTTATGGATAGTTTAATTAGAAGTAATTCCGATTATATTCCCTGTACTGTGATGTGTTACCCAGCACTTAGATCATTAGTGCATTTTAAACACTATTACAAAAACATCACCTGATCCTTGAACCAGTCATAGAATGCACATTTATGCTACAACTCCTACTGTATACAGTCTGGTTTCTACAGCAACTTCTCTCCATCTTAGGGCATCAGCAGTTCCCCTCTTCAAAAGTCTGTATACGGTCTAATACTTAAAACCCAAGTCCCTATTTAAGTGCATTGCTGCACCTTTGGATTTCTCATCTAACTGCTGCTTTTGCTCTCTTCATCATCACATGTGTAAAAAATGCACCTCTTTTTTTACTCACATTCCACTACTAATAATTCAGGAAAACAATTGACATAATTATGTACTTTTCTTTTCCTAATAAAAAACCTACACCTGATAAACACAATTTTCAGACTGTACTTGGCTTGTCTTGGATGGCACTCAATGTGTATTGTGAATGGGAAAATGCTGCTATGTTCCTCTTGGCAATTCATTTTGGAATTCAGTAATCACATCCACCACCAGTCTCAAAAATTACATCCCAAAGGCACTATCTACCTAACACACTGAAAGACAGCCTAGTGTTAGCTAAGATTTCTTAGATACTTTAGAAGTAAATCTTCTTAAAAACACAGATTTCCTCTTCTGTAGAGGCCCTCTGGAGACATCCAACTTGGCAACTAGTCAGCAGTGAAAGAAGACAATAGAGGAGAAATGGGATGATAAAAGCCTACAATTAAAAAGTTACATAGTTCAATAAAAATTTCTAACCAAATGTGGAATACCATCCAAACTATAGTACTATAACAAACTACAAACAGGTTGTCATCTTGCTTTGTTGTCAATCTCATCCACCAAAGCAAACGTTTTACTGCTCAAGAACAGCTAGGCTGCCCTAGTACTAGTGTAAGCCAAATTTTTATTATTTGGAATACACAATTTCATTCACACAGAACTATTTCCAAGGAATGCTAATATGTTCTTCTCAAATTCCATATTTAAAGGCATATTTGAGCATAAAGGTATGACAGACAAAATCATAAGTTTTGTTAGTTTTTAAGAAAAATACTTTGAGACGCTAACAAATACTCACTCCCCTTGTCTCAGACAGAGGAAAGGAACAGAGGTCTACCCTACATCTTTGATGTATAGGAAAAATGATGACAAGCATGATAAACACAAGATTAAAAAAAAACCCAACCAAAACAAACAAACAAAAAAAACCCCATCCATCACTACTACCAGAATACTAACATCTCGTGCTGTTGCACAATCAAGTCTCTACTGCAACTTTAAGCTGGCTAAAGTGTTTTCTTCCTTCCTGCTTCATTACACATATCAATAAGTCAGAGCTGGTAACATGAAGAGAAGAGTTCTGCGGACACCTCAGCGAGAGTTACTACTCAAGAGATGAACCTGCAGTCACCAAAGTGATGACGGGAGAAGTGCTCTGCCAGGCTGGCCGAGTCTGGGAGCTGACTTTACCTGTCACTGACCTGCAAGCACACCGCTATGCCCCTGTGCCACGCTCAAGTAGCAGAACCGCAAAGCCCACCACTCATGAGAGCCGACCACGTTCTCTGGAAACAATAAGCAAATGCAACTCCCTCACCACCAATACTGCTTTGCATTTTTTGCTCTGCCACAGCCAACACCTCTTAAATTAAAACAGGAAATAACAATGTATCACTAAAGCACAAAAGCAGCTTATTTTCTACAGCAAATGTCTCGCATAGGAACGCATACCTCTCCAGTGATGTCAGTCTGTGAACAAGCATCGCAGTGCTGTTGAGGTAAACAGGAGTCGCTGAGCGAACTAGAATTGTGCTGGAGATCCTGCAGGGAATCTGTAATACAACAGCTATTCCTGAATCCATCTGTTAACTTGGCCAGGCTCTACAGGAGAAGAGATTAAGAAAAGAAAAGAAGAAAAAAAAAAAATCAGAAAAACTGATTTTTATGATTCTTTTAAGAGAAAACAAAAAAAATTATTTTAGAAATATGACAGGTAGCGTGCCTATAAAGAGCTATTTACAGAAAGTAAAATTCATCATAGTGTTACCAACATGCAGAAGCTTTGCTTTGAAATAAACCTCTCCTTTTAAAAGATGCATCTAACAGTAAACAGATTTTAAATTATTTCTTTTAAATCTATGAATGTTTCAGCTTTTGTATGGCTTACAGTTCTTTAAATCTAGCAGCTGTCAATTTTCAGGTTAGCTGATAGGGAAGACAAATGTGATTCACCTGCCCTTTTGCCATCTTCTGCACAGGTTACATTCCTTAGCCACTACTGCTATCACATCCAGCTTGATGAATACCTTGTATTGATTGTAGTTTTATGACAGCTGATTTCACCCTTGTGCTCTCTTACCCAAGGTTCACATAGTTAAGAGATATTTTACACTTTGGGTTATGCAAGGGACATCTCTGAGATGTCTGGACGATGACACAAACTGTGAGGGTAAAGCACACACCTCCAGCAGTCTTTAAGGGGAAAGGAGAATAAGAGAGAATCACACAAAATAGTAACTTGTTTGACAATACAAGCTTGGTTGGCAGGCTTTTAAAATTCCTTTTAAAAAAAATAAAGTTGTTAATATCACTTTTATTTTCCGATTGTGCATTCTCTCTTTTTCAAACATTACAGATAATGTAGTACCAACAACAAAACCACTGTGCAGGCTGTCATTTATGACAAAGGCCCTAAGCATTATGCATCAAAAGAACATAAAAAAAAAAAAAGACGTTAAAAAACTAAATTCTGTCCCCTCACCAGAAGATAAAGGGTAATCAAATTATGTGGAAAAAAAAAAAACCTATCAGAAATTTGATGAGCTGTATCAATTTATAAATTATAACATAACCAAACCACTTGGTTCTAAAAATACACATAAAAACTCTCAAAACTGCTTACTCCGGTGTGTAAACTACAGAATCAGAGACAAACCTGAAGCACTGCACAGGGAGAAGTCTGGCTCTCAGGAATCTCAGTGGCTCCGACAACTGGTGATTTGCAACAAGCCCCAGTTACTGTCCATATCCAATTACCAGATTTCTTAGTCTTCAAAGCGCAGTTTACAAAGGATAACATATCAATACTGCCTTTTCTTACGACAAATTCAACTAATGGAGCCAAGAAGACAAACCTGCGTAACAGCAACTGGTTGCTGCTCACAGAACAGCAAGGCCGCCGGTTTCGGAGCCTCGGAAGCATCCACGGGAACTGCAGCAGGCCTGAAACCAGCCAGGAAAAGTGGCTTTTTCTGGTGGCCTCCATTTCTGTCATACGTGGTCCATCCCTTTGTTCTCATTATACACCGGTCCCTCCCTCAGGCCTGCCTCCACGAGATGAAAAAGAGGGAAAATTCCCAGCCTGGTGCAGGACGAATGAAGGAGTGGGCTCCCTACCCACAGGAGTGGGAGGCCTGTGCTCCCCCCACGGCCCCCCCAGTCACACATTTTGTCTTCTTCTATGAGGGAAAGGCAGGGTGAGACGTCGCTCCCTCTCCAGTCTCCGTCTCCCGGTACTACAAGGTCCGAGCGGGGCTGGGGTTTTGTGCTCAGCCCTGGCAGGGACAGAGGACAGCAAAGGATGAAATAGTTTCTTCTCAGCCCCGAGACAGCAAAATTCAATTTCAAGTTATGTTGCCGAGAAGTCCCTAGCTAGTGTCTCTTTATCCTCCAAGACTTGCCACAAAATTAACTGCTCCACCACATGGCAAAAAAAACAGAACGTCTTCCACTTTATGAAAACTGAAGATTGCAGACTCCTGTCTAACTCTTTTCTTCAAAACTGACTGGAAATCATCCAGTCCTGTCAGTCTCCTGCTGTATGGACAATCAAGATAGATCCCTAATGCGTTTATAACATGGAAATAACAATTTCAAAGAATAGCTACCCAAACATCGAACATCTAACATGTCCTCTTCCCAGTAAAGCAGAGCCAGTCATATGAACAAAAACGGAGGATTCAGAAAGCTGGAGGTTTCTCCCAAATAAGCTATGGCCCGTTTGGCACTTTTGGCTAACACATATTATGTTACAGACATATGTAACACTGAAGATCCCGATGCCAGAACTTTTGCCTCTATTTCAGCTATTTTATGCACTCCTGGTGTGCTCCCGACACCCTCCAGCACTTCCTTGGCAGCTAATGAAGGGCTGCGGGGCTGCTGGCCAGGCTTCCCATCCGGGTACACTTGCTGAACCCTGGATATTACTTAAAAATTACATAGCATTTGGCAGGTGGCAATCACCAAGTAGCATCACCTTAACTTACATCTACACCCATAGGTGACTATGCGCCAGGCTAAGCATATATGCATTGAGTCCTTCTAGCTGGATAAGTGAAAGCACAGCCTACAGCAATCCTAACATGGAAAATTATAACCTGAGTTAGCATACTTTTAGATAGAAACAATTTACATAAACTGTTAGGAGTAATATTCTCCCCAGCTATGTGGAAGAATCCATCTTTTGTCTGGGGTTTATGGATTGTTTATGGCAATCCCACAGAATCTGCCAGACCAGTCTATCAATATGGAGACTACCCAAAAAGAGAGAAATGAGCACCGTAATTTCATCATTGTCTGTTGCTATCTGATTTAGGAGCTCTCTGCCACGTACGATTTCATTGCAGTTCCTATCTAACCTATTTAGCCTGCTTAACTGGTAAAGAAAAGAAAAGGAAAAAAGAAAGAAAAAAACCACAAAACCCAAAATCCAATGCTTCCTAAGGATAAAGTACAACATTTTAAAAGCACATGCACATACTGGAACAAAAACAAAAGTAAGAAAGGGAAGGGGGGCAGGAGAAGGGACACACACACACATATGCTGCTTTCAGGAACCTAACCATGCACCTTGATTACTCAATCTTACATAAAAAGTTCACCCATTTTTTTTAGAGCTGTGACACTGCATATCTGGCTTGCTTTGTAACCACAGCACCCAGTTTAAATCTGACCACTCTCTCCTTCCCTGGTCAGCCTTCTCTCCCACACAACTCAATCCAATTACCATCTTTCTATGACAGCTACAATTTTCCAAGCACCTACACACGACTGAGTCACTTCTACCATGTTTAGTTCTGTTGCTTACACTGGCCAGATTTAAATTAAGAAATAGTAAGAAACTGTCTATTTCCTTTCTCTGAAATAATAAATCCCCATCTGTTTACACAATACTTCAAACTCCTCTATGAACAGCTTTCAAAACAAAAAGTTTTTCATAAGAAAGCTCTCCTTAGACCCCACCTGGAGTACTGTGTTCAGCTCTGGGGCCCCCAACATAAGAAGGACATGGACCTGTTGGAGCAAGTCCAGAGGAGGGCCACAAAGATGATCAGAGGGCTGGAGCACCTCTCCTGCGAGGAAAGGCTGAGAGAGTTGGGGTTGTTCAGCCTGGAAAAAAGAAGGCTCCAGGGAGACCTTATAGTGGCCTTCCAGTAGCTAAAAGGGGACTTACAGGAAAGCTGGAGAGGGACTTTTTACAAGGTCATGTAGTGATAGGACAAGGGGTAACAGCTTTAAACTGAAAGAGGGTAGATTTAGGCTAGATGTAAGGAAGAAGTTCCTCACTGTGAGGGTGGTGAGGCACTGGAACAGGTTGCCCAGAGAGGCTGTGGCTGCCCCATCCCTGGCAGTGTTCAAGGCCAGGTTGGATGGGGCTTGGAGCAACCTGCTCTAGTGGAAGGTGTCCCTGCCCATGGCAGGGGGCTTAGACCAGATGATCTTTAAAAGTCCCTTCCAACCCAAACCATTCTATGAAAGCTTGTTTTACCAACAGTAACTTTAAGATGTAGCATATTCGAGGACAAAACAATTTCAAAATTGATAGGAAATTAAAAATCAAATTCTGAACTCATTAGGAAGATACTTAAAACAGACTTGCACTTGTTTGACAAAGCTAAATAAATCCATAACAATAATCTTCAACTAATCATAAAAAGGCAAAACACAGAAAAGTTTAGTGACAACAAAAATAATTTAATTTTTTTGGTCAAAATTTTAAAAAATATCAGGCAGGAAGCTGGATATTTTTGCGGAGCACAGTAAATTGGCAGAAACACACAATTTTTACAACTGTAGATACTGTAAACTATGGCATTTAATCCCTTACTACAATTGCAACAAAACATGCAGAACTGTTTTGCATGCTAGGCCTGTGTGGAACTTCTAGATTCTCCTGGGCTGTACGCCTATTATTGGATGCTATCACAACAGTTTGTCATTAATTACAAAAATGATACCTCCTCAACTGATTTTCTGTACGTCACGTAGACCCATGAAGAAGTATGGCAACACTTTTCATTTTCACTTCTGTCTTGTGCAACTTCTACATGCTGGTGCTGCCAGCATTGCCCAATCCTTGATGCTAAGCTTGATCCTAGACTTCTAATTCCCTCAACACTGTAGTTAAAGAAACTGCAAGTGCACCTAAAGTTGGTTTAATAGATATGATTTTCAAGACATCTCAACGTTTACAGCTAGATTTAGTGCCACTGAGGACTGCAAATGTAAGGAAAAGGGGAGGGGGGGGAAAAAAAATAAAATCTAGTGGGGGAGTTAAAACAAGGCCAGTAGTTAAGCTGCTCCAAGATCTCACACACAAGTCTTGAAATTACCAGTTAGTTTCCTAAAATGTGCGTCACTGCATCCATGAAGAACTGCCTTTCTAATCGTTTCTTGCTAGCCAGGCATGTGGAAGACTGAGAATTACTTTAAAACTTGGCCAACACAAAATATCAAATATGTTAAAAGTTGCCAAGGCAGAAACTTTTCATAGTGACTTAAGTGTTCTGTCTACTTGAACAAGGATTTGTGGTCCATCAGCTGACCTTTGGGTAATGCTTTGGAGACTGAATAATTGTATAACTATGGATATTCATTATATGTAGGTTACAAGCTACATATATCATTTAACAATTAAAAAAATACCAGTGAAACACTACTGCAGAGAAAACTGAAAGAAAATGTTTGAATGGCGATATTAACTTAGTACGATCCCAAAAATTTAGGTAACAAAGATGCCTTTTTCCATGTAGCAGTTAGAAGACTGGGTGAAGATAACTGTCCTTGACACCCCTCTGTATCTGCAGCATATTTGGGCAAGACTATACTGAAGTCCCTGCGGTGGCAGAGTCATGGCTCTTTGAACAAGCTCTCATCACATTATTAACGCAGACATAGCAACTGAGAGCTCGGAGCAGGATGCAGAATCCGTTCAAAAGTCTGGTCACTACTCAGGCATGTATCTCCCCACGATCCTCATGCATTCATTTAACGCTTTCATGATGTTTTCTGTATACATTGCATTTAATCATAGTCTGAGGATTTTGTGAGAACATTTAAAATTAACATGTGTCTTGATATGGGTACTTAAGAGGAGAATTTGGGGCAAAAAAGGAGAACTGCCAAACTGTGGCATAGTGACACAGAGATCCAGTTTTGTGAAATGCTTATAAAAGAAAAAAATCACGGCAGACAAACTGGTAAACATTTTAGCACATGACTTCTCAGTCCTACTTCATTATAGGTAACACAAAGAGACATTAAACTAAACGAAAAACAAATACCATAAAACTTAAAGTTTTTTTTAAAATGCAACATAATTACTCCATAGCAGTCTTTGATACAGTCAGCAGCAATAGAAAGCTATATTCAATAAAGACATTGATCTAAATGTAAGAATAGTACATTATCTAAAACAAAAGTAGAAATGCATATAAAGTCTTGTGTTCACAGTATAGACAATGACTACTTACCTCTTTCGAGCTGCCTGCTATTAGCAATTATCAAACAGAAAAATCAGTGTAGGCCACCCACTTCCTTATTTGAACTTGGTAACCCCAATGCAATCACAAACAAGAAAACAGAGGTAGGTTATTGCTGTTTAGCAGCTAGTTGTTCAGTAGCATATTTTTTACCTGCATAAGGTCCTGCCTTTCTTTTTCACCTGTGCATATAGCTTTCCTTATGGTTCGAAGCTCACTCATTATAGCTTGTGCTTCATCCAGTCTATAATTTGTATGAGCACTTGACATCTTACGATCAATCCTGTTGAAAAGATTAAGACAAATTCAGGAATTTTCACATAATCAGAAAGCGCATAGACATTTTAAGACCTGTTGTTCATTCATGTACCACTTCCAGGAATAAAATGATACTCTACTTGGAATTAACACAGCACTCAGTGCCAAGTACACTCTAAAGACAAAGCAATGCAATTACTTACCCAGGTTCTGCAGAACCAACAAACTTCCTGGTTTTAGCGTCCTAATACAGAGTGAGCTTACAGGTAGTGTCTGTGGACTATTTCACGCAACAGAAGTAAAATCAACCTAAAACTAACCTACACAGTAATAACTCAAAAAATAAAGACATTAGCAGTCCAGCTGTCATATTTTCAATGCAGCACTACACATCACAACATCTCTTCCAGGACTTCTATATGATCTTGCTTCAGAAGTTTCTAACACAGGCATTTCATTTTCTTGGGAAGAAATTTTTAATTCCTAAAATTTTATTGCAAATGCTTTCCTGCCACTATGGGCATCTTTGAGTATCTCGTCTAGAAGACATCATTGTCCTGCACTAAGGAACATCACATGGGACCATTCCAGAAGGTTTCAAATGCAAACTCAGCAAGGAGCACGAGCACTACTCACTACATGAGGTTGAAGTACTAACAACGTTTCCACCTTGCCATAAAAATCTCTCATCTTATGTGGGACATCCACTGTCTGATCCACTTTTTTTTCCAGCAGTTTGCAATAGTAAAGGACAACAGATCAGGACACAGAAGCCTAGTCCAGTGTACCATCTTCATAATTCGCTTTGATTTATAGATAAGGAACAAGAGACTCTGCAGAACTTACTAGAACCACCATTTGGTCTCAGATTTACAATGAAAAGTTATAGGTTTTTAACAGGCTACCCACAGCCATTAGTGAAAATTGTATTAAATTCCTGTTAAAATACGAAAAACCTCAATTTTCCTGTTAATCTAGCATAGAAAGTGTGTATATAGAAAAAAGGTGGTATGTGTAATGGTCCCTAAGCCAATGCTAAGAATGAACATCTCCAGGAAAAGGTGACTCTGGTTAACAGAATTAAAGATAAAACATACATCGGTCATTACAGAGGACATAAGTTTATAAAAGGATGTAGTGGGAGAGGGTACACTATACATATATGACAAGAATACTCAAACTCTATTTAAAATATTGAGAATAACTAAAAGTTTCAAGGTAGGTCTTGTATCAAGCTAAGAGTGTCAAGAACACTCACTCAGCATGTTCTGCCAGTTAAACAAAATCAGTGAAATTCCACTTGCAGCAGATTACTTGGTTTAAAATTAAAATATTAAAATGAAAAATCAAAAGGCTTGAATGAAAATCCTGTGGTTTTATTGTGCAGCTCACAATATTTAGGAAAAAAAATATGCAGGTTGGGTTTCTATGGTTTTGGTTTGTTTGTTTTTTTCTGACAGTTCCTGCTTTTGGAGTCAACACAAAGTAAGTCTGAACCTCAACCTTCCTACTTAAACACAATTTTCCCCATGTTGCATAAGAAAATATATAAGCCTTTATGATATTTGGTTCAAGAACAAGAAAGGATTTAAATGTCATGTGGATTAAAGGGGGTTTTGGTTAGGTTAGTTTTGTTTTCCTTCTAAGATGTTTACTTGAGTCTTCACTAATTTATAGTTAAAATCCTGAAAAGATTAGATAAAACCATGGTAAAACTACTAATCCAATTCATTAAAAGTTACATGAAAAAGATAACATTTGGTTTTATCTGAAGGTTACCTTAATGTTAAGAACATAGATTCTGCCCAAACATTAGACCTGAAAATGCCTCCTACAAAACTGCTCATTATACTGTTTGCCAGGTCCAAGGTGGCATTTCAGGAAAAGGAAATTATTTAATTTCAACCAGATTTTTGTCCAGCTACCCACATATTCATGTTCCTGGACGTCACTTCGGAGCCCAACTTATGAATTGGTATTTGTTTAAGGAAAGAATCAGAAAAGTTTCTACTGCCAGAAATATTTGAGCTTAAATCAGTATTGCTGTCAACCCAAACTGACTTAAGTATCTTACAAAATTATTTGTTATTTATTGCCTGTTACCTCCTTTCACAAAGCTCTAGTTTGAAAAGCCACAAAGTTAACAGGAATCTTCCGTTTTATTAATGGAAAAGAGCATGATACAAATACAGATTAGACCTTTGTATGAACAGAAAGAACATTCAACTAATACCCAAAACTATGAATAAAGTATACATTTTCTGAGGAAGATGTTTCTAGGATACACAGACTATTAATACACTTGCAATACTTTCAGTCCTATAGGGCAGTTTCCATGTTCCTCTATTGTTCTCCACAGGCCTTCAAATACACAAGACTCCCCCGTCCTCACCAAAGCACAGGTCTGTAGCCGAGTTAAAATCTAATTTAATTTTGTCAGGTTTCATATGCTCTAAACTAGCCTGTAGCTACAAATTGTTTAGTCAGGCCTAATTCCCTGTCTCTCCCAACTTCTCTCAGCATTCACCCCGCTCTCAGAGCCAACTGGCCAAGTTTTCATTTCCTTTGTTGCTAAACGCCTTCCTCCAAAATTCCTGCCGTCGAGCAGAAGGGTCACTGAAAACACAGGGGAGGAGGAACTGCTCCTCCTCCTCAGTCCCTGCACCAGGTCAGAGGAAGGAGTTTGTTCCAGGAAAGGCTCATCTTTAACCCTGTAACTCTGGACCGCGACAGGATCAGCCGCACCTTGGGCAAAGGCGCCTGCGGAGGTTGAGGAACACTGTCACGCAGGGTGGGATTTTTGCAGGCTTTAAACGGTGAGCTCCAGAAAGTCTCCAGTGGGCAAAGGCAGACTGCGATGTCCAAAGGCTTATCACAACATTGCCAAATTTGGATGAAACAATAGAAAACACAGCCCTGAGAAAAAGCTGCAGCACTACAAAGTTTGAAATTCTGACCGTATTGAAGTTGTAGAGGTATTAAAAAAAAAAAAAAAAAAAAAAAACACTTTAATCCTCTCTCCCTCCACAAAACCCCACTTTTCTCTAGCTGTTTTGTGGTTTGGTTTTTGGGTTGGGTCTTTTTCTTTTTTTTTTTTTTTGTCTCCTCAAAGATGGCTAAGCCATTTTACTAAAATTAAAAAGAACAGAAAACAAAACACAGTCCAAGGCAGACACTGTATGTGGAAAATGTCAATGCAAGAGATTTGCATTTAACAAAGGCATCTGAATCAGACAGCAAAATAAATTGATGGAAACACTGAGCAACCTAACCACCCTCACGATAAAATATGTCTCTCCTCTAAGAGCTATACCCAGCAGAGGTGCCCAGGAAGTCACATGGCAGCAGGTTCTGATACCTGCTCATAATGCCATTCTGGTCAGACTTTCAAAGCAAACATTCAGCCAGATGTGAAGTCCAAGTGTGACAGCTCCTAATGTTGTTCTTGGCTTATACTTGAAATAAAGTGAAGAACACGGCTTTAAAAAAGCTGAACAGGATGCATGCCATTCTCAGTTTGGCAGTTACTTGAAGAATTGACCTAGCACAAGAAGGAAGAAAAATTATGCAGACAAAAAGTTTAGAAAAGGTAACAAAAGGGGAACATGTCTGAGATGTAAGAAACTTAAATAAAAAATTCTGCATATTTATTTTAAAAAAGGAGCAATGAGTTTCTTTTTAGACAATATACTTACTTTGTGGATATGCAAAAACTAAAATACTGCAGCTTTGGTACTTGACTTGAGTGACCCTTCTCTGCTGACAAATACAAGCAGTAAGGGAGAGATCGCCCAGAGACAACCTAGAGCACCGTTAGGCTTTCAGCCTGATTTGTCTGCAGACTACACAAGGAGGCTAGAGAAACTTCTCCCTTCAGTTGTTAGCGTGAGTACTCTCCAAATCGGCTCACTTCCAACTAGAAGCAAAATACTCAAAAGAAAGCACGTATCTCACCAGAAGGGCAATTAAAAAATTACTTAAAAACACAAAACAAAGAAAAACCAACAAGCCTCTGGTTCACAAGTGAAGTCATCAATGCAGAGAGCAGAGCTCAGCAAGGCACAAACACTGACAGAAATTCACTCCAATCCTCCCCAGCTTCAGCAACAACAAATGCCACCCAGTGCACCAACAGGACAGAGGATGACCGTAGCAATAGCAGCAATGAGCAGCACCGAAGCATTGAGTTTTCATACTTGAACTTTTAAACTAGATGATTAGAGTGGCCACTAACTAATCAGATATGCTTTAAAGTAATTCCTCTCTTGTATGCCTCTCCTATACCGCATCCTGGAGTATGGGCAACTTCACTTGGGCTAAAATCCAAGACTAACATTTGTCGTCTTAATCATTCGCAGACTTTACTTTTCAAAAAGTTGCACTATCTTAAATGAATTATATTAATTAAAACAATCTTGAGTTTCAAATGGCCTTCAAATACTTTCATCATCCTAGTCAACTGGTTAGTCCTTTTATAAAACAATTGAACCTACACCCTTAAAATAACTCAATAACCAGTAGGAAAACAAATAAAGTAGAAAAGGCAAGGCAATTCTTACTCACTTCAAGAAAATATGATTAAGAATCTTAAGACAAAATTGCTTTTGTTCTGTTACTGCTTAGGTATCTAGGCCACCATCCTAAAACGTTGACTATACCTAAATTATTACTTAAAATATTCGCTGTTTCAATATACCGAGTGCTTTATTTTACTAATTTTCAGTTAATACCATGCATTAACAATTCCCCTAACTACCTGTAAATACTTAGTGTAGTCAGTAAAAATATATTTATGCCTGACAATTATTACATTATATCTGCCAATGAAGGATTTTGGCTGAAAAAGTTTTCTTCTCTGAAGCTTTTAAAATGCACTGTAAAACAAAAGAACATTGTAAGCTTAAAAAAACAAACAAAAACCCCAAAACAAAACAAACCCCAAACAATATGAAGTGCATGGGCTACTCCCTCTCCTTTAAAAGTTGAATCTGAGTATGTCCCTTTATATCATTTTGTTAACATAATACCAATCAAAATCAAAGTTGGAAAATAAGTAACCTAATTGCTCCAAGATACCTGAAACTTTGCCAGAATTCCTGAAGCGAAAGTGTGTGCCCATACTTTGTAGCACCAACACACTAAATCCGAAGCTTCGGAATATTTCCACAGATACTGTACTTATGCTGCAAAACGCATTAGACATGCAACAGTTCCAACGTTTTTCAGGAAGCGCCTGCATTAGGCAGTTCGTTCACATGCATGCTGGAAAAAATGCCAAGATTTCTAAATGCATGGCCACATGTCCAAGGCAAACGCAAGAGCTGTTCAACACATGGTCTAGCCCCTGGCCTTGTTGAACAGATCTGGAAGCCACAACCACCTGTGTTTACCTGCCATCTTTTCCATGGCCTGGCAACCTCTCTCCCTACCCCACCGGGCATCCTGCATACGTGCTATGCGTGTAGGTGACTAAGCGGCGCACAGATGGAAGTCACTCAGTTCCCATCTGATGGCCTGTCGGAAGAGTGGCAGGGAGAGGGTCACCACAACAGGTCACAACCTTTCCCACCACTGAGCGCAAAAGAAACAAGAGCGCCGGCTGCCTAATAGCCCCGGGGGCAGTGGCAAATTGCCCCAAGCTACCTTTCTGCACAGGGAGGAGACAAGGATTCTGTAGACATGCAACAAAATCCAAAGTCTCACAGACCATCAGATTTGCAGTACACGCACAAATCAGCTATGCCGTGCAGAATGAGTCCGCCTGACCGTAAGGTAAAAGGAAGAAGCCGTGTTGTGGTGTACAGCCTCCCCCCCAGGAGAAGTACTGTGCCCAGCCAGAAAGCCTCGGTACTCTTCACAGAAAAACTACTCCACTGCATGGTGCTTTGGGCTGTGCTCCAGGCACTGGGTATCTCCAGAAAACATTTGGAAAATATTTTAAAAATCTAATTCCACCTCGACAACATCTTCAGAAGAGTTAAAGAACAGGGCCTATAAAACTGTTTTTGCATGTGGATCCGTGAAATCACCACTCCAACCAATTCTGTCCAACCCTTCTTCCATCATTTCACACTGTTCTCACCCCACATCACTATCATAGCAGAAACTCTGAAGCAAAGCAATTAAGAGGTTTCAACTTTTTTTCTTTTTTTTGGCAATGCTTTTCTAAGAAATTCATTCCAAGGCGAATAAAGTAAAGAAAAAAAAGATCCTCCCACAAACTATTAACTTACTCTTGCAGAGTTTCCACTCCTTTTTCCTTATATTGCAGCTCCTGCTTCATCTGTGCCAATTCTCGTTTTAGCCTAGAAAGCTGAATATAACAAGATAATTTAAAGTAATAATATGTAACAAACTTTCATAATAACAATTGTTTTTCAAATACAAAATCTTAAGTTACTTTAAAAAATGGGAAGTGATAATCTAAGTTCCCTTCTTTTTTTGTTTTAAAATTTGCATTAAAATAACAGAAGACTTTCTGAAATATCTAAGACCCAGTCTAACAGCAGTCACAACATTCAGCTTTCAAAGTATCTATTTCCTCATCTATTCTATTAGTTAGCTTATGCTAACAGCTAGCAAGTTTCAATCCATATGATTTTTCTTTTCCCCTTGTAGCAGACAAGACACCTCTCAACTGTCCTCAACTCTTTAGTCAACTTCAAAAACAGACTGAACATTCAATGCTGCTAATTTTTCAATCTGGGAAAACAAAATCACTGGCAACAGAACTGGTCTCTCTCCCAAAAATGGCAGCTTGATTTTCTACAGTTGTTTTCATATTGTCCTGCCCTCTCAATCCCCCCCGCCAATTACCTTGGTCCAACTAGTGAGCACAAATCAAAAGTGGCAAAGCAGTGATGTCTCCAAAAACACATTTTTGTGGTTTTATGAAAACGGTTACCTGAGTAGGTTGGGCAGACGTTACAAGAGCACTATCAGCACCAAGAATGATCTGCAAAGAAATAGCTTCTTGCCCTCCAAAGCTGACAGATAACTGAGGGCAACAGGAAGAGGAGGATGCAAGGGACTACAGACAAATGGGGGGAATGGAGGTGTTTCAGTGGGTGGTGGTGAGGTGTGAGACTGAACTGAGAGCCCAAAGAGGGGCAGGGATGGAAGAAAAAAAGCTCTCTCTTCTCAAGCTATCAAACTTGGTACCTTTTCTAAAATTTACCTGGAGTGCTCTTGACTTTCACATGTACATCAATAAATGACAAAACCATTACTAGAAAAAGAGTAAGGAAAAGAGAGTAAGGAAAAGTGAGTTTTTAAAAAGAGTAAAAGAACAGAAGAAAAAAAAAAGTTTTTTTCAAAAAAGTTTAAAAAAAAAAGTTAAAAAAAATTCCTACATAACCAGGCATAGATTAATTCTGTCAGCTCTGCTCCAAGAGCAAGTGGCTTCACAGCAGTTCTGGGGATGCAAACCATGACTGCCAGAGTCTCACTATCCTCTGTGGCCCCCCCCCTTCCCCATGTGTTCTTGCCCTTTCCTCAAAACCCATCACACCAGCCCCCAAAACACTCCTATATCCTCACCAACTCTTTCAATGCCTGCCAAAAGTAAAATGAAAAAATGCATCACTAGTATCATATACGCAAACACTTTATAGTGCATATTTTATACTATTACCTGAAACAACTCAATGCCTATGGACACATTTAGTTGAACAGGTTATCCTATGCACTTAGGAGATCATTATGTTTTAAGATGCAGGAACAGAGAGAAATAGTCATATAAGTGAAGACCTTGTTTATTTTCTTTAAATATTATTTAAATAAATAAGGCTTATTTTCTCCTTTAGAATATGCTGACACTTAGAGTATGTGAAACAAGCAAACACTAGTCAGCACGTAGTAAACATATACAGATAGAATAAATGCCTTTGAAGGGTGGTGAACAGGATTTATTTTCAGAGGCACTCATGTGAAAAGTGGTCACTACAACAAAAATGGAACGCTATCCTGCAAAGATAAGTATTTTTTATTTATTTTGTGAGCTGAATGCCTGGCATGCTAAACCCCATTTTATCCTTTAATAAAAAGAAACATACAATTTAGAAACAGGTTCTAGAGCTTAATATTATAAACTGCTTTTTGTAATTGTTTATGACTGCTATATCAATTTGCTAGAAACCAACGTGCAGACTTCAACCCTTTGCTAAAACAGTGTGGGAGAAATCAAAGAAGTCAACTATTCTTCCTTCAGCAAAGACAGTACCAAAAGCATGACTAGTTTAAAAAAAATAAAATCTAAAAATGGAACATTTTTATTACAGAACTGCCTATCACTGTCAGAATGCTTGAACTCCCCTCCCCTCATAGAGGACCTCTGGTCACATCAGCTGAAAAGTTCTATTTGGCCAACATGTCTACTGAATTGTGAACAGGTTTCCAAACAAATGGCTAAATCTAGAGTTCAATGACTTCCATGGAACCCCATTGAAAATGGGTAAATGGGAAAATATGAAGAGAGTGTGTTTTAACTGCACTTAATCAAGAAAGAATTTGACTGCAGAGTATTTACTAGTTGTGGCAGTTTGCACATGGAAAGCAATTTCTGAAAGCCTGGCTGACTTTGCCTCTGACATCCATGACAAAAATCTTTACGCTTGTAACATGGAAAAAGCATTACTTTGCAAGTCACTGAAATGCAGTAAATATAGACTCATTTTCATAGAACAATAGGTCAGAGTAGAAAAGCAGTTTATAATATTATCTTTCCAAAAATGCATACAACATCCAGTGTAAATGCTAAAGTAAAAGAAAAACACATAGTCCTCCTCCCTCCCCCATGCCCAATTCATATTTTTACAAAATGAAAAAAGATTACTCACTCTGTCACGACGGCTGGCTATTTCTGCTTTAATCTGATATGGGTCATATTTGGTATTAGTTGAAAATCCAGAGAATGCTAAACAGATGGAAAACAGCATTTTACATTATTTTTTTTTTCTTCTTTAATATGCTTGTTAAGATGTGGCACTATTTAATAGACCATAGCATTCATTCTTTGTGTTACAAGTCACTAGGTTTTAAAATAACCCTCTGTGCTAAAGTACAAATGAAGAATTACCTTTGGCCTGCCTGAATTTTTTTTGTCCTCAACAACAACAAAAATTGTATATAGCAGCACTGCATATTGCCTAAAAGCAACTAGCCTCTATGACAGGTGGCATTTACTGATGCAAGCCATTTGTGCAACATTAACAACTGCTAATTGCTTCCTACGTATGTTGAACTGAGAGTATGATAGAGACTAAAGTAACAAAACTATTGTCAGAATGAAATTCAATCAGCTACAGAGAGAAGTTGCCTCCTAAAGCAACAGTGTAAGGAACTGACACAGAGATCAATCTCTGGCAAGTGAGATCTTAACACAGTGTATCTAGAGTCAGGCAATGATTTCAAGCTGTGGCATTACAAGCTAAATCCTAGACAGATGAAGTAAAGGTCCTAGAGGATAGGCTAGGCAAGACCAACCGTGATTTATCGAGTGAGCCATTCACGGCAGCGCTGGCCCACTGAAAAATGCCTGGTATGTGAGTGGATGGGGTTGTGCTGTTAGACCTACCATCCTTTTGTAGAGCTGAAGGCTGCTGCTTTAAAACCCATATTCGTGTCTGCGTTGCACTGAGCCTTTCAACTCTCGAAAGAATACTGCAACGCCAAGGTCATGTCAAGCGTGCAGGAACTTGCCAAAATGAGTAGTCATGCCTGGATTAATTCTCTAAATCCAGGATTTTCTATGGATTTTTTTTTTTTTTTTTTTTTAAAAACAGTGCTGATCACAACTGAGTCACAAAACTGCTGCATGGGCACCTCCCTGCCAACCCACAACCGCTGAGCTCACACCACCTCCCACTCATGAGCACACGACACTGAGTCAATGGCAGCACCCACAAGCAAAGAGGAGGAAAACAGTTTGTGAAGTTTTAGTTCTTTTAACACAACAGGCTGAAACATGTGATGGTGGAGGCAGGAATATTTGCAATATAAGCACCCAACTTTGGCCATCTAGTTGCACTCAAATCAGGAGCCTAAGATTTCTGTAAAATAATGGAGAAGCATCCATCCCAGAATGGAGTGGAGGAGCTGAATTAAGAAAACACAAGTGGAGAAGCCTTGGGGAATCTGAGCTGACAGCATGATTAATACCCAAAGGGATTTTTAATTTTTTTTGTAAATATATCATCTGACTAATCAGTCCATCCCATTTTCTCAAAACAGATGCATATGATCTCAAACCAATATAAAATATATTAACATATCTTTAGAAAATTTTTTTTCACCTCAAAACAAGTGAAAGGTTTCATTAAATGATTTTACAGTATCTCACTATCAATTCCAGATATACCTAAAAAATACCAAACCTATCAGAAGACTGAGAAACATAAAAGTCAATGGACATAGCATTTGCATTCATGCTACAGATAAGCCCCAATTTTGTCATTTTCAGTCACATTTTGTTGCTGTTTCCAAGAGCTTTAAAAATATGAAAAACAGGTTATATTTTTCTAGTATATTATCTTCAACAGAAGTTTCTTTCTGAATATTCACCTGAAGTAATTCAACAAAATATCCCACAGAAATACTGCAAATTTTCAAAACAAAAAGCCCAAGGTCCTAGAAAAGTATTGTAATAAATGTGTATTTTGATTTTATAATCTAAATAAATACTGATTACACTATCTTTTACCCTATTCCAAGTCTTTAAACGGTAGTTAAACACTCTTTAAACAATAATTTCTTTTTTAAAATTTCTTTTTCTCAATAAGAAAAAAAATTAACCTTTCTTAATAATTCTTAAGAAACTTGAACATAACAGGAAGAAATAAGACTAGTCACAGCTGTTCAGTTATGTCACAAACTAAATCACAGAATACATATATTTAAAACTAAGCAAAAAGATGAGATAATCCCAGTTCAACAGTAAAAGAACACTTGGTGAAGACCATCTGGGACACCTCAGCCCTAGAAAACATCTTCTATTCAGGATTTTGGCATACATATGAATTACCTTGGATCAATAAATACCCCTGGATGAGTAGCTAAACGCTTCTATCCAGATGCCTGTTTTAACCCCCCCCTCCAGTCAGGTCTCTTGAACATTTTCAGAAAGGGCTAAGCAGATCTTCCCATACTTGGCATTTACCAGCAAATCCTGCAGTTAAACAATCGCTGTACACACAGCAGCCACTGAAAAGCCACCAGCGCAGTGAAACTCCACTACGTTTCCACGTGGCTGGTGGGTATATCCATTTGATACATTACTTTGAGCTAGACTGTTTTGACTCTTCAGCAAAGACACCTTTTCCTGTTGCACCAGCCAACAGCCATGACAGCGGTGCAACAACTTCAGGTTTCAAAAAAAGTGTATCATCTACTCCAAGCTACCAGAGACATCTGAAGAATGAAAAGGGCAGGAAATCAAGGCTCTATGACCTACACCACCAGCATTAGGATCAGAGACTGGCATTCAAGAACGAGGTGCACTAATGAAACACTGCTTCCTACTTCATGGTCAGAGGTACTCTTGATCACAACACCTCATCCCTAACTCTTTACAGAAGTCGATAAAGCGACCATGGATTCTCAGAAGTCTTCTCCTAAGATGAGGGTTCCCTCCCATGTTGAGGGTGAAATAATATATGAATTTAGGAGTGCAAGTAGGTGGCTGGTCCAGCAACATTCAGTCTTGTCTTTGTTACCTTGCATGAAGCATCACTACAGCTAGCTCCGAGATGGCTACAGATGCTAGCTGGAACATATCCCTGTTTAATGTTAAAAAGGCATATTCTAATAGACCTAACAGGAAATGGAAGTCCCTGAATAGCAGTTAAATGATAGTGCCTCATTTCTGCAGTCAGGATCTTCATTCAGAGGAGAACCGGACGATGGAAGCATTTCACACTATTTCTTACGCCACATGTTGTGAGAGGCAGGTGGGTAAATCAAGAAAAGACTAGTAAACTCACAGCTGGCATAAGAACGGCTGTCATCCTCACACATTTTGTGCAATTGTTGATATTCTTCTTGGGCTAGTTCAAAACGCTGCTGCTTTACTTGGTAAATCTCTTTCTTGGCATTGAGTGCCTCCTGGGCAACTATTAAATATTCCTTTAGCATGCGTTCCTGCTCCCTTCTCCATTGCTCCCTTGGGTCCTCGATTTGTGTGAGCTCTGAGGAGAAAAGCATTAAAAAAAAAAAAAAAGAATAAATTGTAAGACACTTCAGCCTACAAAGTACAAATTATTTCAAGGTCTCTTCTCAACTAGCACACCTAACACTACATTGCTCAAAATCACTCCAGCCTGGACAAGAAGCAGTAAGGACACAGAGTGGAAGAACAGGGAAAGCTCTTTCAAATATAAAAGGCATTTAAATTTTATTCTTTTCTTTACAAATTAGAGTAAACCCAAAGAAAACAGTGTTTTGGCTCTAACCTTCCCTCGTAGCCAACTTCAAAATTCTGAGAACTACCTAAAACCCCAGAACCATGTAGGAGCGTGAAACGTATCTCAATGCTTAACCCATAACTCTATAAACGGTTGGAACGACCTTAGAGATGCTACATACAACTTCACAAGTATAACATCCTGAAACGTCAGTGACTACACCTGTGTAACTAAGGAGAATAAGGTCATTCAACAGAAGTTAGCATTTTAATCTCAAATTCATTAAAGCATTTAAAACGGTTCTTTTTTTTATCTTAAGAAACAGCACTCTCATGCTTTCCCTTTCCAGGATTTAGAACAGTTCGTATTCAAACACAATAAAAAATAGGTTTCCAGTACAAAATCTTTCCCATATATATGGATTTTCAAAGTTATTACCATGCAACAGTATCTTTGCAGTTGCAAAGACACTGGAGTAGGACACATACATTAAAAACCTAAAAAATTATTGGTTCATTTGTTTTCTTTTTGTGGTGATGCTCAAGCTAGCAAATATGTTTTACATGAGGACGTCCATGTGAAGTCTCGTGTTTAAGTGAATGTTAATTTCTGATGATTGAGGCTCTGCCGATAAGAAGTTGCTGCAGATGCAATGTCAGTGTTCAAAGCAGTGACAGAACCTGCAGCACAGTCAGGAGGTAAACACCTGGTCATTTTTTCCAAACTTTGTTTCTGACAAGAGATGAAAGCCAGTTATGTTTTGTATTATCTTGTGTATGTAATTCAGTATATTGGTGTCAGTGTCGAAACAAGAAACTTATATAAAAGATTTAGCCCAACACATTAAGAACTCCAATGGTGTCAGGGTCATGCTAGCAGCTCTACCATTTGAGAGCCATCTGAAAAGTACACAAACAAAACCACGAAGCTCATCTATGAACAGTACTTCCAACAGATTTGTATATTAGCTTTCTAATAAGCTTTTCTCTCAACAGCTGTAACATTTCTCTCCCCACAGCTCCTCATATTGCAAGAATATAAAGACTGTCCTTGTAGTTGTGCAATTTCTCCCCACATCCCAGGGAACCTCGATTCCCAGCAGCACCTTCTGGCTCCAATGCCCCCAGACTACCTCTGCAGCCCAGGACAGGATGCGCTGTGGCTTGTTCCAGTCTCCATAAATCCTTCTCTGCACGTAGGGCAAGCAGAAGCAAACAGAGTTCACATTGCAGCCCATCCTTTACTGACAGCATGGTAATTTGCAGTGCTATCTCATCTGTCCGTAAGTATTCCTGAAATCTGTGCAAATTTAATATTCCTAAAACTGCTAATCCCCTATGGAAACTATGCAGAAATTAATAAATATTTACAAGACAGAAAAGGTGGATCCTAGTAAGTGTCTCTTTTTTAATAGGAAATTAATCATTCTAATCTCAATAAACAGCCATGGCTAAAATGTTATGTTGTATCACACATTAATTTTCTGAGGTCTTATACTACAGGACACTGCATCTCTTACCAAATTGTTTCAGAAGCCTTCTCAAAAGCTAGCAGCATTCTTCTGAGGCAGAAAACTTCTTCAGTACAGTAGTAACATTCTCTTCTGTTTTATAAAGTACAGAGGCTTCACTTTGCCCTGGATTTCTACACAAGTTTGCCATGTAACAACACAACTAAAGCTACATTGTATGATAAAATTCACTTTCTTAATTTCTCTATAACCAATTAAAATAAAACAAAACACCCCACCACCCCAAAATCCCCACTACAGTAATTCAAGAACAGCCCCAGACAAACGCAGAGAATATATTATTCTCTCACTGGGGAATGCCCAACTGGTTAAAGGAGACTTCAAAGGCTCCCAAGACTCTGAGGAGGAGGGAAAGGAATTCTGCGGCTGGCAGCCGCCAAGGTTTTTAAGCAATGGTTGGACAAGAGCCAAGAGCAGCTTAGTAAGGGTGTCAACAAAGTACTGAATTTACAGAACAAGATGGAGATCAGGGTTGGAAGCACCATTGAGATTTACAGAAGATTCCTCTGTTCCTGGAGTTTTTCAATATAAATGGAAAGTTATTGCCTAGAAATCTTTTTATTACTTTTTGGGTAAACAAACATAGCAAGAGGCTTGGAAAAATCAGATGTATTACTGTTTTCTTTTAAAAGGTGGAAGGGCAAAAAGCTTGAGATGGTGCATAAAGCGTGAGAGGTCCCTGGTAAGCACAATGCTAGAAAGACTCTCTTTGAATTATCCCTTGCGTTTTCTCACAATATATCTTGAAACCAAAGCACTTCTAACTGTTTTGTCAATTAACACAGAACTCCAGTGCTGTATAAAGCATTTAACCCGGTCAGCCACAAAAGGCAGTCGGAATGTTTTGATGTGGAATTTGCCATTCCAAGTATTTTAGACATAGTTCAGAATACAATGTAAGGGAGTAATTTCAGAAAAATATTTCTTCAGTTCCTACACCATCTCATGACACATGATTGTCTACTCATTAGTTCTCACTTCTACAAAGGAGGTTAATGCAGCCTTGATTGGTACCTTTGTTATCCACAGTTTAAAATTGGACTGAGTATCCTACTAATTTTTGAATAATGATTATCCAGCTATAATATCAACTCTTGTCTTCCCTCTGAATATAAATCTCGCTTGTATATGCAAGCACTGTATTAGCCTAAGGGTGACAAACCCATTTTGCTGTGACGGTTGAATTACCATTTAGGATAATATCTGTGGGTTGCAAGTAATTAGTTATCATGAAAGAGACAAATTTTGCAACCTTGTTAATTGCAGAATGATTCCTTTCCCTCAGTTCAGTACTGGCCCTATGATGTTTCCATCCTTCTGTTTATATATTACCTTTACTTAATTCCCAATATGATTAGTTTCTTCTCTTTCTGGGCCTTCCCATTGAGCATTTAGGAATTCAACTTCTCTCTGCAAAGACTCTCTTCTACAGTTTTTGCTCTCAACTGCACAGAAAAAAAACGCGAGCCAGATCTGACATGCCTACAATGATTAATATCCTTTCTGTAAGTTCAAACTTGATGTTTGTGGTAAAGCCACTAATAACAAAGTCTGAAAAGCAAAAGGGAGTGATTTCTTTTGCATGCGATGGTGATTGTTATTCCTATCAAAGATGCCTACCAGTAGGATGCTTTAGTAGCTTTTTTAGTCGCAGCATTGCAATGGGAGTTCATGTTCTACTCACTATCTATAGGGACTCCTAAAGCCTTCTACAAAGTTCAAGAAAAAAAGAAAATTGCCAATATCCTCGTTTGTACTTTTTCTAATACGTGCATTCACGCACACGTACATATGTTGGTGCAAGTGTACTCCATTACTGTACTCCGATGTAAACCTCACTTTGTATTAAACTTCAACATTAACTAAAGTTACCATGACAGTTTAAAGAGCAATCATCATTAAGCTACTACTTCTTTTAAACAGAGTTATTGTAAGAATTTCCTAACAGTCTGTATTTATTGCCTTTCAATTGTCTTGGCTGCCTATCTTTATGATCAGTGCATTAACAGCTCTTTAAAGCTTATTATTTAATTTGCAATCTTTGTTAATTTCACAACAAATAAGTACCCATGTGGGTCAAACAATATCATGGGAACATTTGTTATTCTGTTGGGATTTTATTTAAATAAGTAATTGTGAAACCACAATACACAAGTAATTCCAATGATGGCAGGAAGCCAAACTCTATTTCTACACTTTTATTTTTTAATTGACTAGATTTTAAGTAGATAGTATTGAGGTTGTTTTTGCAGATTATACTATTTACCATTGCTGTGATAGCCCATATAACTACCACCTTCTCTTCTCCCTCCCCACCAACTGCCAACTGCCACAATATTGAAAGCATTCACTCATTGGCGATAAGAAGCTTAATGATAGCAGCACAACACTAACAGCAGCAGCAGTAGAAGAAAGCTGTAAAGATAAGACTTTTTTTTAAAAGTAGAACTGGCAAATGTACCAGACAGTGGCAACAGAAAGCTCAGCAATAGTCCAAAGGGGAAAACATTGGAAATTTCTCCATCTTAGTTTCCAAAAGGGACATCTGTTGTCTTTTTGATAGCACTTTGTACTGTATTAAAGCATAAAACATACATTGCTTAAGAGAGGATGAGAATATTGTACTACATTGTGCTTCTAATTAAAAATCAGCACTTTCAGAATGTATTTCGCTCTTTAATATAGAAGAGTGAACTATGGATGACTGGAAAAAGAGGAAATACAAGAGTATAGGATGAAAATCTTAACTGACATATGACAAAAAGCAACAACAAAATTACTGATACTCCACAGTATGACAAAGCAAAACAAAAGAGTTTTATACACTCTAACTCGATCATAATTTGTAAAATTCTTTATAAATGGAAGAAGGATTGTGCCCCCATTTGAAAGAAAGAAAACAGATACTGCAAGAAATTACTTGCATGCATTTTCTCACTGTAGCATGAGGTGCGTAAATGCCATCGGAAACAAAGTTAGTGCCACCAGTTAACATCAGCTTGCTAGGATTTCTCAAAATAATCATACATCTACTCACGATTTATGTGGTCCATATAATAAACTCCAATCTGTTGATCGTAAACAGTTTCCCATCCTAAAGGAAGCTCATCACCAACACAGTCAGCAAATGTCAATGGCTTTGTAATCCTGCAAAAATAAAAATAACACACATAAATACAAAAGGTGCAGAGTTTACAGTGCAATGAATGTTATTACACATTTTGAAGATACCTCCATCATTTGATCAAACTAGTTATGCTGCTGAGGAATGTGCTAATTACAAACATACAGTTTCAAAATAAAATTTCATTTAAATATGCTGACAGATACTCCCCAAACAGGTAAGACAAGCTTCTCCCTTCAAGTTGCTATGTTTAACAGTTTAATTACAATGGCATGCAGTCCTGCCAGTTTTTCTCCCATATTGCAAAGAACACAAACCTGAAGCTGGAGTTCACTGATGCTAAAAATTACTAGAAGCTTTATAGGTTTTAAATTCTTTAAGGTGTCAAAGCAGTATAATTGTTTATCCTTAAAAAAAATGAAATAAAATTTTAAGAAAGCACTATAAACCAGATTTCTCCTCTTTTCAATTATACATTTCCAACTACTAATGATAATCTCTTGGTCCAGACCCATCCAAAGTAATTCCACTCTTTCAAAAAGAAGAGAGACAAACAAATGTCTCTAAAGAATTCCAAAGCCATTAGAGCAGACATAGTAACTAATAAGTAACAGATTACTATCTAGCAGCTTAAAATATCACTCCCCTTGCTAGGCAAAATCTTAATAGGCCAGTGGGTTATAGAAAGCCAAAACAGCTGTTTCAATTTTCAATTTATTGACAGGAACATTGAAGATACTGAGTTACAAATTCTAGAGAAAGACTCCAAACTAACACTGTTCTGGAACATCAAGGTATATTAAAAAACACTAGGATGAACAATGATGTAAATAAAAAATCCTTAACATCCAGTGGAATCACATCTATTTCCCAAATCATCGTTTTCATCATTACTTAACCCCTAAGATAATGTTTTCCTCTAAAAGCTGCCATAAAATTCCTTTACAAAAAAGCTATTAATATAGTAATTTCAATTATACATGGGATATAGATCCAACACCTTCAACATTTATTTGTTGAGGCATTTCCAATACCTAGAATGATGATAGCTTTTCAAAGATTAAATACATGCATTAATTTAGGAACTGACTTATGTTCAGCATAACCTATGGCATAATACTGTTTGGCGTAAAATGGAAATTCCATTTGTATGTTATAATACCCAATTAAGGTTTCCTGACACCAGATTCGGACTATGTGTACAAGTACACTGCGGAGTAGAGAGATCACTGGGACTGGTAATTGCACTTCATCTGATAACACCTCTACAAAACAATAACTTTGTCTGAACTAAAACATGTTTGTCTTTGAACTAGAAGTCCTTCTCCACCCAAAACAAAACCAACCAAAAAAATCCAATAATGAAGACTTGAAATGATGGAAATACTACTATATTCTAGCTATTCCAATGGTCCAGTAAGCACACCATTCAACCACTAACAAAAAGCACATAACTTTGCACACAGCAAACAGAAAAACTGCATTTACCTGTCTCCTAAAACTATTTTAGTATTCTTGAGATTAAAGTGTTCAAGATTAACTGTAGAAGAATAAAAAAATCATATCCTCACTAGCTTAAATATAATGTTTGAACAGCTCTGCACAACAGTACAAAGATCAAGTTATTTAGGTCAAATAATAAAGAGCCTGATCATATGCTATGGATTCTCAAACATGTATAAACAGTTTAGTAAGATGAAGATGTACATAAACTTGAGCACCACCGTTTAAAGTAAAAATTTTCCATTACTGACAAATACATAGTTTACATCATGTAATCATGCAAATCCAAAGCTGCTGTATTCAAGAAAGAAAATGTTACTATGGACTGGCACATGGATTCTTTCAGTAATTCATCTAGCAGTCAGGCAGACCAAATATTGCCAAAATAGTTCTGATCTCCCTGGAATTCAGTCAAATATTAAAAATATAACATGCAGCATTTTTTTCTTAAACTCTCATGGTTTTGTTCTGAAGACATCATGTTTACAATTTCTCAAAGTAGTCTAGACATGAGCTCCTAAATTACCACACTATAGACAAGATTTTCTTTGGAATGAGTTATGAGACATGCTTGCTTGCTATACAAACACACCCTCACCCTTTATTCGTAAATAAAACCTGCACATGATACTCTAACCTTTCACACTACAAGAACTTCAATTCAATGCTGTGATCCCACCAGGGCTCAGACTTCCAGGACAAGGACAACGCTCACTTTCTGGAAAAGGGAGACTGAAGAAAGCCAACGCATCTGGTCTAACCAGTTTTCATTCCAATGTTATAAAGCCTGCATGAACAGTTTAATTAATAGTTTTGAAGGAAACCTTGCAAGAAAAAGAACACATAAGAAGCTGTCTTCCAGATATTCAGACCATTAACAACTTGATGTTGCTCATTTTAAACTATACTCAAAGCTCCTCCAAACTGGATTCCCTTCAAAGCACAACGTCACATTGATTCTCAATTCAGTCACATTTATATGTATGTAGTTTGAACGTTCTTCATTCAATTCATCTATGTCAAAACATGCAACGCTTAAACTAAGAATTGGAAGTTTCTCCCTGTGTTTTGCCCTGGTTTAACTAAGTCAACTGAAAAAATACGTTTCTGGTTTAACCAGCACAACCCTGAGGACAAGATATTTTTTTTTTCCAGCTAGGGAAACTAAGGGTTTCCAGAATAACAAAGACAAAATGAAACAGATGCAGATATGGATATTGGAGGTCAGCCACAAATTACAGCAGTAGACTGCTGAAATTAACTATCTTCTGGAAGTACAGCTTGACCCTCTGTTTTTTTTAATTAGCTTAAGCACTGTAAAATAGGACAGGTCTTTTCTGCTTCTATATAAAGAATTGTACAAGGTACAAGTACATCTGTTAAAACATTTCAAAGTATTAAAATAAAGACAAAAAAACTTTTCGAAGCATTATAAAGACAAAGACAGAATAAAAATGCTGCCATCTTTAATTAAATAAAAAACAGGGCTGCCCTGAACTATGCTATTCACAGTAGTAAAGAATAACTAAAGCATTTTATCTGTCCCCAGTGATCATCTCCTGTCCCCCCCAAGACAACTGTTAGACACTAATAAGAAGGTTCTGAACTTCCAGCTGAAGACAGAATTCCTCTGGGACCAGAGGAAACATTAAATGGTTGCAGCCCCTGGATCTACAGCCCAGGTACAAGCGACAGTCATCCACGGGGGCCAATCTTGCACATATCAAAGAGCCAACCATAACTTCAGATTAACTGATTTGCTGATTCTTCGTTATCTTGAGACGTTTATCCTTTCCAAAAGTTATGATGCTCTTCAGTCACTAGGCACCTAATCTTTTGTGACACTGAAACCCTTCAAAAGCAAATACAGAAACAGGTAAGAAAGCTTCCATAACCCAAATCCTGCACACCAAGCTGAGAGAAAAATTTTTGAGCATTGTCATGCGCCTTGGATCTGTCACCACTAACTCTGCCAAAATTAAGTGCTTTCATTAAGAAGAAATGGAAGTCTGCTATTTGCACGCAGTAAGACAGACATATCTGAAAACCCAAGTTTTAATATTTTCTCTGCATCAATTATCAAGCTAAACAGAATACAGAAATCAAACTACAAAATAAAAGCGAGCAGTTGAATAAAACTGTTTCTGACTAAGAGGTGTTTCTTCTCCTCCTTGCATACTTATTTTGTATCTTCATCCATTACCCATACACAGAAGGATTCCAGAATACATTACCACAGCCTTCTGAACAAGCGGCAGCAACAGATATTTCTTGAATGCATCAGTTCATGGCAGGGAGTGGGTGGGAAGCAGCAAAGACGACAGCAAAAGGCAATAGTTAAATACCATTTTAGATAAATTACTGCAAAACTGCTCTCAGCTTTAGTATACTTTGTTAACAGAATCTAATTTCAACCTCCAAAACCACCACAGAAAACCTCAACCTTTAAATAATAAAAGGAACACTTCAGGGTTCAAAGAAAAGGCATACTTCAACTCTCCAAAACACAGTTTGACCAATAGCATGGGACAGCCATTTCATTGTTATGGATTTTCAAAAACAGAACCAGATCACTAAAAACACAAGGCATCAGTACATACTAGATAAGTTCCTCAGTCTTCCCATGGCCCTGATGCCACATCAGAGGGCCCTGGCTGCCTGAAATCCCCAGGTCTAATTGAGCAAAACTTCCCCTGGGAGGAACTAAATTAAGACAAACAGAGCCTGTTTTTGCAAGATCTTGGACAGGAAATAAAAAAGGTGTTTCCAAAGTAGAAATGCTGCTGCAAACTAGCTGCTACCCCTCAGACAACATCTAGATGCCTGAATTACATCCAGGGTCACCATATCTTCCAAAGTGGGCCTGGATTAAGAGGAAAGCACTAAACAAGGACTAATTATGAAAAAGAACCACCAAGCTCTGAAGAAAAGCAATCATTTGTAGGGGAGATGGAAGGAAGGATACAAGAACAGCAACTTCCAACTGTGCTTTTATTTCTGTTCATGATTTTGGTCAGGTTCAACAGCAGAGGCAGAAAGTGTCTAATAAAGTTTCATACTCCTCAACAGACAACTAAGAGAAACCTCTTAAATCTGATTTCAGTCTGAATGGCCATCTAATGGGATAGATGGTTTTGCCTGACAAATGCAAATTACAGGCTAGGAAATTTTATTAATTCATATTACAGATCTGAAAAATACCAGGCAATTTAAAAAGGAGTAACAGTGTAACTAGAAAAGAATTAAACATTCTGATAAATTTAGCAATAGTTTATCCAAAGTACTATGCTGAGTATATTACTAAAGCGTCTGTCACAAGGGAAGAAACAGAGAAGGCAAAAAGAGAAATCAGGCACACACTTAAAAGCTTTCAGCCAGACATTTTTTTCTTACCTCCTTTCAAACATGAATTTAAGCTACAACCATTGTTATAAAATTCAACTAATCCTCTTATCTTGTATCATGGCTCTTATTCCCTCCAACCGTGCAGCAAAAAAACACCGAAGAAATCAAGCAGGAATGGAAGATGATTTTTTTGTTGTTTCACAGACAAGAGCAAGAAGAGCTGTTTACACTGAAGGGGAGGATGGGGGTGGTGAGGGGGTGGGTGTTGGGGGTTGTTGTTATTTTATTTTAAAATAAATACCCTGAAGAGAGCACCTCCTCCTCCAAGCAGGGCAGGCGCTCATCCCGTACACGCTGCCCAGCTGCTGAAGCGAGGAGCTCCCTACGCGGTTCAGAAACGGCCACGCGCCAGCCAGAGCCACGCAGCCTCACCTCGCGGCAAAAAACACAAGCCAGGCACGGGCTGTTTGCGGCCAACGCCACCATGAACTCCAGAACCTGTTACAGCACTCTGGAGCGCACCGTGGCTTTCCTCACTCTGTCCTCTCTCACGGACCCAGCTCTTCTCAAGTAGCCAAGTCATAAAAACGAGATGGATTTTGAAATAAGGTTTGGCAAATTATATCCTGACTGCTTAGTCAAAAGTACAACAAAGTTCACCGAACTATATTTTCAAGACAAAAATACCTTACAAATTTTTTCTTAATCCAAATGATATATCTTCATTTTACTGCATAATTTAACCTCGAGTTCTGAATAAAATAACTTACTGAACATCTACTCAATCCTTCATTCAAATAAATCCACAATACAGATGGCCAGACAGAAACTTGCACAAATGAGATTCTGTGCTCAGGACAAAGACTTAAAGAAGGTAACTTGTATTCAGAGTCACCACTGGGATACACTTCCCTTAGAAATAAAATGCTACCCTACAGCAAGGAAATAACAGCACTAGCTCTTCTAAAGGTCACTTGAAATTCAGTCTTTTTAAGACCACACTGTATTTTGCAGTAATTTTCATTCTTTTTTTAAAACAACTTCAAATAAGTACATGAAAGAGCACTAATAGTGTCAAATCAGTGTATTTGCTTCAATTAATTTTACAGTAACATAAGCCAACACAGCATACATCAATGTGCAAAACAGAAGGCACAGGATGGCATTAGCCAGGCTACAGTAATGAATCAACATCTTTAAGTGTGGAGAAAAATGTGTGTTCGTTAGTAATTTTTAACTATTTTTTTTTTCTTAATGGAAACAAGTGTTAACTACCTTTAACACATGGTATTACAAACCTGGACAACCTATGCCAAGACAGCTGACTAGCGTGTCCCTTCCACAAGTATCCGAATTATTTGTTGATCACCACCTCCCGAGCCATGGTTTGCCACTGTTTACAGCATGACAAACAAGCTGGTGGCAATTCCTTTTAACCCCACTCTGTAAGGTACAGTGCTTCAGAAGCTGGTTGAAAAGCAGCTCCAACATCTCGGCAACAGGGCAGCATAGATGGCAACTTCGTCAGCCATCCTATTCCTCGGTAGCTAACTGCCCTTGTTTTACAGCCACCTGAGCTTATATGGGTCAAGAAAACTAAGTGGTATCAGCTATCTACCTCTCTTGTGACATCGTGCTGAAGAAAAACATGCAGGAAAAATGGAAATAACGTTACAAAAACTTAGTGGATTGACCAGAATGCACAAGCACTCTATTTTGGCACCCAAATCCCGAACGGAATGATTTTGTTGCCTACAGCATTTCAAATCATCAAGTCCTGTGTTGTGCACTACAGTAAATCAACTGACTCCAAAAAGAATTCACTTTTTTATGCTGGGCAGTCCCTTTACATTTTTTTAAATCCCACTAACGCTTTTCTGATTAGCAGGGTACTATACACATATTAGATGAAAATTGTTCATCATATGCAACTTATTCACTGCTACATGTAATGCTAATAGGGCACGTGGCCATTTAAACCCTGAACAATTAGACTTTGTGATGCAAAATCTATGTGAAGCTACATGTATGAGTAAGAGATAACCTATATGATTTGTTGACTCAGAGGAGGTAACAGAAGTTTATATTGACTACAAACACCTACAAGAAATGTACCTGAGGACACCCTCTAACATCTTTTCACTAGTCTAGAAACAATAAACATTTACTAACAAGGAACAACAGAGAAAGAATATACTTTTGTTTTTATCCTTTATCATACTCCCAAAACAACCAAAATGGCTAAGAAACATTGGCTTAGTATGTTGGAACATAAAATAAAATGCTATGTCCAACTGCAGCTCTCGCATAACTTGTCTGGCTGCTCAGGAACTGCTGAAACAGTTACACACGAGCAGCCAAGTCTTCCAAGCAGCTATCCATTTCTTAACAGCAGCTATGATCCATATCCAAATTCAGAACACAAATAGTATGAGAAATTCTTGCTGAAAATATACCCACATTTCATCAAGACAACCAAAATTCCTCCTTCAAAAATCATAGCCAGGTTAAAAGTCAATGCTTTTAAGAAAACTGCTTTTGTTTCTATTTTTTTTTCCAGAGTATAAACAATAAAAAAATGGGAACAGAGGGGTGAAGTAAGACTGTCCATGAACTCTTTAAAACATGTTTTGTTTGTGTATGCGCAGATAGCCCGAAGTTACAGGCAACTGTACAAAGCTAGCAGCCAGAACCTAAGATTGGCAGCAGGGCAGAGGCAATTGCTGGAGGGGCTGGCTGAAGGAAGGCAGTCTGGGCAGCAGGTGACTTGACACCTAGACCAGAAAACAGACAAAATTACCTATGACAGTTGGGAATAAGCCATAAGAATAGGGCAGCAGGAATATGCAGCAGATAGGACAGTTGGGGGGGCAGAATTAGGAGACTACAGTTCTACTAAACTAATGTCAAACTGGACGCTCATATTGAGTATGTGCTTAGCTAGAAACAGTAACATGCAAGATATTTATGACTTGTCTTTTGCCAATCCTAATAAAGATGTCTCTGTCACTCAAAATCTCTAAATATTTACAAGATCTTCTCAAGGACTTGCATATTGGGAGAGATTTCAAAAAAAACCCCAAACAGATAAAAATCAAAAGCCTAAACTAAAAGATAAGAAAAAATTTAATGGGGAACTTGAGAATCTGAGAAGCAAGCTGCATTCTTCCACCTGTGTAAGAAGCCTAACATGACACTACACCTGTCCAGACACAGCACAGCTTTAGAGAGGGCAAGGAAAGCAGTGTTCTAGTTTCACTGATACTGAATCAACATTTATAACTTTCTCACCAGTTTCTGTGAGTTAACAGTGCTTTCTAACCACACGCTATTGGTAATTAAGGTCCTAGTCAGTTAAGGCCAGCCTTGCAGGTATTTCTTCCATCCTGCAAACCAGAACTCTGCAACCTTCTGCTGGAGAAGAGCAAGTCACACAGCTGCTGGACTTCTATGTCCTCAGTACATATTAAAGCCTCTTTCTATGTTCAGTTCAGTCTAACAAACTGCTTGGCAGTTGTATCCTTAGTTTTCCAATGACTCTCCTGGTTTGAGAACTTGTATTTCTGACTAACTTGGCCGTAATCCTGCCCACCAGTTAACTAAACCGTCACAGAAGAGTCACTGGGAGAGGTGATGAGCTGCTACACCCTTACACAGAGGACTGTATACGTGCTTGTGCGTAAGCGCATGCATACACACACAAATTTTGACTGCTGATCAACTTCTGTATGCAACTACCAGATGAGGAGGAAACACCTGTACTTTCTTAACGGAAGCCATCTGAGCAAGGGTGAAAAGGTGAATCTGCAAGACCTTACCAGCAAGTTTTTACTAATAAGCCCTTTGCACATGAACAAAAATAACGGGAGGAGTTCAAAGCAGGAAGAAAATAAAGCAGACAGGAAAAGGGAGGTCCCCAGCAGACAAGGAGGAACAAAAATGGGACATAAAACTCCAAATTCAAGTCCATGAAGTTCCACATGTTAGAATAAAAGGAGGTATCAAATGAAGCTTTACATCTCAATAACAAGTAACTAAAATGCTCTTAAATGCTGCAAGACACTATCACGCAGTGGAATACTTCCTGCAGACTCTTGCAGGATCACTTCAAGTTTATATCAAAAAAGATTAGCACATCCTCACTACTGCATTGCCTCTTTCATTTCTAGTTTATTAAGGTATCTTAGCTATCTCAAGACTAGTACAGAAGCAAAAGGGTGAAGTTCTTCAAAACTCTCTTCCCATCTACTGTGTTCTCTCGCTAACCTCATGTCCTACATCCAGAAAGATTATACCAGCATTTGCTGACTAGCTTGTTACCCTTAAGTCTGACCTTGCTAGACTAAACTTTTCTTCAAAATTTTGAAGTCTATGTGATTATCCCAAACACTATGGCAGAGATTCTTCTAAAACGTTCTAACAGCCATTGGTAATTCAAGTTTCTGTACGTTTGTAATAGTTAGCTCTGCACTGCTGAAGGCCTCCCCCCCCCCGCCTGCCTTAAATTTATCATTCTTCTTTACCAACTAGCCAGATTGGAAATAACTAAATATACGTATGTGTGTATATATAAAAACATATATACACACACGTGCAAGTTACTGGTTTGTCCAAATACCATTAAAGTGTCAAATGACAGCACTGTAAAATACTTTTGTGAACACTTTAAATCACTTCAGACAAGTTTCAGCCAGCAAAACTCAGAATCTTATGTTAAGTGGTAATCTTTGGGCTGACTAGAAGGCAAGTAGTTGAAGACACATAGAGGTTAATGCTAGAATCTTGAGGTATATATGCAATTACATCCCGATGTGGTCTACAACTGCTTATTAACCGAAGAAAACCCTTCTCATACACTGAGAAGGCTCATCATGCTAGAAAAAAATGCCAGTGAACATGATGCTAAAGGGATTTTATACTTCTGTAGTCTGGGAGAAACAATCTTTTAGAATAGGCTATAGCCAAACTATACTTAACTACTAGTGTTCCCCTAGAGGTAAACTGAAGTTTAATGAGATCTGAAACAGACATCTGTCATGTCTATGTGCACAAACATGCTCAGCACTATTATCAGTGAAAACTTAAGTAATTTGATGTTTAAAAATTTTTAAGCCCCAATCTTCCAAAACCTTACTACATTTGGACTATATTCAATTAAATTTTACTGAAATTAATTTCATTAAACTATTTCTACCAATAAGTATTACTCGATGACACTAATAAAAGAGAAAACACATGTTAAAAGTTACCAGAAACCGCTTCTAGAAAAAAGAAGCAGAAAGTGACAAACAATGGGAGGAAAAAGTAAATGCAACTGGACCGAGTATAAAACAATGGTTGGAAAAATATATATTCAAGAGACCATTCTTTTCAAGTCTCAGAACAAAGTGATGTGTAGATAAGTGCCAAAAGAATATGCATACCATGACTTCACATACATCCTATTAAAAACAAATTGTGAGGTAAAACAGTAAACAAATGCCTCACGCCCAGAAAAGTCTACACTGTCAGCTAATATTAGAAATTCAAGACAAGAGTTTCTCATTTAACCTTTCAGAACAGCTTTGCTCCTCCTTCTCTTCCAGCCTTCTTGAAAACAGTGTTGTACTTGTCCTGCATTTTTTCCTAAAGTACCACATATGGCATCTCTCAAACATGTTCAATTATCACATTCCTGGAAGTTTTATGGACTTTTCTACCATTTCTATGTAACGTCCTCTAACGTGCTACTATGTCGTCATACACCGACTTTGCCTGGACAGCAGAGTAATTTTTCCTTATAAAAGGCCCCAAGCTCCCCTCAGTGGAGTGGGTGCCCACGGGCACAGAGGGAAACCTGCAACCGAAGAGGCCGTTGCACTGCGCTCCAGCAGACCCCTGCCCAAACTGTGTTGCAGATCAGTAAGGCAGGCTTTCCAGACTACTTCTCAAGTTTCTGAACTACATTAATAAAGCAATACTTTATGTGGGAGTGAAAGAGTGCAACTAATGTGACACACACACGATCCAAGGCACTGTTTCAATCACTTGCCTGAAGAGTTACTAAGCTCAACTTAGCTCTAAGCAACTGAAGTGGAAATAAGTTGACAGGATCGTTGATGCTTTTGGTTTCAGACTCCGTTTCTTGCAAGCAGCGATCTATGGCAGTCACCTCATTATTTAAGGTTTTTCCACTCTTCCAGGAGCTAGAGACCCTTAGTCAAGCACACATGGGTGCATGTTTCAGCTACCTAGAAGTGGTGATGGACAAGTCATTAGTGAATATTGTATACATTAGCATACACATACAGACATCTTCAATCTACCTACTTACTTAAGAGCTCTGTATTTTAACTGCTATTATGAAAACAGTTAATGGTTACCTTTAAGATATTATAAGCGGCCTAAAAATAAAACCATTAAAGAAAATTGTGCTTAAAATGTGTCTCATTTTCCAAACACATCAGGAGATCTAACAAAAGAAACTGTATCTCCCTAAAATCTTTGCTTCTCTTATACCACTGGAGCAACAACCCCCCCCTGCTAAGGAAAATAATTTCTTTAAAGCTCAGTAACTACCTAAGGAGAAAAGGAATGGTTCTGCAATGATTTGCAGCCTTGCTACATTTTCTTCTCCACAAGTCACTTTTTGCCTTTACTTTCAAATTATACATATAACTGCCAACTTATTTATACTTTATGACATGCTAGTTTATATCATTTCCAAGCTTTTGATTTTCAACATTCTCAACCTACCAGTCACAAATACAAAATCATGGAAGCTACAAATATATAATGTTAATAGAGGTGCTGGGAAGAACATTCTCTAAAATACGTATTTAAACTCTTACAACTGCTTCCACACTCCAGGTTGATGTGCTTGTCAGCCAGTAGTTTTCAAGCTTTTATAAAAACCTAGCCCCTGTTTTCCCAGTATTTAATTATCCCAGTATTATTACCATTCCCCAAATACACTTGCTTCCTACACTCCTCCTTAATGCTCACCTTGCGAACTAATGCAGTTACTCCCCAATCAATATTAGTAATTTAGTAATATATCCTAAAGAAAAAGCCAGTTTTAAAAAATTTCAGATGAACATAAATCTGTAAGAGGTTGAAGTTATGAAGTTTGACGCTATTACTTCTATGGCTGCCAGTAGTTGTGCAATGTGTTATATTTAAGCTTCAAGCTATCAAGCTAGACCAATAAAGTACTTCCAAGTAAGTAATACGAGTAATTACTCACAATTTCACTGTCACGCTTTTGCTAAAATACAGGAATAAAAAATACTTTCTGAAAAATCGAGAGAAATCCAGCCAGATAATGTACTTTTTATGAACAGTAGTAATGCAATAACAAAAAACAGATCTTAAGACAACCTGCTCAAACCTGGTACAAAAATATTTAGACCTATTAGGAAAATTCATTTTCAGTATAAGAAACTAAACCAAAGAGTAAGACAGCACAAGTAGTTATTTTTTTTTTACAGTATAAAATTTTAGATCTACCAAAAAAATGATAAAGTAAAAAACAATCAACAGGAGATGAAGCACAATTATAGAAGACACACCATGCCATCAAACCTACATTGATCTTAATTTGAACGTAACTGAACATCCACAAGTAATAAGTACCTCTTCACTAAAACAGCAGTGGCAATTAGATTTAATTTATAGTAACATACTAAAGAGACTTCAACAGTAGATGGCCTCCTCTTCTTCCTCCCCATCTCCCATGACCAAGAAGGTTAAAAATAGAGGCTTCCGTTTCCTTAGATTATTTCACTTTAAACTTTTCTAGAGCACTGAAATTAGCTACTTTGCCAGCTTCCTACATTTGTGTTAGAAAAGGAGGAGTGTTAAAAACATGCTTCCATTTACAGCAACTCAGGAAACCAACTTCTGTGGTTTGCATTATTATTATCACTTGTAAATGACAAGTCCCTCTAGAAGCTGTAGGTGTCTCTTCCAAAGTTTCCCTTTGGATATTGCTCACCCAAAGGCCCCTTGCACCACATAGTAACATATTTTGGGGGTAGTCTGTACTTGCATATTTTTCTATATTTATGCATTCCTTTGCAGTTAGTAAACGCAGATATTTTCAGTGCATGGCATTCGATTCCCCATATCCAAGAGCAGCTCCAGGACTAGGAGGAATAGCTTAAGAGCCACAGAAAACCAGCTTCAGCTCCCTCCTGGCTCTGAACCTTTGACGAAGTTGGAGCCGCAGGAAGCCGGAGTGGCCCCAGCTGTCCGGGTCCATACTGTAAGGTCAGAAGGAACTACTGTCATCATCTAATTGACCTCCTGCATAATACAGGCCACAAAACTTTAGCTGGTAATTCTTGCATCGAGCCCAACATCTCGTGGTTGGCCTAGAGCATATTTTCCATAGTGGCAAGAGCAGTGTTTGTTTATATTGAAAAATATGTACATCGCAGAGTAAGTATCTGAACTCTTTATCTAGAAGTATTGCATATCAACAAACAAAAAGTAGCAGGTATCCAAAAGCCGCTGTAGTATAAACGTGTATCATCTATATGTTACTATAATGCAGTGCCACCCATTCATTAGGATGTCTGGTATGCTTCGTTAGGCATAGCTTCATTAGGCAATTTTTTGATTGCTACTAATTCTGCTAGACAGAAGCCATCCTGGCTGAAGTTCTCCCTCCTGAGGGTGTGCCTCATTCTCATCTCTTGTGAGAATTTTCAATTAAAACAGCTCAGCCATTTGAAACAATGAAGCAGAGGACTAAATGCTGTCCCTCCCTACCCTCGTGCTACAATTCCTACAAGTGTGTCCCAGATAATCTCAGCACTACTAACACCAGGACCTGAATTTTTTTAGGTCTCCTACTATCCCCATGGAAAAACGTTCAAGTTTGGTCAAGGCACAGGGGAGCAGAAGAGGGAGAATATTGTTGCACATGCTTAACTTAACTCTGTGAAGTACAGAAGCCCTGTTCTTTGCAGATTTAATCTCCACTGAACATGTGCCGGCTTCTCAGGACCTCTCCTGGCCCCAGTGTGCCAAGACATCGCGAGGCTTGCTCCAGCCACATGGAGCAGCTCCAGAAAAACACTTCCAGTACAACCCTGCTCCCTGTATTCCAGGAAAAGAGAGTAGGAAGCCAGTTTCTCCTTCCAGTCTCAATACAATCCCTGTCAGCACCTGAACACCATGGAAGAAAAGAAGGAAGCAGGCACATGGTTATACAGAAGGATGAGGAGCATAGGAACCAGGTGCTGGAAGAAGAGGAGGTAGCAATCAAAAAAGCAGTAAACGATGCTGGGAGGCACAGACACAGAAGGAAGATAAGCACAGAAAGAAGGACAAACAGCAGAGCTGGAGCAGAAGGGACTGGCTGGGAGCAGTGTGAACAGGCCACAGCCTGACCAGCAGGATGGGGAAAGACAACGAATGATGTTTCTCTCTGCATCCCTCAGCTCAGACTCTGAACACGGCTCTCTTCTCCCCTGTGCATGCCAACTATACCATCAACTCCACCTGCAGTTTTGTATGAAAGCTGGATTAACAGCTTGGTACCATCAACCTGGAGAGATCTCTGTTGTCTCAAATGTGTCCCCCTCTGCTGCCCTGAACTGCACAATCCCATCATTTCATAGCACTACTACTTCTGACACTCCTCTGATGATACAGCAAGCTAGCAGTAGGTATGCTTCAACTCATTAGAACTGCAAAATAAGTAATGAGGAAGGGGGAAAGGAGTCATTTGGGGGTTTCCCCCGCAGTTACTGAATGGAATCCATTTACTTTGCTATCAGACAAGCAAAAAGGCAATGCAGAGGAGGCAGGAGGTGAACAAGATCCCCTACTATTTCTAAAAAGCTGTTAATCCAACTTGCAGTGTACTATGGGTACCCTAAGCCTCACTCCAGGGATGGGTGGGGGTAGGGGGGACAATCCAAAAAAACTCACCCAAACCAAACCAGAATGCAGCCACATAAAGATGATTTCACAATAATGACAATGCAGACCTTAATTCCAGCATTTTAGAACATGACTACATTTGGCTATGCAACTTTAATAAACATGAAAAAAAATTACACACGCATCATGAAAGTATCTCAGTTAGGAGACATTTAGGCACCAGGATCCATACCTTAAAGAGCCTTCTAAAGTTTGGTGGAAGGAAGGTGGAAGCCTATTTAAAAAGTCTGATTCTTTTCTGAGAAGTCAAGTATACAGCAAATAAAAACCCAAAACTTCAAAACCATCTTTGAATATCCACTGCTAGACAATGGTACTGTTCCTTCGTTGCTCATGAAAGGTTAAGACCTAACAACATAGACACTTGACACGGATAACATGTTTGGAACCAACCTAATTAATCCATTTATCTGTTAAGACTGGTTAAAAAGACAGCACACACTGGGAGCTACTCAGGAAATAATTAGACATTCATGAAGGACATGAACTACTGAAACACGTGTAATGATTGATTGACCAAACAACCACTAAAAGAAAGCTGTGCAAAGGGAGACAGCTACTGTGTTTTGAGATACATCCTCAACAATACTCTCACTAAAAACTATTTTTTCATAGTAACTGCTATTAAAATCTCTGCCCAGCTTCCCTTCTTTTTCTCAAAGAAGATCAAGTCTACCTTTAATGCAGAGAGCACTCACATTCAACAACAGAAAAGCCACAAAGACATCAGAAATGCAGATTAAATGAACTGCAGGAGGAGAAGTGGAGGAAGGAGAAAAACATCTGCATTTCCAAGAGGCCTGTCTGGTACTAACAAGCAGGTTGGACAGATGCATTCAGAAGCAGGGGTTTAAGTCTGACATATTAGATATCTAAGCTCTTCTCAGTGCCAGCAAAAGGGACATAATGTTTCCTTTAATTAAAATACAGAAAATTACCTACCCACAGAAATTATATGAAGCCTTGTCAGAGCACATGTTCCCTGCATTTCACAGCCCTTTGCGTTCCTAGCAGAGGAAGCATCTAAGCCTTTAGTTTCTTTAAGTCCAACTTACCTACTTTCTTCAAAATTATTTATGGGCAAAACCTAACCATCAAGGGGACCCTCCCAGTCTTTGAAGTGAGGATGGTCTGTAGAACTGTCTCCTGGACCTAGCAGTTGATCAGCAAAATTTGAGACAGGTGGCAAACTTTTCCCAACAATACCAGCTATCTCCAATTACTGAAGGATCTACTAATTCAATCTCTTAGTAGCTTGAAAGAGAAAAAAAAATTCAGTTTTCAGAACTGTTGTAACCCTGCTTGCTTAGTTGGGTTGATGAGCAATGCTTCAGGAGATCCAGTAAAAGGAGGGCATGAAGCAGACTGAACCACGATTACTATTCCAGACAGCAAATGCCTAATGTGTGCTGAAAACTTTGTGACTAAAGTCTGTTTAAGAGACCTAGACTTCAAAAACTTACCACCAGCTCCTCAAAGGCTATTAGGAAACCCGAGTGAACTGAAAGGGAAACTATGGCGCATGCGAAGGCAGGAGAGCGTACAAGCATGACAGGAAATTCCCAGAAAAATGTGGTAATGACTCTTACGCACTTACTCTGTTCCACACATTTTCATGTTGTGTCATTTTCTAAAAACCTTTTACTATTACCCATTAAGCAAGACGACAGCTTCTCATAAGACAGCTGTGGAAAAAGAAACAGGAGTACTCCCTCTTTCCTCCCCCATCTTGTACTTATGCCACAACTGAACAACTAATTTGAAGAAGGTATTTTCTCACCCTTTCCTAGGCCACCACTACTGCCAGGAAAGCCTGTCTTCTGCCATCACCCTTCGTCTAGCTTCCTTTTGCAGGTCTTGCTTCCCCATAAGCGAGCTCAGATGTTTACATACATAGCCACTCTTGGCTCTTCCCAGCGTTAAATCCACAGGATATTGATATTGATTTCATACTGCTGCAGCACAACAACAAGGAATTACTGAAGATGGAAGTGGTCAGAAGATGGTCTTCAGTCCACCCCTTCCCTACTCATCATTATGGTTGAAAATCTGATCCTAAATTTTTAACGTCCTCAAGAAGTTAACTTCCTTGACAATTTTGCCCTCAAATTCTAGTTAGAGTACAATGAAGATACCACCGCTTAAATAACCTGTTATCATATTGCATTATATGTATCTCCCCCCCACTCCAAATTAAGAAGGTATTTTTAATCACCATTCAGCACCACTGCTTTTCAGCCTATCTGATCATCTTCAATCTCTTTTCAGAACAGCCTTCTGATGCAAGGAGCCTCACTGCATGCCCAGTTAAACCCTGTTGCTGTGCTACCTTTTAATGGAATCCTAAATTTTACAGATATGACTGGTCTAGACCCCCTCCTTCCCTCTGGCCATATATTGAGCAATGCATCTTACTCACAATGAGTTAATGCTTCTAATTCCTGCAAAAGTTAGTCTTATGGAGATGATTAACTCTCCCTAACTCCTCTCAACAAAGCAGCAATCGTAACTACACTTATTTAAGACACCAGTCAAGTCTCAAGTGGAATGCTGATTTGGGGAGGAACACCAATCCCACCCACCACCACCACCCCACTAAAAAAAACTTAAAAAAAACCCCCAAACTCTCTAAAACAGAGAGCAACATGCAAGGCAGCATATCAACTCTCCAAGACATCTCTAAACCACACTGCTTTCTGAGGTGGCACTATGGCGACGCTAAGGGTGGACATCCATGGACGCAAGCACATTTCTACTGACTGAACAATCTGTACTTCTCAAAATTCCAGCAAACACATAAAAGGGGCACTATTCAGTGTTTACTTCTTCCAAGAAAATGAATGCTGACAGAAGCAAAGGATGGGATGGCATCGTTGTTGCCACAATATAAATCCAGAATACTTAAAAGGATAACACACGATTTATTGACAACTGAGCCAAAACGATTTCACAATGCAACATTTTATGCAATCCAAGAACAGTATAAAAGTAAACAAAAAATGTTTAAAGAGCTCTTGTATATGGACTCTAATTGCTTTTAAAAGGAAAACAAATTACACAAATGCCATTTTCAACAGCAGCTTGTCTAAGACATGGTTTAACTTAACAGGTATTAAAGATATTGTAAAATATTGTAAGCATGGACAAGTTCTTCTGGCAACTTCTAACATCCCTCAAACTCTAATGTTTAGAAGGAAAAAAAAAAAATCATTGTCTTCAGAGATCCAAGATTGATTTTATTTTTATTTCTTGCTTCCTTCAAAAGTAGCCATGAAAATGAACTCACCCTGTCCTCAGTAAACAGCTCATCCTCACGTATTTTGTACAATTAAGTCCAGCACAGTATTCCACTGTTTTGTACCTACACTGCTTTGATCTCCCAATTTCTAAAAGAAGAGAGCTACAAAAGCATCTTCAAACACACCTTCCAGATCAGACACGTGCTTCCTCATACACACACACATATTAACGGCACAAATTACTCCGTTTCTTTTACATTACTGTCAATCACAAGCTTTTATACGTGTAAATTTTGACTGTACAAAACATATGGCTATCCAAACAATGACAAAAATACCTTCTTAGTGCTGCCTCCATCTTTCTGTGCTGGAAGCACACAAATGCCTTCTCGCAGCAGCGGGAGCGAAGCCTGCCCTCCCTCCAGAGCGGAGGGCAGCCGGTTCCTACGCAAGGACGGCCAGCTCCAGCAGCACCTCCGCGAGCACCGCGCCATCGCCACTGCGCTGCCTCAATGGGACGTGCTCCTCGAGCTCGTTCCAGTGGGCAGGAGTGGGACACGGCTCCCATCTCAGGAGCTGGCACAGGAGCAGCACCTGCCAACAGCTTCGTGGTGCAGTGTCGTGGTGGAGAAACTGGAGGGTTACTTGGCACTCATTTATAAATACAGTTTTTCCTATCGCACGCTGTCAATAGTCATGCGCGGCTTATTAATTTCTGAAGTATTCCGATGACCTTATGGCTACTGCTTTCCCCAAACAAAACCGCTACAGGCTCAGCTGCCAAACATTCTGTACTGTGGTGGACACCTATTACTCGCCCCCATCAACCTAATACAATGAAAACTTTTAACTCAAACTACGTAGCTAAAAGACACAGCTTAACACATGAGAGAAAGTACACTTGCAGAAAACGAGAAGGATCTACATTTATCATATTGTGCTTGGCAAGCACAGTTGTAATATGAATATGAAGATCAATAAACCCCAAGAATTTGTAATGCTGTTTAAAAACCATTGTACCTACTGCCTTTGATAGTGAGGCGGGGGGCCGGGGGGTAAGAGGGGGAGAGAGACCACACCATTCCATCCTCAAATCAAGCTTGCTCACTGCTACATTTCTTCCTAGTGTCATCAACAAAACTTTATTTCAAATATCTACTCAAAGTAATACAAGATTCAGAAACTGAGGTCTTCTGCCTCTGGAAGCCTGTAACTGAAAGCGTCAAAGTATCACCAATTTTAGGAAGTGCTTTACAAAGGACAAGCATGAACGTTAGCAAACAAAGCCAAAAAGAAGAGAATTGAATCTTTACATTACTCATTCTATCTGTATTCATACAATCACATTATTAATTTATAATTATTATTCATTTATCACACCACTGTAAAGTTAAGAAATACCATAATTAGTACCTGCCTGAGCACCAGATACAAAGAATTTAAAAATAACAGTACCCCCAAAAAAAAAACAAGTGGCAGAGACCCGAATCCCAATCTCCCAAATCCCAGACCAGTACCACTGAACCATACTCCCTCTTGCTTTGCAGAGGCATGATTAAAATAGGCACACAACATTTTAGAACTGGTATTTCACAATAGCTAGAAGAGGAGGTCAGAAAAGGCATTGCAGTAATACAGCTGGGAGATAGGGCAATGAATCTAAAGCAGGATTTTGGAAGACTGGGAAGAAAAACTTAAAGGTGCTTTTTTGTTTCTATCAGGTACTTAAAAAGAGTAATTTAATCGTCTACTTTGAAGATTCAACTTATCCTTCCAAGTAGCTATTGTGATTGGATTATATTAGAAATCTTCCTGAAGTCATGGCTTTACTTCAAAGATCTTTGCTGAAGATAACTTTTATTATACACAAAATGCTATACTACTGCAAATCAACAGGTAAGAAAGTTATGAATCCATTTAACTAACACTGGTGATACATCCTGTGATAATACACATTTTATGCATGCTTTATAAATACAACCCTACAAAAAATAACTAGCGCTTACAAGTTGCACAAAAAGATTATTAACTGATTGCTGTAAAGAAAGTAACATTACAGTAAAGGTAAATTCATATAGTAAATTAATTACTCCACACAAACACTTCTAGAAGTTTGTCTACACAAGATATTTGCAGCAGACCCAAAGCAGCTCTGCCCTGGCTCCCATGTGTACAGCTTCCAGCTACTTCAGTGTGGCATGGAGCTCCATCTAATATAACCTAGCCTACACAGGGCTTGTTAGCTCAGGTTCGGTGATGAATTAACCACAGCCACCTGGCTCCCGACCAGCTCAAAGCACGAGCCCAATTTGCAACATAGCATTTAGACACAACTGAGAGCGTCTCATAATGAAATTGCTTACTCACCTTATTCACCTCACTTACTTCATCTAGTGGAATAAACTACTCACCCGTATTGCTACACAAAAAGCATTCACATGGAAGATCGAGGGCCCTGTTTATTCACACCCAAGCTTAATGAACTCCCGCTTGTCCAGGTAGAAAAATCTGTGCTTAATGAAGGTCAAAACTAAAGTGAACAATCTCTGCTGACAGCAAAACCAATGGCACCCACTCCCCTTGACAGTTGACATATTTCACACAATACATCTCTGATCCTTATGAACAAAAAAAACGACTGCTAACAGCTCCGGGAGGTGCATTAATAGCAGATATCTCACTGATAAACCTTGTGCAAGACTGTGGATCTCTACTCAAGATTGTACTGTTTGTTCACAGATATAGGAAACCAAACCTACAAGCCAGGCAGCGTATCACAGGTAACGCAGCCTAACAGCTACACTGGAAACTTAAACGTCTAATGCTTTGTTTCATTTGTGGGGGAATAGCGCATCCGTTGCACACACACTTTGCAAGGCAGAAAGCGTCTGTCAGAACTTTCACCCTCCCAGACACTGAAGTCAATCAGCCGTAAGACACAAACCCACAGGAAACCAGACTTCATTAGTTCCGGTACTCACGGAAATACCTGATTTCTATAAATGGTAACATTTTCCATGTAACATCTACTGCAAGCTTCTTTAGCACATCAAGCTTCGTACCCTCCAAGGCATCTCTCTACCCTACCCTAGACATTCACGTGCAAGCTACCCAAATATTTTCCCTTGCAAATGTTATTTTCTTTAAAAATTCATTAAATATTTCCTTTAAAAATCCACAGCTAGTGCTATTTATGTGACTATTTGCTGGGTGGAACAAAGTTAGATGCTAAGCTGGAAATACCATAACAGCTGAGTATTTTAACTGGCAACACCCTTGTAATGACATGCTTGTGTGTCATATCAGCTATAGACTCCACAACCTTACAAATCTGACATCTCCCAGCTTGAAAAATTAATTTAGCAGGTTTATCAGAATTTCACATGCACATGTTCACAGACATTCTTGCATTAAAAATACCCAAGAGCATTGCATAAAATGTATATTCACAAGTTTGATGCTCATCAGTAACTATCTCAGCAGCCAACTCGGGCAGGTCAATACATCATCCCTCCAAAATTGGATAAAACTTTTATGCCATGCCGTAATAAAATTTAAGTTACAGTAATTTTTCTGTAAGATAAAAACCCCAAGTGGAGAACATATATTGTTTTTAACACTGAAATTTTATCTCTTTCCAGAGAAAAATCAATAGTCTTGTTACCTATACTGTTCCATCAATACAGGTGTGCACTGTTTACATAGATTAGCAGTGTTATACAAGGAACTTGTCCTAAATAAACATAAATTGTATAATAAGGATGCTGCAATTCCTTGTGCAGCTAACACTGCTGGGCTTGGGAGATTATTTTTTTTCCCAAAATTTGAAAGCAAACACATAGTAATACATACAAAGACTATGCTACTTTTTCCTTACCACTGGCACCAGATGTATTGAGAAAAGGCAGGTTCATTCTCAATTTGAGTATTTCCTGATAGTTTGTTGCTGCATTTTATAACTTTGCTGAGGTTTATTTCATTCATTTTACAAATGGGGGGAAGAACTGAGGTAATGCTGCATTTAGTAATCCAGTACATATTGAAGTCTTGATTAAAAATATTTCTCCTGATTAAAAGCGACCCACCCATGAAAATCAAAGAGAGAGAAATTTGGAGACGTGCCAGTTCATACAATAACTATGTTTATTTGTCTTAATAAATATTTAAGAAACATGACTTGGGGCATTTGATATAACTGAGCCCATGGTTAAAAGGCCTCTCTCCATGACATAAGCAAATACAGTCTATCCTCTTTATTTGTCCGACTTCTCTTCAACATTCAAGGCTAATCTAGTTTTAGGTCAGGAAAAAGACTGCGGTCTATCATTTTAAACAAACCATTGTAGTAAAACGTGAACAGGAAATTCCTAACTACACTGTTCAAAGAACAATGATTAGAAAAACAACACGAGCTCACAAAGTACAAGGAGCCTACAAACTATCACAGGACAGTTTGGGTGGGAAAAAAAAAAAAATTTCCAACACACACGTATAGTCACCTTCCTCATTTTTTCTTCCCTCTCCCACCCTGTCCTCCCCACTGGGGCCAGGGGTCCTTCGGACATTGCCAAGGGAGAAACCTTTGGATCTGAAGGGGGAAGAGTGCAGTATATACAGCTCTGTCTGATACCTTGGAAATATCCAGCCTGCGGGAGTTAGCGCAGGCATGCCATTCATTCCACAACATATAAATGCCCTCTTTAGAGCCTCATCTAAGCAGCAGTTTCATTTGGATTTTGAGGCACAGGTCTGCCTTGTTTTTCAATAAGCTGCAAGCTATTTTTACCATGAAAAAAAACCCAAACCCCAACATTTTAAAAGCATGCCTCCTAGCATACAGAGAGTATATAAAATGAGTAAAATGTGGACTCGAGGAAAATCTCCTGTATTAGCATTCTATTCATAGCACAGATTTCCCTCTCCTAAAAAACAAAAAACAACAAAAAAACCAAGAACCCCACACACCCCAAAACCTAAACCATAAAACCCCCACCAAAACTCATGTATTTTAAATTCTACCAGGTATAGTATCATAAAACATTCAGAAATTCTTCAACCACAGTGCTCTGATAATTATTTGGAAATTATTCTCATAGAAGTCTGGACAACTGACCATCTTCACTAATGGGGAGAAAAAACCAATGTATTCTTAATTTGAGACAGAAACCACAGTAAAGGGAACTATTTCACTTTCAATGTAATGTACTAATATTACATTAAGAGCCTATTAATCTGTACAACATCTCAGAAAACATTTTTTTTTCTTTACAGGAAACATATCCTAAAAATATCTAGATACAGGTAGGAGTATTAAAATCTTCACCCACTTCGAAAAATAAGCTTCAGCGCACATACATAAAAAGCCAAACACAGGAAAATTAACATAAGATCTTGAAAGACTTGCATTTTAAAGAACACTATTCATGGGCTCAAGGGCAGGGAGAAAATTTCCACAGCCAGGACACTATCCATAGTTTTGGGGTGTTCCTAATGGAACCAGAGTTTTGGACACAGGGTAATTTATTTTTTTTAAAGAGGACAGAAAAACCTTTTATAAATGTTCCACAGATCCTAAATGTAAAGAAAATAAACTTACAACTGTAATTAAAGTTAAAAATAAACATAATTTTCTTTATCAACTGACTTCAGAAAGAATAAAACAAATATCTGAAGAACAGTGTGGGCAAATGGTCATATGTGCAAAACTTCAAAAACCCCAGATGTTCATATACCATACCTAATTAAACAAAGGAGATATTCCAGAATCTATCACAGTAAGTTTTAACGATAAAATTATGCAGCTGTATTTTAAACCAACAAAAAAATTTTAAAAAATTCTGAACCCCTTCCATGTAAGGCATTAGAAGAAAAAACATTACCAATATCCTCTTTCAGATACTATTTCCAAAAGAATCGGGTAATGGCCAAAAAGCTTCGTACAAGTCAGAAACCAGCAGAAGAGAGAATGTCTTTAACTCGGATCCAAATCAAGTCCTGGTCAATAGTAACGAAAGCCTATTATCGCCTTAGAGTTGTTTGGCAGATATTGTGAAACAGAATGGAGGATACGGCTCACTCCTAGCAGGCAGATGTCCAGAGAGCAAGATCAGCTACATCATTGCTGTTACCAAACAGAAGCCCTGAACAGGCAGGAACAGATCTACAAGATTACTCCCAGAAGTAATTTACCTAACACAATGTTACAGCATACTCCCCTACAAGAGAGTTCACTCTGTACCTGTAACAAGCTCTACATACCAGGCACTTGATGTTTCAGTGGGAGAAGTTTACAAAAATGGGCTATTTTCCATAATCACTAGAGCTTTATCTACTCTGTCAGATTTCCAGAATATTGTGAAAAATTTTATGAACATTTGTTTAAAAAAATGTACATATATGTATATATATGTCTCTTCATCCATATAAGCCATCTGGTGTTTTGCCTTTTATTAAGTCATAGAAAGACATCCTATAACCTGACTTAGCATGAAAACAGGTTTACATCTAAGCTCAACGAAATGTTCCAAGTTTTTTTTCTAAGTGCATGACACACTCCTAGAAGAGAAAAAGTTGTGATATCAAAATTTGTGCCAAAATTCCCACAAGCTGTTTCTGAAAATGTATTAAAAATGAAGGTAGTTGATAATTCCCTAAGACGCCCTTGAATCCCTAAGAACAGATTCAGTACAAAGAATCAGGCGGTTCTGAGTGATATTCACAGCCAATGATAGGAAACACTACTGTGCTTTTTCTTTTTGAAAAAAAAAAAAAAAAAAAAAAAAAAACAAACCCACAACAAACAAACCAGCAAAAACCAATCATGGCTCTGCAAATCTTCCACAGTCATTTCCCACAAACATTTCTCAACTCCAAGCTTCCAGATTGTAAAGTCAGAATAATGTTTACCAACAGAAGCATTGAGGCTATAGCTGTAAGAAATCTATAGATGGTAAGTGGCCTGAAATTTCAGATGATTAAATGACTTCGCACAAAACATTCACATACTCCTTCCTACATATTTGTGTTTGGATACCTGCTCATGGACTAAAAGGGCTTTTTGCCCTGAAAGCCTTCTGTCACGTTTAACTGAAAAAATTTGTAACGCTTCTCCAAAACTTCATGTAAGCACATACGGAAAACTAATACAAAAGACAACTAGGAATTTGCAAAGCAGCTTATTTTACAGTAAGAAAATAATTCCTGGAACTGGAAATACTGTATCTTCATTGTACCGCCAATCAATCAGAATCCAAGGGTCAGCCTGCTCATAAACATCTTGACATTTTACTCCAAAAATAGGCTAAAGGGAAAGATTTTTTTTAAGCAAAAATTAAAGGGTTTATTTCATGATTTTTGGAAAAAAAATGTAGCTGTACCCTATCCAAAAAAAACCCCAAGAACAACCCATACAAAACAAAAAAAATCCCAACCTACCACTTCAACACTGCTTAAGACAAGCATGCAGGGTTCAGCAGTTAATTTTTTCCCTCAGCATCATCATGTTCCTGAATAGAAGGCACTTAAAGAACACACTTCAAGAACAGTAATCATGCTCCACACTGCAGATCAATTGAAAGGGACTTAGCTGAAACTAGCTGTTCATTAAGATCAAAGAAAATGCTTCTTAAATTCAGTGCGTTACATGGTGTTATGAGAAATCAAGTTTAGCTGAATCAGTATACAAGACTCTCAAAGTGGAGAGAACTATGAAATACAAACAATGTGAAAGGAAGGATCAGGCCAAGCCCTAGGAGGTCTCATTCTTTCTCTGTGCACTCCCCTTGACTAAGGCAAAAGCCTTAAGAAATCTGTTATTTTTTGGACTCCTATATAAATATGTTGTAGCTACTTTTGATTTATACAGGTAACTGGAGAGTTGCTTCTTTCTGAAGTCCTGACTATAAACAAGTACATTAAAATACTGGACCATGTGTGCATTAAGCTGCAATTTCCAAGGGTGGAGAACTGAGTGAAATCAAAAAGTTTTCACAACAGGTCTTCCTCTTGATGACATGAGATTTAATTCCAAAGTTCCCCTAGAGCCAAGACAAATTTATGGCTAACCAGTTCAGATGCAAAATACAGCTAATCAAAAAATACCTGACCATTTTTAATTAAAACGCTTTTGCGGGAAATAATTTTTTCAAACCTCTGTGAAACATGGAGATTTAGTCAAAACAACGTCTTTTGCCATAAAAATGAGATAGAAGCATCAAAATCAAACTGTGATTAAGAAGTAGACTACAATGGATTATCAAAGTACTTCTAAAAGAAGAATTCACTGTCTGAAGCATTATCGAATGAAGAAAGAGGAAGCTCACAAGTGCAGGCATATTGAGGGAAGGACTGTATTTTACCAAAGAGGAGTCTTTAAGACATGCGAGAAATTAGTCCATCAATTCAAAGGAGAGCTTTTTTAACTATCTTTCTGCAATCTGGTACTAGTAAACACTTTTCTAGACAAATAATTCTATAATTTAATTGGCCCAACTGAGCAGCTACATTAAACACAGAAGTGGAATTCAAATGCCCATGCAGAGTCTTGAGCCCATGGTGCCTATTTATCACAAATCTCAGTACACCCATAACCACAAGAGCACCGCTAGGTTTTTCCTTGAATAAACTATGAGCTGGCAGAAAAGCAAAGGTAAGACAACTCAAACCAATACAAAGTAGCATATGCTTTTTTTTTTTAAATTTCATCACTCAGTATACTGCATACGGTTGGAAATAAGCATATGAATATGCGTTATGAATATACATGTTCTTTAACTGAACTTTGAAAAATTATCTATTGCATTTCCAGTCTTCACATGCATTTCCAATTATATTTTAATTATATAATGAAGAGGTCAGTTATGCTTTCTCTAGCTCATAATGGATAATTATCAGGTTAATTTGTTAGTCATCAATTATAGTGTTAGAGACTATTTAGATACTACTAAAATTGATCTATGATCCAACAGCCATGATGGTCATTAAATCAATTTTCCTTGGGTTTTCAGGGATTTTTACCTATGTGCCATATCATATCTTTAATACTGTGAGTCTTAGTCTTACCCAAAAGATGTAATCTGAGGGAAGCAGAAGACACAGAGTTTAAACAGTAATTTCCAAACACACGCAATACTCTCTCCATCTACTGGTTATCACTATATTGCCCCCCCCACACACACAAAAAAAACCAATGGTAGTTTACTTTGTATTTTTAAATTCTCTTTTAAGCATGCATGGAATTGCTGTTCAAGTCTAGTAACTTTGGACTGTATCCTCCTTTTGAGGAGTGTGTCACAATTTGTTTATGCTATAGAATTAGATCATTATGCAGTACTTCAGCTGCCTTCCCAAACATGGATAAGCCACTCTTTCTAAGAATGCGTTGTGTATTAAGGTTTTTTTAAAAGCTGTCTTTTTAGCTGTTTAAACTGTAATCCAAGATTAAATACATCAATTTTGAAATATTATGCATTCTCAGCTTTAATACAAAACTTTGCATTTTGCCATAAAGAATCCTAATCACTGTGTGTGTGAAGGAGCTTCAGCATAAGTACAATATAAATCAAAATAGTTTCAACAAGATTCTCCATAGATATTTCATCTTGAAAATAACTCTTTCAGAAAGCTATGAAAGATAGCCTTTGATTCTCTGTTGCTGGTTCAAGGGTGTTGATATCACTGTACTGTATTTTTGTCCCATTGCCAATTAAATATGTTGAAATAGAACAGTCTTTGAAAACAAAAATAAAAAACCTAGTTGCTTCAGTTTTTGATATTCACTAATTCAGCTCTTGATGGCAATCAGCTCCTTCAGCCAAAAGAGCTAACAGTACAGCACAGAATTGCCTCCATCCTGCAAACCACGGAGAGACCACCAAACTCATCACTGGATGCAAGAGCCTTTCCTACTCCAGCAAACACCCACAAAAAGGCAGAGAAGCAAACTGAGAAATATTCCAGCTTATTTGATCACGCAACATGAATCTAGAGCAAGCCTCGCCAGGAGGCTAGCTGTATTAAACGGCTGACTCAATTCAATGGGCCACTAAAAGTGACAGATCATGTCTCGCCATGCTTTTAGCGCACCCTAATTGTACTAAGTCCAAATTAATTTTCCCATCTGGAACAGAATCAAGAAACGATCAAGACCCTTGTAGCATGGCAGAACAAAGCCTACATCCCTGTTCCCTTGCCGTTAATGCCTAATTAAGAACTGAGGGATTTATCTCCACAATATAGGCTTGGGATTGGTAGCAAGGTAAAAAAATACAACATCAGAGTCCCTGCTCCTCACCATAAGCAGAGACACGAAAATCTTGTTCATCTAATTCAAATATTACAACCTCTTCTTCTACAACGCTGCAATTTCAACCTTGACCCTTTCAGGTCCCTGAAAAAATTCCCCAGTCACAATGTCACAATCTTTTGATGAGTTACAGCTCCAAACACTGGTGACAAAGCAGGCTGGGACTGAAGATCGGCCCGCGGAAAGGACCCATGGCAGCGAAGTTTGTGAGGAACTGCAGCCTGTGGAAGGACTCACCTTGGAGAAGTTGGTGGAGGACTGTCTCCCGCGGGAGACACCCCATGGCGGAGCAGGGGCCAAATGCGGAGTCCTCCTCCCCCTCAGGAAGAAGGAGCGGCAGAGACAAGGGGTGGCGAGCTGACCCCAGTCCCCATTCCCCAAAGGTGTTCTGAGGTTTGGTTTTACTTCTCAGTATCCTTGTTTTGATCTGATGGGTAGTAAATTAAATGGATTTTGTTTCTTCCCCAAGTTGAGCCTGTCTTTTGCCTGTGCCCATAAGTGGTGAGTGATCCCTCCCTGTCCTTACCTCAACCCACGAGAGTTTCTTTATATTTTCTCCTGCCAGCGACAGCAATGCTCACCACTGACTTCACCTTTCATGAGTAGTTTCCAAGCTGCTGCTAATACCCCAAACTCAGTCCCCAAATCAGTTCTGCTCCTTGTAGCCCTCTCACTACTTAATAGCCACTTCAATGCTGCTACTCAACTGAAAAACTGACTCTGACACCTATTTAATTGACTTCTGTTGGCTTTTATATGTCCATCTTACATCTGAAAAGTGAGTCCTTCCTTTTAAACACAACTTGAGGCTTGTTTAGAGTAATGTTGTTTTACTATGGGGGTATTTTAAAAATCAGTAGTCAGGATTGCCATTCATAAAGAGGATTTACTCAAAGGAGGTTTTAAACTGACTCATCACTTTTGCCTAAGCCAATTCCTTATTGAATTAAATTTAATTGACATAAACTGCTTAAATACCCATCTGCCCTGAAGGTTAAGGCAGCTTCGGGAACTAAACCAGCTGAAAACTACCCTCCCCAAAAAGAGACAAACAAAATACTGCATACAGGTTTTTTGGCTAACTTGCCTTACCTTAAGGTCAAATAAGCACCAGCGCAAGAGAGGGGCAAGACCATGTGGCTGGCAGGGAGGACACTGCTGCTTTTGGCAGCACCCAACCAGTAGCTCAAGGGTGCTGGATTGCGAAAACTTGCTGAGCGTGCATGCTGCTCTGCCACGGCAGGCAGAGAGGTAGTAAAAGCACCTAGAGCACGTTTTCTTTAGCTAGCTTCTTTCAACCAGAAACAAGATGAAGATTACTTAAAAGCTGTGATACTGGCTGGCTTCGCTGGTGAATGTGAACTGTCACATCTGCAGCAGATAAGATATTCAGGAAGTTCTATTTTTAACTGTAGACAGAAAAAGTATTAGTTTTACTTTGTTTCACCAAAATATCAACTAAATACTTCTGTTTGGCCTCAAATACGACTTTACAAAGCTCCACCTTCTGGTAAACAACACAAAATTATAAACCAACATTACATTTAACAGGCACCTCTGTGAAACTTGTTAACAGGACTTTGCTATAGATAAGTTTCTAATTTTTTTTTATTGCCTACCAGTCATTTGTTCTTATGTTTGCACAGTGCTGTCACTATATTTACATTCACTAAAAACACTAAGTTGTTATCTCTCAAACTAAACTTATCACTAGAATCCAAGCCTAAATAGGATTTCTCTTCTCCAGATAATAGAACTTAAAACCCAGCCCTACTCTTGTGACATTTCAAACCTGGCATTCTCACATGTGCAGATTATAGATCCTGAAAAGCAGGCACTTCCCCCACACACACCCTTTAGAAGATATGTTAATGCAAATACCCAATTTTCTTTTAACAATGCTTGGTGCTGTTTAATGACAATAAATACAAACATTATGCCTACGCTGACTCAGACATACGTTGATTTAGACATACAAGAAAGAGTGAAGTACCTTCTCTGGTGGTTTCAAGCCCTGACAACATCTGACAGATCACGGTTTCTTAGTTTATAAGATCCAACTCATACGTCAGGCAACCAATACCACCTCACAGAACCCTTCAAGAAAAAGTCCTCATAACATCTGCCATCACATTGCTGTAACACACTGAAGTCACAAGTGCTAATTTAGTCCTTTCTAGCATGCACACAAATACAATAGGGCAGGTGTCTGCATTCCTTATCTAATTGCTGAAAATACTTCCATTTAGAGGTAAAAACTACACTAGCACACAAAAAAAACTCCACCTTTAACAAAACATTAAGAACCTTAACAGCATTTTTTTTGTTAATGAGGTTATCGTGGCTCAATAGCTGGTTTGATGCTTTAGCACACATGCATTTAGGTCTTGCAGTTTTATGCTATCTAAGCTAGATTTTCAAAGTGTATGTACTTTAACCAGTAAATACCAATTCAATAAACCATAATTCACTACTATTGTACTAAAAGGACAACCTTTCACCTTTAGGAAGAAACAGTGGATGCCTCCCACCTCTACTTTGAGAGACACTGAAAAACTACTAAAAATCATTTATAATCCTCAATGACTGGAGATGTAATACTCATTTTTAACAATGCTGAATTACAAGAAAACATGAACTCTCACTTCATACAGACATTGCTTTTCTCCAAGCAACATAAACCTGACAAGAAATTAAAAGCTACTTTTAAAAAACATTTAAACCAGAGAGCTGACATCAAGGGGGGGGGGGGGGGGGGGGAGAATAAATTAAAATTATTTACCACAAATCAGCTGATCAACATTTACTTGTTACCAGAATCCAGCAATCAAACAAAAGACACAGACTGAAAAACATACCTAATACCAACTAATATTAATTTTAGGACACTTGCACCTGCATTCATTTTTAATCATATACATTTTCATGGGATTTGCTCACAATATAAAGCTAAATATCTGCCTCTTTGAAGACCTACTGGCCAGGACGAAAAAAACATGAACATATCTCCCTCCTGAAAGGCAGGGAAGTAGATTTTTCATGGCATATAAATACGTGAAACTTTCAAAACAAATGTCAGCTACAGCATGCCTTTAAAAATATTACTGAATTATTCTGAACAAGAGCTAAAAATGTGCATGTTGCCCAGGGAGGCTCAGGGCACCACAGCCCTTTCTCAACACCATGTGCTGCAGCATGGATTCCCAGTCACATGCCAGGAGAGCAGTCACACAGCTGCATGCTTTCCCATCCACACTGTGGCTGCATCCAGGCTTGACATTTGCACAGAAAATTCAAAACATCTGGATCTCAAGTCCTGCTTTATATGCAATGCTTTTAATATCAGTTCTATCAAGTCCACTGTATTTACTGCTAACTTGAGGTAATCAAATGATGCAACTGCAGTGACCCAGATGCCTCAAGTGATGGGGATAAATTGGATTTCTTCCTTGCTGTGTTAAGAGAAACAAGCAGATAGAGCAGCTCTCCACTTCCTAATGAAAGGACAACTTCTCTACCAATCCTTATGAGATATATTTAGCTATACATATTCTATACAGGTCAAATGATATACCATGCAATGGAGGCAGTAAAAATGGATGGTCATAGACAATGGGACTTCAAGCAATAGCTGACTTAAATCGGGCAAGAAAATTGAATTAGATAAAATTATCTAGAGAGCTAAAAGGAGTGGAAAAACTACTCTGACATTTAATATCTCTTACTATCAAAAACATATCATATTTCTGGTTTCAACTTCTGACTATCAGATACTATTAAATCTACTAAACAAAAGAGCTCTGAACTCTCTGGTATCATCTCTTTTTATGAACAGTACTCAAACCACTTCTGAAACACCCTCTTCAACTGAATAAATTCAGCTTTTTTGCTCTCATGGGAGAGCATATTTTCCAGAGCCATACTCATTCAATTTTTTCCTTTACAATCACCTCCATTTCTTGTGAGCTTGGCACTGAAGCCTAGGGAGCCAACTTATAAAATAACAACCAAATAAGTATTTCTGCTCCCCTTTAAATATGTTCAAAGCATCACTTACAAAAATACATTTCTGTACCCTACAGGTTACATTTTATGTTTCACATTAACAGTCTGCATCGCAGTCAAATAAAGGATATTATTTAAATCTGCCCAGTCATTGTAATGTTTTCAGAGGGAATATTAAAATAATAATCAACGCTCACTTTGTTTTCTTCCAATTCCACAAACGGCATTAGTTCAAAACAAAATTATGAGTTGACACAGTTGACAATCAAAATACAACAAAAATGAAGTAGACACGAAAAGTCTGACAACACATAAGAACTCGAAGCAAACTTTCAAAAATGGCAGTGGTACTAACTGTTCTGCTGCCTTCATCTTTCCGCTGCTTTGGAATAGAAGTATTTGAATTCTAATAGTGAATGACACTAAATTGTGACTCTCAGTGCAGGGGTTTAAGCAAGGCACAGAAAAATGCTAGCTGTGAAAAAGCTTTATTTAATAAATGCTTATTCTGATTGCCTTTGCGTTGCTGAGTAACGTCAACTGGACAGATACATTTCAATACTTAAGGAGATATTCTCTTGCCTTGACAAAGAGGCCACGGCTTTTCGAATGCTATCATGCACTGGTGCGCCAAAAGATCCTTTGCCTCACTAAAGGGAGGCACATCTTCCCATTTGGGCAAAAAACTTTAGAAGCGATTCTCATTGCTTCACAGCCCTCTGATCTGGCCTCAGAGTTGCTCCTCTCCATATATCAAGGCAAAAAAATGTATGAAAAGGTAGTTTGTCACTAAAAATGCTCTCCTAATACAAAACAAGAAGTTGTGAAGCAACTTAAGTCTGGAATTTTCTAGCTTTGAGTATCTGACATGAATGTTGTCTTGATTTAAGCTTCTTACTTGCAATCTCACATTCCTTTATAAAACCAAACTGGGGAAAGAGAAATCTCATTGTGCAGCATCACACCGGCATGTGGGTTTGAACACCTTGCTTTGCCACTTGCCGTAACAGAGGAAACAACAGTGCTAATGGACTGTCTATGACCTACCTGACAGAGAGAAGAGGCAAGCTGTATAATACAGACATTTGCTAAAAGCAAATAAATTACGAGAATGAGGAGTCCTGAAATAGTTCAGCAAAAACCAGCCAGCACTTCTGGACTCTTCTGCCCATTACTCACCTGAGTATTTCTACTCTGCACCCCTAATAACATAGATATCTGCCTAGCAACTTTCCCAAGCTGACTCCTTGTTTCAAGGCCATTAGCCTTTTCCCACTTATTTCCTATCTCTACAATTCTGATTTCTCATTAGTCTCCTCGTCCAGCACATCTTATACTTCCTGACCCCCATCCTCACATTTCACCTTCCAACTATCTTCCTTCCCTTCTCCACCTAGACTTTGCATGCTGCCTCACATGCATATTTTCTGACTCTGAAGATTCCTCATTCAAACTCACAGTGCTCCTTCTTTTCCCTCGGGGTTCCCTGTACAGCCAAGAAAAGAGCTGACACCCTCAACACCCTGAACCCTCACCAGACCGGTTTCTTCTTACCTGTTTTTCCCTGCCCTACTGGTTTTCAGTCCAGTTCCCCTACTTTTTTCTTCCCAGGCTTCAGGTGCCATGCTCCTTCTCCCTACCCCCAACTCCTGATTACTTTCCTTTCCACAAGCTACCAAAATTCCCCACACACACTCTGTCAAATTCCAAGGCCAACCCCACTTGTTCCCATACTCCTTGTTCCAAACCACCTCCTCTACAAGTCCAGGGTTTTTCTCCTGTGCTCAAATTAAGCAGCTTTTAGGTCTCAGAATTAAGATGCTGATGAGGACACAGGACAGAAAAACTCCCTGATTTCAATTAAGGTACCAGCAGTCCAGCTTGCAGGAAGTTTCTGCAAACACAGCTGCTAAAATCTCCCAGTCCATACTGATTTTTCAGTTCCTCCCAGATTGGCCCAAATGGATGATTCCTCCATGCAAAAACACTTCTACACCTTACAAGTTTAAAATTCTCACTCCAAACCAAGATGATTTAAATCATCCAACAAACAAGACAACTCACATTAAGAAGCTTAAGGAAACACTCCCTCTCCCATAGAGTTGTTCCAAAAAACCAACACTGTATTTTAGCTGAAGTTTCCACATACAACAAATCCAACAAAACTCACCAGCTTGGAAAGCTTTTGCCAAACTCCAGCAGTTTTGGCTAAGCTCTGATCACTTGAAAACACAGTCTTGTAACAAACACCAACAGTAATAAGACCCTTGGTGCCACGAGGATCATCAATACCAACCACAAACATAGCCAGTCTTTTATAAGATCATTTACAATCCCCAGTTATTGACCAGAATCTCAATACAGCAAGTACTGTGCAAACACAAGGTAAAAAGGCAGCTTGCTGCCTTGAAGAACTTACAATCTATTAAGATAAAAGATGACTACTACCACAAGATGAAGACATGCACTGAATGGCTCCATTCTGAGATCTACAGGATCTGCTAGACAACCGTCCGCAATCTATTCATTACACACAATCCACACAGATCAACACAGTATCTTCCCCAACCTAACCACTGATTTGATACCAAAGATAAGATGCTTCTCAAATCTGTTCATTTGATCACTCTTCTATTCTCCCTCTTTTTTCTTCATTTATTCCACTTTTTCTTACCACAGAAAATCACAAGGTATCCACTTCTGAGTCCTTTATGCCCTCTCACTCTGCATTACTTTGACTTACCTCCCTTGCCCTCATCACCTTCTCTTTCCTAAACTCCAAAATCCTTTATAGAGTACATTTCTCCTTCCTCAACTTCTCCAATTAGTATTTCCTTCTCCTCTTGGCTTCAATGGGAAAAACGGGGGCTGGGAGGGTGTGGATTTTTGTCTTGGTTTTTTTTAATCAAATAACTGCTTCAAATCAAATTCACTAACCAAACTATAAAAAAGTCTGAGAAATCTCAGGGGAAATGAGGAAAAGAAAAACAAACTACTCAGTGCCAGCTACAGGGAAAGAGGAGCCTGTGGGGATGCTTATGAGACTACTGCCCATAGGAAAGCTTGGAGGTGCTGATTCTCAGAGCCCTGATCAAGTGCAGCACAGCCTGAGGTCCCACAGTTTTGTCCAATTCCTACTGAATAGAAACGAAACCACTCAAACACAGAAATGGGAGGCTGATCTCTGTTACTCTATGCCAAAATGCTGAAGTACACATGATATAGGTAGGTTATTCTGCCCTCCACTTTTTCAACTTCTTTTTGCAAAAATACAGCTTCTGTACCGTTTTCCTGCTGCTCTGACCTTTTCATCCCCAAAACTTTGGCAGAACACAACTAACCTGATCCTTTCCTACTTTGCTGCTGCCCACGGGAATATGAATAGCTGCAATGACAACCAAAAAGACTGGTCACTTTCCGCTATGTCTTTTCTATCTGCCCCAACGTCAATGTCTCAGTCTCTGCTCTACAGCCTGTTCTTACCCAGTGTGGAAAAAAAAAATCTAAGTTTAAACATTGGTGTGAAATATTTAGACAAATTTTCAAGCACCGTGCAGCATTTCAATTATTTCTTCAAAACATGAAGTCATAATTTTAGCAACACGATTTAAGTTGAATGGTAACTGAATTTAAACACTGTAGTAAATGACTAAATCTTTTTCATTATTGTCTGTACATAAGATATTCCAGAAGGTTGAAACCGCATAACCTCTGAATTTTAATGGAAAGGATGACATGCAGAGAAGTCACAGGCACATTGTCATGTCATCGGTTACCTTTAAAACAGCATATTACAAGTAAGCTAACAACACATATAAGCACATTTTTCTACCTAAAATGCAATCTAAAGCATACTAACAAATCTTTAATGCCTCAGCAAAAAAAATATGTGCATGCATTAAGTACATCTAAATAATGAGACAAAAGATCTTGATCTGGTAGGTAAATATTTAGGCTATTTAAACAGTTATGTATCATTGTGCAAGACAGCAGAAATCGCTCGAATTACTACAGTCTTTAACCCAGACTGTGCTTAAATGTTTCTGTGGCCCGCTTAACATTCCAGGCATATTTCTGGCAAGGTAGCTCTGGCTGAGGTTCAAACTGTCCTTGTCCAACTTTCACTTACTATAAAAACATTGTTTAATATAGAAAAGTATACACAGAGACATATGTTTCTTATTTCGCAGACACCTAGAATACTGACACTTGTGTTCACTAACTCCCCGTGGAAATTTTTAGGCAAACGCTTTCAAGCGAGGTTGTACTTATGAGGCAGCACCCGCTACAGATCGTCCACGCTTCCACCCGTTTTAAACTGCGACGCTTAAATATCGCTTATAACGCAATTCTACTGAAAAACATAGAACCTGCCCCTATTTATAGACCCTAAATAAAACGAAAAGGCCTAACCCAATCTTACCACGCACCACCAGGCCCCAGAGACGCGAAAACGCTATCCCGAAACAACGCAGCAGACGGGTAATTTGCAGCAGACCGCGTATTTGTCAAATTAACTGCAGGAATTTACCGGTTTGCTTACCTCCACGCAGCGTTATCTTTTATGAGGAGGTAATCTACCAAATTACTTCAGCATGCCTCCAGCCTGCTGCTGCCAATTAGTTCAGCCCGGCTAATAAATCAGGATGGCCAAGCCGCTCGGTTGCAGTGGGACTGGTCCGGTATTTGAGGAGTATAAACAGAGCCGGCATGTTCGTGCCTCCCCATCGCCCCCCCACACACCCCCGAAACAACGCTTGGTCTGAGCACCCGCCGCGGGCAAAAAAAAGGGAAAAAAACCCCTCAATTCCCTTTTTTTCTTCTTGAACGAATTTAACGCTAACGCTCCGGCAAACCCGCCAGCCGCTGGGGTCGGGGCTCTGCCCCTCAGGGTCTCCACACGCATGGGCCGGGGAGGGCCCGCTCTGACAGGGCCCCCCCCCGGCCCCGGCCCGCCTTCCCGCTTCGGGGCGAACCGAGGCGAGGCGCAGCGCCCCGCCGACGGCGCTACCGGCGGCCCCGGCCGCCCACACCCTCCCCGCGGACGGGGGAAGGAAAATGTCGCCGACGGGCCCGGCCCCGCCGCCGCTGAGGGGGACGGGGAGGCCTCAGAGAGGGCGCGGGAGGCCTCCCCGTCCCCCTCAGCGGCGGCGGGGCGAACGCCCTCCTTCCCCCCCCCGGGATCTCCCTCGTCCGCCGGCGGCTGCCGCCCCTTACCTGTCCCGGGGGTCGATCCACGAGGTCTGCCGGGTGTTATGGTCGATGTAAAAGACTCGCCCGTCGAAGTCCCTCGCTTCCTCCCAGCCGGCGGGCAGCGGTAGCTCCGAGCTCTCCCGGCCCCGCTGCCCGCCCGCCGGCGGCCCGCCGCCCTGTCCCGCCGCCACTTGCTGCTGCTGCTGCCGCCGCCGCCGCCCGCCGCTCAACCACGGCATGGCCGCTCCGCCGCCGGGCCGCCACCGCCCAGCTCCGGCCGAAACCCGCTCCCCGCCCGCCGCCGGGGCAGCTCCCGTCCCGCCCGGGCCGCGGCCGCCCGCCGCCTCCTCCTCCTCTTCCTCCTCCTCCAGCACTAACAGGCGGCCCCGCAGGGAGCGGGACTCGGGCGGCTCCGGCTGCGCCGCGCCGGGCTCATCCTCCCCCGCGCCAGCCCCGCTCCGCGCCGGGACCAGCCCCGCCGCCCTTCCTAACCCCGCCCGGGACCTGCCCCGCGCCGCCGCGGCTCCCAGCCCCCGAGCTCGGCCCGCCGGCCCGAGCGCCCCCGCCCCGCCGCTCAGCAGCGCCCCGCCGTCGCCTCCCCCCGCTCCCGCCCGGCGCCTGCCCCGGCCATCTTCCCTCCCTCCCTCCCTCCGCCAGGGCCCGGCCCCCGCCTCCGCCCCGCCCGCCCGTTCCCACGCCGCGGAGGGCCGGGCCGGGCCCGGGGGAAGGGGCCGGGGCGGGAGGGTCCTCCCGCCCCGGCCCCTTCCCCCGGCCCGGCCCGGCGGGCAGGAGGGAAGCGGCGGGGCCCGCTCGGGCGGCCGCGCCCAAACTCAGACACGTCGGCCGGGGAAGAGAGGGCGGCAGTCCTCCGGCCTGGGGCCGGGGGAAGGTGGCCGAGGCCCCGCCGGGGCCCGGTCCTGTCCCGCCCCGGGGCCGGGGGAAGGTGGCCGAGGCCCCACCGGGGCCCGGTCCTGTCCCGCCCCGGGGCCTGCGCTCTGCTACGACCCGCTGGGGACCGGGACGGCGGCGACGAAAAAGGGGAGCCGTGCTGGGCCACGCATCTTGTGGTGCCCACCCGAAAAGCCTCGGGGGTGCTGAGCAATCTGGATGTGCGTAGGAACGGGGGGGGGGGGGCTAAAGATGAGGGAGGAGAAGCGTTGAAGCCCACGCGAGTCACGGCGAGCGTGCCGTATCGATGCTTGGGTAATGGATGGTGGAAAATAATACATCCAGCTTGCTGGACATCTCAACCCTGTCCCTTAACCTCAGCCCCTAGAGCAGAAAGCAGCTGTGTCTGATTTGACCTGAGCCTGCTGGAGACCGCAACACAGAGTTCCAGCTACCACCTAGAATTAAATTCCCCCAAACTTACTTAGGACAGGGTTGGAGTTGGCCTGCGGTACTCCCTGCCTTTCCAGGATGCTGACTTCAGCTAAACCTTTGAAAATCTGGAAATAAAGAGTTAAGGTAATGCAGGCTAAGCTTCTGAAAACTAGGAAAGGAGTTAAGAATATATTCTCAAACAGCCTTAACTCAGCCCCCTGAAATTGGCAATACCCTACCAGGGATTATACTGCAATTCCAATTATGTTCTACTTTAATTCACCGTTTTAAGTTACAGCTCTATGAATGTTAATTGCTGCAGTGTGGTTATAAATGCAGGAAATTAGAGGACTTTTGCTCCTGACTTCTTAGGCCTTTCTCTCTCTTCCCCCTCCTCCCCGCCAACCATTAGTTACCAAAGAACAGAACTGTACATGAGACAGGCAGCATAGATAATAGGACAGATCAGGCGTTTTACCTACGTTTCATAGGTTATTTCAACAGTAGTAAGCTAGAGTCTTCTTATGCGGGCTGCTGTCAGCAGTGAGGTGTGATAGGAGAGGAATACGTGGGTTCAGTGATGAAAGCAAAGCAGTGTATGAAGCTCTGAGGGCAATGGTGAAGTAGATCAAAAATGTGGTAAAGGTGTAAAATTTAGCAAATGCGAGGTTGTAGATCTGATCTTCAAAAGCACAACCGCTTATGTTTGGATCAGCTCGTCTGAACAGTTTGCTTCAGCAAACGCTGGGTGTTAGGCTGTCTCACATGGTCCCAAAAGTTTAGCAGTATCTCCAGGAGCAAGGTGCTGCTTGTGTGTTACAGATGTTTTTGAGGCATATTTCAAGGAGGGCAGAGTTAAGGCACGGTACAAACTCTCTATTTTTCACTGGATGCAGTTTTATTTTAAGTATTATTTTAAGTATGTCTCCCAAATTTTCAAAGGTCTTATGTAGCAGAGGTAGGCATTCTCCAATGGCCCTGTATTAACATTTTCAGACATTGGATTTTCTTGTTTAAAAAAAACAACTGTCCTCTGTGCACCACAGCTTAACTCTCCCTTCATTGCTTTTAATGTCCTTGCAGCAATTACCTTAGCACAATGTCTGCACAGCACAGCACCATGCCAAGACACTGGACTAGTTCATAATACCTGGAAGCAGTAGAGCCAGGTTGCTATAATAATCCACCAAAACTAATTAGCCCTGCTGAGGATATGTGCAGCATTGCCCTCCAACATGGGCTGGTTCTTCCTCATCAGTCCCTGGAGTCCCAAGAGAAGGTCAAGCTTCAGTGAAGAACCTGTGAATGGAGGTTGCAGAAACAGTGCGAGACTGACCACGGAGGCACCAAAAAGATTTCAGATGGGGGTGGGGAGCTCAACACAGCAGTGGGCAAGAGGTGAAATGGTGGGATTGAGTGTGGAACATTTCGTTCCGCTCATAGCCTTTCGACTAAATTCTTGTCTTAACTTTGGCAAATTGCTCCAGGTTAGAGCCAGAAAAGGACTTGGCTGGGCTGTGGTTTCTCAGACAGAATTATGATGCACATGTTCCATGTAAAACATCAGCTGTATGTCCAGTGTGGCCTGGATCTCGGGGATTCATTATAAATGCTGTTGAGGATGCATACACTACTACGTAAAGGACAGGTCCAAGATTTTCATGTGCGCTGTAGCTGCTTCTGCAACTGACAGGTTACATCTCCCTAAATCTTGAACAAACATGAAAAAAAAAAAATCCTTAGATTCTGCCTGGGCAAAGTTTGCAGGCTAAACATGAGAACATGTCCTAAAAACCTCAGATTTAAAATTGTCCTAGACTTCAGATCTAACTTTTAGGCTATCTGTATCTAGAAAAATTGTTAGCTTCGGTTACGAGCTGAAGCTTCTTAAACACTCATGAATAAAGGTGTTGAAAAACCTGACTCCAAGAGTCCAGCCAGCTGTGCACAGAGCTGCCTACAGTAAGCAGTAGGAAATGATAGGGCTAGCAGTTGCCTCACAAGAATAGAAAGTCCCTCTGTCTGCAGCACACTCATGCCAAGATGCCAGGCAGGAACTCTCAATTATTTTTCAGGCCAGAATGGTACCCTTCCTCGGATGTTACCTCATCCTTCTGCCTGTTCCTTGGGAGGAAATGAACAAAGCATTCAGGAGCCAAGGATTATTTCTGAGTAACATGAAAAGGCAAGAAGAGAAGAACCTGAAAAAGTCACTGTAGTTTTCATGCCAAAGCACTAATTTGCAATGCGTTTTGTGCCATCCTTACCCTACAATGAAATCCTCCTGAGCCTGCGTCACTGCTCCCTCCCTTTTATTTTCCTTCCTCTTCAACGTCCGTCATGCTTCAAGAGGGTAAAGGGAAAGCGAGGGATGGAGAACCTGGTGCAACACAGCATTTCTGTTTTGGGTTGCAGAAAGAAACCTCTCTGCCAAAGACAACCTGTATAGTATCGAACAGGTAATAACATAGAATTGGCATGGAATAAATGCCAGTGTATCGTATTTCATATAAAGGTGTATCTACATAAATTCACATCAGTCCCTTGTCTCATATCTTCTCCGTATATACATAATCTCAATCCTCATGTATTTCACACACCTTCCTTCCACACCTGTTTTCCTTTCCTTCCATTTTTTCCCACCCACAAACATTGCTCACACATTCACTCATTCCTCAGGCACACCTATTCCCATTAACTCAAAATTACATAAGCAGCTTTTCTTCGTGTACCCTCCCTTGCCATCTTCAGTGTTTATAATCACAGATTCTACCTACACATCTTCTCTGTTATACGTGCTCTTATACCCAGGTCCACAATTGATACCACAACATTTTCCACAGAAAATCTAGATAACATTTCCCACTGTAGGGTGTAGATAACAAGTTCCAACTTTCGTACTGTCCACAGGAAAAGCCCTTCATTCTGCATAAAAATCCCAACCTCATTTTGGCACTCCACTTCTTTCTCACAATTGCTGGAAAATGGCAGCCAGTCAGAACTGTTATTGCGTATAACAACTCCATCCTCATCTTCTAGTTGTGAGCACTTATTTGCAATTTATTTCCCATTTGCCAGATCTTCCAACCTGTGTGGGACCTTTATACTGTCTTCACACCTAACTAAAAATTGAAACTTCTCTGTGACCATAGATGTCTTCTGGAATGGCAGAGCAAAGGCTGCTTTGTCATCATTGTCCTGATGGCCAGCTATCACACTCATCCTGCAAGCTGAGGCTTGCTACTTTTCCTGTATCCAACAATAAAATTATAAGAGACTGGGACATATTTTCTCATTAGCTCTGTCCTGTCAGGACTCTTTTGTTCACCACACATATATACATATGCAAAAATATGACTATAAATGTAAAGATAATTTAAGAGATAAAGAGGACATAGAGATATGTAAACACCTATATGTGTACACATACACACAGAAAGATTCTCTTGTAAGGCCCATCTCTCCAAACCAAATAAATCTGCACACTGCATATGACAACATATTAGCTGGTTGAATTGCTTTACTGCTGAGAAATGTGTCTCGGGGAAGGCTCTCCTTGGGCTGCCGTACAGAGATTTAAGCATCCTCCAGCATGGTGGAAACCGTGCTGGCTGCCCTGCTTTTGCAGCCGTAAGCTGGTGTGGCATCTGAAGTTCTTTCAGAGGGTTGCTGGGGAGAGGAGAGAGCTGACACTTGGGTTTAAGTATGTGGAACAAGGTGGAACGCTATCCCTTCCACAGGGGTAGCAATTGAGATGGTATGGAAGGGGAACTGGACAAGAGCTAATCCCTGTGGATTACATAGGGGTTCAAGGATGGCATAATAGACAACCCAGAGTTATGGCATGTAGTAGAGGAAGGGTGATCAACAATCATCCACTTCCAAGGAACTGAAGAGTAGCAAACCCTCACTTGCTGTCAGCAGCCAAGAGCAGGGCTCCAGGAACAGAGGGTCTGTTGATGATCGTTCTCTGGCTCAGCCATAGCTGTGAAGGGTACCAGGAAGCGAAACAGAAATGTAAAATCCCCAAGGGCTTTCAGGGTGGGAGACAGAGTAGGGAGCTGTGTCTGTGTACACATGAAGGAACCAAGTCTTGCCCGCTACACACCGAGCAGGTCTAATAAGATACTCTTCTTGAGGCAGGGTATTTCCACGTAGAAAACAGAATGAAAATCCCAAATCAGGGGGAAAAAACCAAGGGATAAGTCTGAATCTAACATGAAGTGTAACTGAAAGATTTCACAAACAAGAGTGTTTTATCAAGAGGCGTTTATATAGGGGAAGATTTATTCATTCTACAGCAACAAGTCCATCTGAGAAAAGGAGAAGTAATCCTACAAGCCTTTTGCAATCATTGATATTTTTCTCCCTGCTTCTTTTCTTCATAGTAATTGCAATCAAATGGGCCGTGGAAGGTCTGTAGTTAGCCTTTGGGTCAGTAGTCCACATCCAGCCAAGTAGATAAATAACAACAAGCTATTGTTTCGTGCTTCACTTCCTGGTAGGGGAATAACATGAAGAGTTGCATTGCCATAGTGCATAGTATGCATAGATGACAAAGAGGACAGTACATCTGGGCACAGGAATAGTCCCTTACGGTATTTTTAGTTCAAGTGTTAAGGCTGTGGTTAGCCTTTGAATGAATGTGATTCAAGTGCTTAAATACTGCAATGAAATGTATACACAACTACTTGTTCTCATATCATTATGCCCATAAAACACTGAAATATGTATATAATGTGCTTTTATAATACACCTTTGAAATCCTGTGGCATGCCAAAATTCTTCATTTATGACATTGATTTAATACACAGTATATAGGTGGAATTATTGAACAGAAAACTTTAAAGAAACCAAATTATGTAGAAACAGTAAGATATGTTACTCCTCTAGGCTTCACAGCTTAGTCGGACTATATTGGCTACAAACAGAAAAGTTATGAACTATACAGAAGTTAGATCGTAAATAACTGTAGCAATAGATTTAAATACAGATCAATTCCTCTGAGTGTGCAGGCCTGCTTACATCCAGTTTGCATATCCCTTTCTAATCCTCCATTTCATGGCACCTACTCATTTGTCTCTAAAAGGCCTGGGATGAAGGAATGTGAGTTTCTCTTTATCATTCCGAATATAACATTTCACTCAACTTATTTATCAGCTGCCAATAGTATTTGCTTCAAACAGTGTAAGTGCTCGTACTCAGGAAATCCCACTGACCATGTTCCCCTGGACAAATCCCATTCTTCATGCTACATGCCAGCTTGCCAGCCATTTAAATGCCCAGATTCAGCATTTCATCTATCCAAACATTTAGGATGTTTATAATTATGAAAAGTTTTTGATTTTTTTTTTCTCATAGAGACACAAGAAATTTTTCATGTGCCTTCTCATGGTATGTTCTGTCCCAGTCAACTTTCAAGTCGGAAGCTCCTCATGAAGTGCTGTGCGTAAATTGCACAACATTTAAAATTTTAGATTTTAAAAATTCTCTGTAGGGATAAGTCATCTAGCTAGTTCAGTCAATATAAAACTCCTGCTCTAACATCCCACCGCAGGGCTTGAGAGGGTAGGGGGTAGTTACTCCAGCATCGCCTCTTTCTCTCATCTCTGTCTTCACTGTGAATACTCACCCACTTATTCTATTTGCAAACTTAAGCCTATTTCACTTAAGTGCTTTCCCAGACAGCTATAAATAGGCTCTTGGAAGTGGTAATTAAGTCAGGACCACATTCGCTCACAGGAATTTAACAGCTTCTCCTGGCAGAATACAATTGTTTTTTCCTCCTCTATCCAGGTCTTTGCAATTGGCCACAGAGGACCTGGAATGCTTTAATGGTTCAAACCATTTGCAGTATGATTGTATACTGGCACGTTATTATTCCTTTTGCCTCATTAATCACGCTGCTATTAATTTTTATTAAAAAAATAATGTTGAGAAACAGATTCAGTCTGAGCACAGACTTGTCATGTGCCCAAAATAAAATGGGATGGTGGAAGAAAGGGTGGGGCTGACCTAGAGGACCCAAAGGCTGGAGGACAGGATGGTGGGTGCTAGGGAGACCCTGTGGAGATGTGAGCAGAGACAATTGTGAACACCAGCGTACAACTATATATTTCAACTGACTGAGATTATAATTTAAGGCTTATTGTACTATAGTTACCCCATATTATACTAACTTCAGTGACTGCAATGACAATTTTGTGTCATTGTAACAAGTTGCTGTAAGGCAACTTCTCTAAGAAAAAATTTGTTGAAGTCAGCTTGACTTTTTTCAAGTGTTAGTTAAATTAAACTTGGAGGCAAAAAGTTATCTTCCGCAGTTTTGTTGCACTTTATACTTAAGGTAAGGGAGAGTTATTTGTCCTGTTAGATTTTACAAAGAAATCTCTCATGCCAGCATGCTGCTGTACCCCCGGTGCCCACAGCCCACCGCGTTTCAGCCCCAGCAGAACATGGTTTTTTGCCTTCTTGCCTTGGAGCCAGTGTGCGTGCTGTGCCACCCCTCGGCGAGGAGAACCCCTCCCTGCTGCTGGTGCTGCGTACCCCTCGGACAGGGTCCTCGGTGGAAGGCCTGAACACTGGGATGTGTCTTGTGTTGATCTGAAAGAAGGGAAATGTATTCACTCTCCTGCATAAAGCTTTTAAAAAACAGCAGTAGAGAACTTCCTAGATAAATTACCATACATAGGCTTTCTGCAGGATTCCCCAGCACATTTGCTCAGTGACTCCCAATTACCTCAACAACACTGTAGTGCTTGTTCGCACATTGACATCACCAGAGAGATATTTATTCCAACGCAAGATGTTTGCTGTGCAGAATATGCCCAATTTTGTTTTACAAAAGCACATTATTACAGTTCATTTTTCATTTTCATCCAAAGATGTATTATTATCTGTGGTATTGCCCACTCTTAGGGAAAGAGCCAACACAAAACAACCCCCCCCCCCCCCTTTTTCTTTTTCCATCTAAAGAAACATGCCAGTTCACATGTGTTCCAGTAAGTATACGTTCCATTTTGGTAATATGAGAATAACACTGGCAATATGCGTTGTGATTCGGATACTGGAAACATACTATAAAACTTCTGTAACATGAGAATGATTGTATCAAGTCAAACCGAAGTCCATCCAGCCCAGTACTGTGTTTCTACCAGTGGCCACTACCAGCTGCCCAGAGGAGTATAAGGACAAATCAGATATACAGTGACATTCTTCAAGAACCATCTTCCAATCTCCAGTAAATTCCAGCTCAGGATGTTCTGGCCCAGAGCTATTATCCTTGTATTCAACAGCTCCCAAGGGATTTTGTTTATTGAATTCATCCAATTGTTTTTAGCATCCCCAATATATATAGCAAAGATCTTTATCTATACACTTTGAGAAGTATTACCTTTTGTTTTGAACCTTTGTGCTGTTACTAGTTGATGCCTCCTATCTGTTGTGCTAAAAGAAACTGTGATTATTCTGTGTCTTCTCCATGCAGATGCATCATAGCCCCGCTCCATCCTTGCTGTGATGTGGTTTTTGTGTTATTCCCAGCCCTATGGAGGAAGAAATCTCTTCTTTATTTCACTCAGCTTGGACTGAAGTGATCATTGCCCCCCATTCACCACAATGACTGACCAAGAAACTAGAAAACAGGGTTGGATAATAGTGCCCACTAGTCCACCCTTTCTAAAATGAAGGCAAAAATACAATTCAATGGTTTATTTTGGCCTTCGGTGCGTTTCACGTGTGGTGGATGTGCATGGAAGTGCTGAATCTCAGAACCCCCAAAAGCTATAACAGTTCAGAAAAGCAGAATTCCTCACAGAATTCCCTGGTATGCCCAGATCAGAAAAACACAGCCATAGCACTATTATATTGATATTATAGGAGTATTACATTCATAATCAGAATAGTTCCTCTTATATATCAGTCATTGATATTTGTTCAGAGATTTTTTTTTTCTTGTTGGGTTTTGGTTTTTTGTTTTCTTTTGACTTTATTCTGGACAGCACTGCCAACCCAGCTGCATGGATATTGTTCTTTAAGCCAACAACACCCTCAGAAATCAAGTCAATATTTTACAGTGGTGTAACAAATCATTGCTAGATGCAGGATAGATGCAAAGATATTCCATTTTCTTTCATTTCTAATGTTCAAAACAGCAAAATAAAAATAAGCAGAATTAGTTTGATGATCATCCTTTAGTGAACACAGTCTCACCAAAACTACCTAGACAAATTACCTAGGCGGAAGACTTCTATGTGCTCTGAGAGCTTTTAAAGTTCAGATATCCTCAAGTTCTTGTTAAGCTTACATTAACGTTTACATTTAAACTGACCCCCAGAGATTATTTTTTAAATATAGCTGGATTAATATTCTCAGTGGATCACATATAATGTTAAGGAAAGTTTAAATGATCGTTTTGGCTGCTTAGAATTTTTTCCAGTGTTTAAAAACCTGTAATTGGCTTTTAAAATTTAATTCTAAGATCTCTCAGCCCTTTAAAATCAAACTTGTAAAATCAGGTCTCTTTTCCTTTATTTCACCTTTACTATAGGAAAATCTGCAAGTTTCTGTAATGCCTAGTATTGTAAAACCCATATTGCTATACTTGGTATAGCAATAATACAGCCTAAGGAAAAGCATCTGCTGAGCTCACTATATTGAATTAAGATCAGTATCCAGCAGTGAGCTTCTGTCACTAAACAGAGCAATCTGGCAAAAAGTTAAAAATCTAGGGTTTTATTCATTACTTGATCCAATGCCTCATCTGCACTGAAAAATCCTTATGTCAAGGTCAGTACCCACAGAACGGTTTGATGCTGGGGAGATGTGTACTGAGTTACTCCTTGGGTCATGCCAAAAAAGGAGCCAAGAAGATTAGGTCTGGCTCCAAGCAGAGCAAGCTTCTCTTCTGTGCCCCTCTAGAAAAGTGAATGTATTTTCCTCTCTACCAACTCTACCAGCAATGCAGGCATCCCGCTTTGGAAGCTCTGGATATTTTTGTCTGAGTTACACACTTTGAATTGCCTGAAGCAGATAATGAAGATACTACCCTTTAGTAATATCTCTTATAAATGGCTGCCCATTATCACAAAGAATGAAGAATTTTGTGGCAAAAGCAGGGCTGCAACCCAGTTCTCTGGGGCAGGACACAGCTGATCTAACCACCAGACCTTCTCTTTGCGCAGTGTCTTGCCTCTTTCACTAAACGCTTCCAGTTTTGGGGATGCAAAAGTGAAAAACGCAAGGTTCTGTCAAAACCAAAGTTGAAAGGTTTAAAACGACAGTGAGTATGCAGTTGAAGAGACCTTCCTGGATGACCAGCATGGCACTGGCCAGCGCCACTGACATTAGACTCTGCGGGTCCAAGGGCCACACGTGTTTCCTTCTCAAGCCCTGACACTGGGATTGCCAGAGGGAAACTTCCGTGAGGGAAAGTTGAGGGACTGCAGCTTTTTCCTTTTAGCAGTTGCCAGTATCCTGCAGACGTCCAGCTGAAAGATGGAAAGGGGGCTGCCATGCCCAGCTTCCAGGCCTGGCTGTCCTAAGGAGGTGAGCTGCCTGCTAAACTATTCCTTTGGTTCTAGGCCTCAGACACCACTTCTGCCAATCACTGACATGACTGGGAGAAAACAGATCTGCAGGCCGTTAAATGTTTCATGGAACTGAATCAACACAAAAAACCAAACCAAAACAAACCAAAAAAACCAAAAAACCAAAACCAAACAGTATGTGTGATGTGCTTCAAGTCTGGTGAGACATAATTTTAATCTATGCCTGAATTGAAGATTATGGATTTTACTGATTTAATTCCATTATCAGATCTGATAGAACAATAGGGAGTTCACACAGAAAAAAAGAAAAAAGAAAGCATTAATTTACAATGCTATTCAGAATGTGATAACTGTGTGCATGGAAGCTATGGTAGTCCATTGGGTCTTCCTGTTGCCATCCAGCTGACATACGTTATTAGTATACACTTTTCTATAACCACTAGCTCCGCTGAAGTTTTGGTCAGCATATTTAGGATGTCCTATATTCTGCTACGAGAATAAAGGAAAGTCTAGAAAATGAGCAATGCTCATCTCAGGTGGTGTTCTCTTTTCTGTTGTGAGATTCCTGACTGTGTTTTCTTTCTTTGCTGTGGCTATCAAAATCATGATGAAGTTTTAGGACCACACTGTACAAAGTACAGCCCTTGAAGCATATGTCAGTAGTATGCTTTAGGGCTGAAATAGCAGAATTTTTCTTTTGGCTGGAAAAAGTTATAAATGACATTTTCCTTTCCACAGAGGTTATTCCAATGCACTATTTTTTTTTTCTACGAGACAGACTGTGTATGAACTAGGTTAATAGCAGCTAATTTTCCTAATATCATTATCCATTGGGAGTATCATTTTACTAGAAGTAAAATGACATATAATCCTTCCCCCCCAAACCACCATTATTTATTACTACTCTATTAATAGATCCTGTAACTTGGTTTTATTAACAAAAGATATGACTGCATATTTGGTAGTAACTCTCTTGATATCAAGGCAAAAAGCCACAAGATTAGAATCTTATTTTCTCAAAAACACTTTCTAACAATAGATAGAATTCACACCAAAGAACATCTTGCTAAGAATAGATGGAATTATTGTGTAAAAATGCTTCATGCACAATGGAAAAAATTCCAACAATTTTGGCTGGGAGGCTACGACAATTTGTGACAAAAAGAAAACGATGCTGTCACAAGCGCAGAAAAATGTTTTAGCTCTGCTAGAGTGCTGCTTGATTGCTCACCCCCAGCTGAGCATTTCACGCTCTTTTGGAAGAGTTTAACCTTTTTAAAAATTTGCCACTTTCAGGTAGTTGTCTATCTCCTACATTAGAAATGTAGGTGTGACAACCATACACGAATGAAAATTGAGATTACTTTTTCTTTGGGTCATTGTTTTTTTGAATGTGCATCATCCCAGTGTAACTTGTCTTAAAAAGGAGTGCTTCAGTAGTATCTTCAAAGCTACCCCACTAATCCTTAAAACACAATTTGATGGTATCTGCACAAAGTCTGACAGCAGTTAGGCTGCCAGTGCACTGACTGCATATTGCACCGACTAATACTGTATTAGACTTTCCTTATACATGTCTGTCTTAACTTTTCAAGCTCTGTCTACAGCAGAACAGTATCCTACAGTTCTTAAATGCTAGCCCATAATTAGCAACAGCAGTTTCTTCACTCTCATTTGTAACATCCCCCTTATACCTGGGAGAAAAAAAGTCCAGTGTCTTTAGTTTAGAGCTATGCTGTGTTTTTCAATAGCAACATAAATCACATCATCCCATTGCAATTACCATGAGAAAGGACAGTCTGTTGTTAGGGTATAGTCAACATACATGAAACATGCACGTTTCACATCATGTGAACGTGTGACTTGAACAAATCACTCCTTGATGCAGCTGTTGTATCCTAACCAAAGCAAATAGGCTCACCTCCAGCGATGCCACATTGAATGAAGCACTCGCTAGCGAGAGCCCACTGCCTGCACCATGCAGAAAGGTGATGCTCCCCACTGCTGTGTGCCTCCCCTTCCCCTTGCCTTGTGCCCCACGAGGGAGCTGGGGAACCAAAAGCCAGGCAGCTCCATCAGGTTTCCCAGAGCAGGACCCAAGCAGCAAGCTGCGGGGCAGCACTGGACAGTGAATCTCATTCTCAGTGGGTACTTGGTGGGTCTGTGCATTGAGAGCAGGGAGGCCTGACTTTCATTTAGTAAGTCTTTGCTCTGCCAAAGCAGCTAAATGTAAATGTCCCCATGTACCCCATTTAGAGAAATTTACAGTCTACCGTAGAAGAATGGATACCTTTTATTAATACATTCTCATTTAGATTTATTTTATTTAAATGCTTTCTTAATTTAATTTTGGACTCGTCTACCCATAAATTTGAAGTATCTAATGAAATCTGTTCCTGGCAGTTCAAACAAAATGTGCAGGTTTGAGTGTAGACGGAGCCACAGCATCAGAAGTCCTGCTAGGTTACACAGCTGACGGCAAGCTCTCTGGAGGGCATACCTTGAGAAGATAGCTTAATTCCCTTTTTTCACAAATCAGTGTATTTTTTTCCACGCAAATTTCTTCTTTCAATATCTTTTCTCATCCTGTGTGAAAAGCACTCCTGCATTTCAAGATCTTTTTAAAGAGTCATGTCTGGAAGCCAAATTTCCCTCCAATAGTTTGCAGCTTCAACCTTCACTTCCTGTATTAGCCACAAAATGCAGAACTGCCTCTTTAAAAAGAAAAAAAAAGCTTGCAGTGATTTTGTGTTCTTTCACATTTTCCTGCTGTACTTCCTTTATTTCTGTCTGTTATTAGCTTAATGGTAATTTCATCTGGCTTAGGCATCTGTCATTTTGTTTATCTTTTCTGTACCATGCATACCAATGTCACTGCATAAGTAACAGTACAAGTGTGTTTATGTTAATAACAACAAGCATACAAGGAATTGTTCTATGTCAGGTGCTATCTTACAGCATCCCATTAAAAGAACAGATTACCAGTGAACACTGAACACCTGTTTTTTACATTCTTTAGTAAATGACTAATGTTTATATACAAAGAGAAGGTGACCTCAATTGCAAGCTGTAGCAGCTGGCAATCACATTGCCCAATCCTTGCAAATGTTAGCCAGTTAGCAAAACCAAGTTTTCTTTTTGTGACTTCCAACCATGACCTTCAATTATTTGCAGCTAACTCAGGTATTACCTATACATGTAGGATCACAGCCAAAGAGCTTCCTGCAACTGGCTGCTGGCACCGAGTGTGCCCCGTTGATCAACAGCTAAGGTGGCACAATCACAGGATTTATCTCAACAGAAGAATTCATAGGTTGTTGGAGAAAGATCCCATATGTAAGCAACGCAAAGCCGTACAGGGTCCCTAGAGGAGGAGCAAACCCGATTTCCTGCCTGGCTGGGATGGCAGGCAGGCGGAAAGGAGGAGGAAAGGAGATACTTCCATTGTTTACAACAGAATAGAAATTCCAGCTCACAGAGACTGAGAGGCAGAGGCCTGAAAAGGCGTAATGACATTCCTCCTGCCTCACGTGTTCACCTCCAACTGGTCTTTGAGAAACATTTCCATAAATACCTTCCATGAGAAGGTGAAAAGTATTCCTGATCTTCCCACAAAATATGCACAGAACATGAGCATCTGAACAACATACATTTCTAGAGGGAAGAATACTTAATTGACATGAAAATCAAGGCAGCACACTACATTATATTCAACAGACACCTCTAGTTTGGAGGGAAACAGATTTTCCATATTCCTACCCAAGCGATGCCAGAGGCAGAGATAGTGGTATGATTCACAAACCACAGCCTTCAGTTTGCCTGCTCGTGTACTGCAGATTAAAAGCCAGCAAAGTAACCATGAGAGAAACCAGCTATCTTTTCAAAGGAAATCACTTGTATTACAAGGAAACATTCAGAAGTCTTTATGAAAGCTAAATAGCCAACCAGATTCTTATGAGCGCACTGAAGTAAACCCCAATGCATTATTATCATTATATACATACCAATTAGAAGTAAACCAATTTAATTACTAATATCAATTGTGGGGTTTTATTTACTGGTTGTAAGAAAATAAAATCTTTCGAATGTGTTTGCAATATTGGCCACAGTCCTACAAATTATTCAATAGGAACTTTACTCATTCATATCCATGAAGCTGCTCGCTCACATGGGATATGCATTTTGGTGATCAACCCATATTTGAAAACTATGAACAAAGAATAGAAGTTGTACCTATTTCATGGTTCTGTCTGTTGTTTTAATTCAGTATTTTATATTACATGTTTTGTCATCTTTCATATCATTGTATTTACTGGAAGTTGCCTATATATAGGTCTAACATCTTTTCCCAGAATTAATGTTACTTTAAGTTCTTTCTTTCCACCTCAATCTATTTTGGAACCCAGACCAAGCCTGAAAATTTTCAGCCAGAAATAATGTTTACGCCACTAGGCAGGGCACAACACATACCTATATACACGCAAACATTCCCTCTTCCTGCACAGTATTGCAATTTCTTTCTAGCTTTGTAGACCTTTATTAAGAAGTAGATTTATTGGTAATGCTTATCCAAATGAGACCTGTCATGAGAGCATGAGTTAAATTAGGTGTAGCAGTATTAATCTTGCATAGCTAGTTTTGCCTTCTGTCTTGTATTCTCTATCAATGTTACCTGCTAAGGAGTTTCCCTTTCCACGCCTGTTGAATTTTCAGGTTTTCATTTAGGTAAAAACCTGAAAGCTGGAATGGGAGGTAACTTAAAAGATTTAGGTGTCCAATACTGACTTCCAGTCAAAGAAAAAGAAAAGCTTCTGGTCAAAAGCAGCTGAGCACCGATCACCCTTAATACTTTTGAAAAATCCCAGCCCAAACAGTGTGTGAGTACAGTGCATTATGCAGCTAGCCTCCTCCCCCAGCTTCCCTAAATCAATGTGGACTTATACCAGCTCAAGTAGCATGTATTTAAATGGTAGAGCAAAGGGCAACTCATTAGCTGTCTAATAGTTCTAAGATTCCTGCACCTTTGTGTTATCTTAGTTCTGTAATATCTAATTATATAAATCCTTCTGAATGTTCATCATACAGTTTAAAGGGGATGTCATACTCTGCTACCCACATACCTGTTGTGGTTTAAGCCCAGCTGGCAACAAAGCACCACGAAGCTGCTCGCTCACTCCTCCCCCCAGCCACGGTGGGATGAGGAGAAAATATAAAGAAACGCTCGTGGGTCGAGACAAGGACAGGGAGGGATCATTCACCACTTATGGGCACAGGCAAAAAAACTGACTTGACTTGGGGGGGAGGCGGGGGGAACATCCCAACAATTTAATTTGTAACCAATCCAATCAAAACAAGAGAAGTAAACCCCAACCTTAGAACACCTTCCCCACATCCCTCCCTCCTGCCCGGCTCAACCCCACTCCCGGTTCTCTCTCCCTCCTCCCCTCAGCAATGGGGGTTGGGGTCAGCTCGCCACACCTTGTCTCTGCCGCTCCTTCCTCCTCAGGGGAAGGAGGACTCCACACTCAGCCCCTGCTCCGCCGTGGGGTGTCTCCCACAGGCTGCAGTCCTTCAGGCACAGCCTGCTCCAGCACGGGCTTCCCCATGGAGCCCCAGCCATCTTGGGGGGCATCCATCCTCCTGCTCCGGCGTGGGCTCCTCTCTCCCCGGGCTGCAGGTGGGCATCTGCTCCCCGCTCCCCTCCATGGGCTGGGGGGGGACAGCCTGCTGCCTCACCGCGGGCTGCGGGGGCATCCCCTCCTCCTCCTTCTCCTTCACTGACCTCGGTACCCGCAGAGGGGTTCCTCTCCCATCCCAATCCCCCGACTCACTGCAGGTTTCCCCTCTTCACTCCGTTCTCCCAGCGGCGCTACCACCGTCGCTGAGGGGCTCGGCCTGGGCCAGAGGCGGGTCCAGCTTGGAGCTGGGGAAGCTTCCAGCAGCTTCTCTCCAGAGCCAGCCCTGCGGACCCTCCCCGCTATCAAAACCCCACCATACAAACCCAAACCAATACCTTAATGTTAGATTTAAAAGTAGAAAGAATATTAAAAATCAGGTGTTTCCTACCTGGTCAAGGCTCTTTCTAGTTGTGTCTTTGAGAGAACCACAAGTTGTTTTTAAATAAAAAGCTTTTTTTTTCTTTCCATAAATTCCCCAAAGGAAGGAAGTCTTTACCAGAAGGCTCCTCAGGTTGGTTTCCTTTTACCGGCATAAGAAATGTTGTTTGATGGTTTGCCTTTAAACTGAATCCAAACATCTCATCACTGCCTGTCCAGGCCCTCCTCCAGATTTTCATTGGCCAGATTAAAATGTGAACAACCTGAAACATTTGTAAGAGTTTGGCATGTGATACACAGTGTGTTTCTCAGGACACATTTTCTGTAATGTCTGCTTTCCTGAACTGTTAGAAGTGGCAGCGCTGTAGAGGGGAGATTACCAAACAATATCAAGCACCAGGAAAATTAAAGAGCAAAAGAAAAACCTTTCTGGCAGTAGGAAACTGAGGTCTTCAGAAGACAAAGATTGTCTTTCTGCCTTAAAAACTCCTTCACAATAATCATAATCATTGTTGCCACAGTAGTATAATTTAGGCATTAAAAAAAAAAGAGTTGCTGTAAAAGAAACATATCCTTTGTAGCTACATCAATAAATTATCATGCAAGTGACTGTCTCAGTCCAGGCAGCAGTAGAGAGTGGTTTACCATGTTGCCATACTCAACCGCACTTTCCAGGAGAAGTAAAACAGCATTATGGTATGGTGCTGTTCCTGCACTAGACCCGTGCCTCTAAGCTTCATTCTCAGTGTAAAAAAGTAGAACCTTGGAAACGTGATACGTAAATTTAATTCTGCCCTGTGATATACACATAGCAGTACCTTCTCTTGTAATATGGGAACATATGTTTTTGAAGTAACACTAAGATCCTTTTACCACACCAGAGTAGCGTTGTGCAGTGTGGGAACAGAGCAAGCACCCTAGGAGGGCTCCAGCTCAATACAGCATGCCAATATTGCACAGTTCAACAAGCTTTATGGTCTCAGTCCTGTGTAACTGGAGTCAGATGAATTTCTGAAATTGATTTTCTAGAAGTGCTCGAACTTCAAAGTCAGTGGAATAAGACAAAATGTATTGATAAGTCAGAAAAAAATGTTCAGGAAGCAGGGGCATCTTTATTCCCCTTCCTGCAAATTCTAAATTTGACCTCAGGAAACACTTTGTGAACATCAGTAGTAAAGAATGTCACTGTGCTCAAAGGAAAAAAAATACTGCTCAAGTTTGTTAAACTATGTATTATTTTGGGGGAAAAAACCCTTTATTGGATGAATACAACTAATGCACCTTGCACCAATGCTGCAAAAAATTCAATGAGACTACACAAGGAATGAGAAGAAAAGAAGGTATTAACTAAACGACTGGAATTATGAGGGAAAGGGCTAAAGGGATGTAGAGGGTTTATCACATCTGTCCTGCATCATTCTCCAGCACCTTGGCCATGCATCTCCTGAGAAGCACTTCTGAAAGCGGCTCTTGGACACCTCCATACATGCACGCTCACACGCTGCCTCGCCTTGTCGCCTCCACGGGTGTGCTACGTGGGGTTACAATAAATCACCTTAAAAACCTCCTGTCTCGACAAGTAGACGGATCTCCGCCTGTCATGTGTGTAGACAGCGGAGAGAGGCAGCTTTCCGAGGAAAACCCTCTGGGGTAGGTCTTTCAGATGAAGCTCGCTCTACGAACGAAGCAGCCCTGTCTCTCCTTACCCAGAGGCCGCCGAAGCCCTTCGGGAGCGCGTCCGTGAGCCTACCTGGGCGCGAGTCCCTCTCCAGCATTCGAGAGCTGGCCCAGAAGACAGACCTACTTTCCTTCCCGTGTGGACTAAACGGCTCTGCCAGGCCTGAAAAGGGAGAAAGAAAGGGCTAAATCCACCTCTGCCAGCCTTCCTTGCCGGGCCGGGGGGGGAACGAAGGGCACAGCCCGCCTCCAGCCCACCCGCCGCCATTTGGCGGGCGCGGCGCCCTCTGCCGCCTCCCGTCAGCGCGGCGCTGAGGGAACGTTCCCCCCGCCGGCCGGCTCCGCCGCGGCCTCCGGCAGGCCGTGACGGCCTCGGTTCTCCTGCAGCCGTCTGACGGGGTCCCGGAGCTGTTTTTGGCGGGGGAGGCAGGGGGGCCGTCTGCCTCCTCCAGAGAGCCCCGCGGTGTCGGAGTGCCGGGGGGAGAGGCGTCGATTGAAGCCGAGGGCGCTGAGGGCCCCAAGAGCCCTGCATTTACATGACATCCTTTTCGTCGGCTTTTCTCTCAGACCTGTCTATTTTTCTGGACTGAACACCCCAATTATTAGCCGTACGTAGGGTTTGAAGCTGTTTGAAGGAAAGCGTTGCTTTCTCGACTGCAGACCCCTCAGCAGGCCACCCCGGGATGCCCCAAGTAGTCCTTGTGTCTGTCTGTCACAAGCTTTTACTGGCTCGCTGCCCCTGCCACCATTGCTTGTATAAAGCCTTGCACGTGACGGCAACCTTTAATTCTGTTGCTGCTGATACTCCTGCCTTGTTTCTGCTTTGGCTCATTCACAAATGAGCGTGGTGCAGGCTGTCCGCACCTTTTTGTGAGCCTGAGGCTGGGTTTTGTTCAAAACAGAAGGAACTGTGGGTTTACTGCCACCATCCGCTCCCAGACAAACCCCGGAGGGACATCCCAAATGAACTGAGCCTCCTGGGAGACCTTTTGTCTGAGGAGGAAAGCCCAGATAATGACTTTGGAGAAACCTTTGTCACCGCAACTGCTTTCCCCCAGAGTATGTTGGGACCACATTGCCCTTGGGACATGAGATAATCAGGAATAGGTGCAAAACTTGAGACTGCTGGCCATGAGCTGGAGTCACAGCGTCATGGTCAGTGGAGGAGATATTGACGGGCCACATGGGAGCTCTGAAATGCTGTTATGTCCTGTGGAGAACTGCACACCCCCCCCCGCCATGTCTACCAGCATGGCTGGTCAGTGCAGGCAAAGCTGTGGTTGCAAAGCCAAACTCCAAACGCTCTGCATTCAGGTAACACAAGTAGGAGATGCTGATGAGATCATGACACATTTGCTTTCCATGGCTGCCCACGAGGATGCATCCCTTTTAAAGGTGTAACAGCCCTCACCAACAGAATGGCAATACCCACTGTCTCTCTGAAATCATTGGGTGTGTCATCTGGTGCATATTTAGAGTGACTGTTCTGATTTAGTTTTCTCAAAAATGAAGCAAGTTCACACTTAGCAAAATCTCTCTGCAATAAAAAACAGTGGTGCTAGTCATACGCGATGTACGTGACTTTGCATTGACAGTAAAGTTTGCCATGTTCTGGTTATCTTAGGGTAATTACTCATGCGTCCTGGTGCCCACCCACTGAACTCCCAGCTGGTTTTCTTAGTGAATTGTTGGCAGGTGTGTACCTCCCCTGCAAGTTCAGTTGTAGGTAAGAAAATGGAGTACTAAACCTACCTCTTTTTCCTTACTACAAAGACCAGGGTTGTGACTTTGCTGCAAAAAGAAGTAAGGCAGGTACAGTGGGCTCACAACCATGCTGCCTAAGGTTCCTTGTGCCTTCTTCTGCAGCCCCCTGGCACATGCATTCAGGGCAGCCCCGAAGAAAACACAGAACTTTAGTGACAGTGCACAAAACCACTCTAAGACAATCCAATCCCTTTCCAGACAGATTATTCTTAAATTTTTCTAATCCTCATCCATTCTGAAAGGTGAAAATAAACACAAAGTTGTGGCTGTGGATATATACATGAGTTAAGCCATGCAAAGTAAAGCTAGCCTAAAAACCTGCGAATATTTGACATGGCCATTGTCGACAATATTTCCCCATCCCAGTCTTGGCAAGTTTGCCCACTTGATGACATTTCTCATCAGATTTGCAGTCCTTGCTTTTAAAGACCACTCACTACTAATTTCTTGCACTTTTAAATGTAGGATTTACTTACCTTTATGCAGTGCCACAACAAATTCACGCATCAAGTTTTGCTTCCCAAAGTGTGGGACATTAAGAGGTAGAAAGTCTGCACATGAACCAGACATCATCAAGAAAACAAACACCTACTCTTTCTTTCACTTTTTAAGACCTTTTAAATTTTAATAAAGTAATAACTTGACAGAGACGGCAACAGCTGAAAGTAAATACTGCTGTAGAGCTAAACAATTCCTCATATTGCTATAGCTTATAATTTTGCCAATAAATAATATTATTTTCAAAGACAATTTAATGAGCTGTTGAGTCTAAAATGTAAAATATCACCATCCATTAACTTTAATGATGTAAAGGCATTCAGTCTTTTAGTGTTTGTACATGTCCACAGGTATCAGATTGGAATTTGGTGATATCAGGCCAATGTGTGGCCTTGATAGGGGATAACATCCTGCAGGAGACAGTGGGAGACAAAACACTCACTAGAGGACACGCAAAGCTGGTTTCTCTTTCCAATTATACAGGTGCAACACCTGTGTTATAAGTGACAGAATTTGCTTACCCACACTGTAGATATATTTGTGTAATGTAAAGGACTTCAATGAAAGCAACAAGAGGCCAAAGCTTTTTAAAGCCTCAAAACAATATAACATATGAGGTGCCATTCCATCTTCTGCCAAGCACAGATATCCTTCACTTTGTTATTCTGTTTCCAGAAAACTTCTGTTTTAAAGATGCAGTTTGAAACTGGCTAGCCAAACTAAACAAAGATTTTCTACATGAATTGCTGAAACATCCATGATAGCACTTACATATGTACAATTTTGCCATGGAAGATATCCAACAGCAATGTGAGAGAGCTTGGTCACAGGTTTTTTATTGCAGAAGTTCTTTTAAAAATGCAAGATATTTCACACAGAGACTCCCAGAGCAACTATTGGTAACAAATACTTTCTTTGAGCACCATGAAATCAATTGATAACCCAGAGCTACAAGGAGGACAGGTTTGTTCTGAGTTGACAGAATGAATTTTCTTTTTTGTTGTTTGCAAGAGCCCAAATATAGACTTTTTTTTTTATTATTGGTAGGATGTACCCTATAAAAAAAATATCCTCCAAAGATCATTAAGACCTCACTTAAGAATGGCATCACAGCAAAAGTGAAATCAATAGAAACAGCATCCCCAGCCTCCTGAGGAGGAACCCTCCTCCTAGGCTGGAGGAGAATTTGAATTCAGGAGAAAAAGAAATGCCCTGATTTTTTACTACGAATTGAACTCAGGATTACTGGGGTTAAAACAGCATTGCATGGAATGGTGTTTAGGATTCCTCCCACTAGAAAAAATTAGATACATTTTCAAAACGCTTTGTTGGACATACTCCACAGACCAAAGAGGCCCAAGCATATCGCTGCTATCTCCATGGCAGCAGCTAGCATAGGGCAGTCTTGGTTGGCAATAATTTCCATGGAGGCAAGAGGATTATAATGCAAATCACAAAAACTTTTAGAAGAAATCTTTCAAATAGTGTGGGGCTTTCCAGAATCTGAACCATAAAACGTCCACAGATGAGCTGAAAGCATCCTCAGCATACCAGAGTTTCTGTTCTATAGGAAGCATTAATGCTATACACAAACCCGACCCTAGCATATGGAAAGCAATTCCAATTAGGCAATATAAAAAAATGATGGACGAGAAATTTTTTACCTGAAGGTGATCAGCCATTGCCACATTTTTGTTGGGTGTGATATTGGCCATGCAGAAAACTAAACATTCACTGAAAAACCCAGTGCATATGATGAGTATGAATTTACAGAAGGAAAGGACTGAGTTCTGGGGTGATCCAAAGTCTAAGCTGTGCTTTTTGTGTCCTGCAAAGCTTTAACGATGCCTGAAGTTCTGTACTGAGCTTTCCCAGCCAGGTAGGTAACTCCTGCTAAAGCCCCATTAGACTCCAGAAGCATGATCCATCCACACCCCTGGAATTCCCTAAAACCCAGCAGCTGCAGACAGAGCACATTTGACTCTCATCACGTGGATCTAGCCCCTTACAACATGCAGTGACAGCCACTTTAAAAAAACGCCTGCAAGGACATTAATCACCATTTTCTATCATAAAAGCACATTTCTTTTAAAAGTGAGTGACCTGGGTTCAAGGCCCTCCTTATCTTGAGCAACAAGACAGGTTCTGTGGTTAGCACTGCTGAGGCCCCAGCTGTGCAGCCAAGCTTTTCCGTATTATCAAAATCTTGCATTTTTTTTGCCGCTGGGTGACCCAGTTTCACAGCAGAAGGAACAGAGGAATAGGGTGTCCCCAGAGTTTCCAGACATTTAACTCTGTGTGGTATTTTGCTCTGTGCATGAGCTTTGAAGGTAGGTTTTCTTTTAAAATCTGATTGAAGAAAAACACTGAATTTTATTCTCATTCACTGTGCTGGGTACAAAGCTGTAAAAACTGATGTTTCTGGGCTTCTAAAATTCACATGTTAGAGCTTGTTAACATGTGAGCATCCAAACTTTTGTCTGACATTGGCACCAACTCATTCCTCATCCCAGCCCAGGTCTCCAGCAGGTAAGCCAAAGGAGTAATTTCAGGACCTTGTAGCAATGACAAATTATTACTTGGTTTCACTCTAGTGGGCTGCATTTATAAAAAAATCCTCAAATTACTGTCCTAAGATTTTAATTTAGATATATAACCAGAACATTTTAAACTAACTTATTTAATCAACATTGAAAGTACTAAAAGATTTCTGTTAAGGAATAGTGTCAAGGAGCTATGGATAGCAGTTGCAAGTCAACAGCACTGCAATTGCATCTGTGGTCTAAAACACTTGACCAAATTATTTTAAGATGAATCTTTCTCTTTTAACAATTTTGCTTAAATTAATAAGAAGGAAACTTTCTTTCATGCCTTGCATGGGAGTAGAGAGTTTCTCAGTCAAGATCAACTCCTTTTAGTCCCCAGGTTTGAATCGGTTATTTCTCTCAACAGTAACCTTCCAGCCTTTCAGTGTGAAGAAGTACAATTTATCACATATACCTATAATAAATAGAAATACGTATAATAAAAAAAGAAGAAAAAGAATTCATGCAAAATAAGAAAAGTGTTATTTGACAAGTGATCAGAAAAGAGGATTCGAATAACTAACACAGGCATCACAAATTACATGGGGTTTTTTTTTCATAATCCCATTGCGAGTTGGTTATTCTGAGAAGGCTGAACTAAGGTTAGTAGAGTTTTAAAGCATATTTAATCTTTATGTATGTCTATTATAGGACAAGACCCAGTTTCTCAACTAATGTTAATTGGTTTCATTTTATGATGTCAGCTGATAATCTTTTTCCCAGTGATGATTTGGCAAAAAGGCAGCCTGTCCTAAAACCAAGCTAGTATCTGTAGCTACTTGCTTACTACTCACTCTTAGTGATATTAAATCACTGATCCTTAGTTCAGCCGTCCAGGTGTTGTCTGAGCAATGCAAACAATTTTCTGAGTACTTCACAGACATGAATGCATCTCCCAACAGTTGTGTGTCTAGCATTGCACAGAGATTACATCACTTACCGCAGGAGCTGGGTAACAGCATTTTTGTGGTTCTTAATCCAGACTTTGGTCACCAACACCAATCTGCCAAAGTGGACTGATATAAAAAAGTTTGTGATTTGTAAAAGCTTGAAAGCAGAAGCTCCTCCTAGCAAGTCTATCCACTCTACTGTAAACTGTTTCTGCTTTAAAAGACAAAGAGCTCTCTCTCATTGGGACTTTTTGCTTTTTCTGTTTACTCACCAGCACTGAATTCATCAGAGAGGGCATTTGTAAAAGGCTGTGTTAACACGGGCTTCCTCTGCTGGCTTTCCAGTAACTGTGCACAATTTCTAAGATGTGTAAACAATGGATTAAACTGGCTTTGGGGTTACATCTTCCTATTGTAGCATCAGACTGCAGTGAATGGACAAAGGTATTAGTTGGGAAAGACTAACATGGATATACCTTCTCAGGATGAAGATGTTGGCCATCAATTTACAAATCCCTGTAACTCCAAAAGTTAATTCCTGAGAAGGGCTTAGGCAGATGAATGCTGGTATGAGGACAGGAACTGCCAAGTCTCACGTATACTGCAAAATATGTTTTATATGTTTTATATAAATCTGCAGTCATTTGCATTCTCCACTGTCAGATGTACCTACTCTAAGCTCTCCAGATTTGAGTGCTAGGTCGTCAGTCAATGATGCAATCACAGGCCAGCTAAGTTATCTCTCTGTGTAACTTATTCTTTTTGTCTTCCTTCTGAATCTGAAGCCCTAAAGTAAAAGTGTGCCTTCTCATTTTCTGAGTAGAAGACCATTTCAGGCTGAATACTGCACAGGCAAAAACTGTATTTTCTGAACCTCCAACCAGATTTTATCCTCTACTCTTCCCTGTCTTTGTTAAATTACCTTCCTCTGGCTTTCTCTTTCTGCTTCTCTCTTCGTTTGCATTTTCCTTCCTCTCCCACAGTTTTGTTCTCAGTGACTCGCTCAAATTTATTCTCCCTTGCCCCTCACAACCTTTTTTAATAGTTCTTCTGTTCAGTGTTGCTCTTCTCCCAAGCCTCCCATGGTTTTTCCTTCATTGCTTGTATGTTTGTGTGTTCTTTTGTCTCACTCTTGATGTCCAGTTTGCACTAGTTGTTTAGACAAGAAAAAATCTTAGATCTCCTAAGGCATTGGAGTGGCCATTACAATAAAGGTGGTTTTAATTTAGGTAATTTAAAAAGAATTGGAGTTCCTTTTCAGATTTTCTAGAAACAACATTATTTGCAAATAGAATAATGGGGTAATTTAAGTAGTATGGACTTCTGATAGTTTTCTTCAAACTACCTAGTTTTTCTTTAGCTTAAACCAAGAAGTTTTGACAGCATGTCCTTAGGCAGTTACATTGCATATCAGTGTTTAGCCTTTTTAGACTAAAATTAAAGAGCAATCCTGCAAGATGCTGAGTACTTTCCTAAATTCCTTTTGATTTCCATGATCAGACTCCTGTAAGACTCAGTTTTCAAGCTAAAAGCCTGAATTATCTTTTCACACTCAGGTTTGTTTTGGTTTATATCTACTCCCGAGTACTTTGTATTTGCTGATGCAAATATCAAGCACTCCTAGGTCTCTCAGAAGTAAGAGCAGAGGCCTGGACTGAGCACGGCAGCTAGAAGGACCCTGGAGGCAGTGAAGACTGCCACCAACTTTGGTGACTGCATCAGCTTTGAACATCACCAGGACCATTTGGGAATTCTGGACTATTAGCACACCAAGTAACGTTTACTATGCACAGCTGCAAAATGTAAGTCTCAGAATTCCTGGGTTATCACTGGAAATGAAGCTATTTGTGGAGAGATGTCCTGGCAGATGCAAACATTTCTGAGAAATAGCAGCAAGAAGATAAGGTATTAACGCTCTTGCAACTAATCACATTGATAGGTTCATGGGGTATGCTTTCATGGTTTGCGCTCACAGAAAGATAGGATGAACTGGCATGTGCTGAGCGCCTTCCTGCCAGAGGGGTATTATACCAGTTAGTTTGAAACCTTTACATTAAAAAGTACAGTCACTTCAACAATCCCATTTTATTCCTACCATAGGTTATAATATTTCAAGCTACACTTAACCAGGGCAAATATCATGTCTGTCCTCCTGCATAACAAAGGCCATGATCTCTGAAATACTGCAGGTCAGTTCTAAAACCATGTTATTAAAAAAAAGCATCCTTTAGGTAAAGGCACCATTGATACAGCATTTGATTACAGTAGGCAAAATTCAATTAGATGAACACTGAATTTACATACCTCTGAAAAACAAGCAAAACAAAGTCCACCTATGCAGAAGGTCACTTTAGAAATAACACTGAAGTGAACTCAGCTACCTGGCCAAGACATAGCAGTGTTTCATAGTTAATAAGAAATAATTATTTGGGTGAAAAATCATCTGTCGCATATTTCATTTCTGTTCCCCTGAATTCAAACAGCAGATTATGAATGTCACTGAAGAGTCACGACTGAACCCAGAGAGCTCCTTGAGCGGATGAAGTCACTGGGTTGCTATGTTTATCCTGCAGCACTGCCTCACATTTCTCACAGGCATCTGAAGCCTGTATTATCAGAAGGAGCCTTGGCATCCAGCACAATGGCATGTTTATGTTAAAGAGAAAGGGTCCCACTCACGAGCGGCAGGACGAGGGCTGTAATCCCGGTACGAGTGCCAGCAGCGGCTTCCTGCGCCCCGGGCTGGCGTGGGGAGAAGGGGAAATGAGACACGATGGCTGCAGGCTGCAGAACAGAAATCGCAGCTCACGGGGATTAACACGCAGGCACCAGCGAACAGTTTCAATGTCCCCCCAGCTAGGAAAAAGCTGGTGTGTGGATTTTGAGCACAGCCCTTTTAAATATTTCTTAGAGTAAAGCTCGCAGGTTTTTCCTAGTGCTCCCAGGATCATAGCAGCCAGTGAAATCTTTTCAGCGACTCGAGTTTTGGGGGTAACGTCCTCGCTGAGTCTGACTCTGTGACAGCCCTTTATTCAAAAGTCCCTGGAGACTTCACAGCCGAAGGTGGTACTGAACAGGGCACGGTCCAGACACCTCTGTGAACTGCCGCAGCCATGCCATAGGCAAATGCAGCCAGGATGGATACATTGGGGGGAAAAAAAAAGGACAGCAAATTATTTTACTGCCTGGCCCGGGCAGCACAGTGGGGTTCAGCACACGCGGCTGCTGCCTGTGCTCGGTTGGTTGGGTCCCTGATGTCCTCAGTGCTGCAAAAAGATGCGGTTCCTCCCACCTGAGTCACTGCCATCGAGGAGGATTCTGCCGAAGCTGGCGTGGTTAGATGGGGGGCATGGTGGGCCCCCTCCCTGCTCTTTTGCAGCATTGCTTTCTGTATCATCTAACTCTTTTTTCCTTCTGCTTTTCTTCAGTTCATTTTGGGCTCTCATTGAAACACAATTCCTGCTTTCTTGTTTATCTATTTTTCCACATTTGACCCATCACTTGTTAGTCAGCCCCTCTGCCTGCTGTTGTAATTTCTATTAAATAATTATAATTATGTCAATTAGCAATAATTTTCTTTATTTTCATAGCATCCTAGAATCTGCCTCTCTTTCATTCCCTCTCTTTTCTTCCTTCTTTTACCTTGCTGTCCCAGTTTTTTCCTCCTTTGCCTTGCACGACACCATTCCTATTCTGCCTCTGCTCTGTTAGTAACAGCAAGGCAGTGTCACACACCCGAGGGACTTCTGCATCCCTGAGTATGGCTTCGGAGTACAAACAACATCCAGTGGTTCAGCAGATCTATTTCAGTGCCTTCTGTGGCTCCTATCATACAAATCTTTAATGTATTTATTGCTGTAACTTTTTGTGAGTTGCTACTATCTTTATTTTATAAATAGGACGCTGCTGTGCGGAAAGACTGTGCATCAGATTTTACACGTATTTGTAATACTAAAGCTCACATGTGAGGTCCGCTGAAATCAATTATTCTGAAAGTCGCATATGGACCGCTTAAGCTTTTCAGTAGGACTTCTGAAAGTCCAGTAAGTGGATGGCCACAACTTTATATGGACAAATCGCTAGAAATCTGGCTTTAAGTGATTTCAGATTCACCCCAAAATCTAGTCCTTTTATTTGGCCATGGCTAGCGACTGGGTATTACGTAATTCTTTTAGAGGTAGATGAAACATCTCCGTATTGGCCAGTTTTATTCCCATACCTTCAAACTGCTATTCAGCAATAGCACTGGTATTTCCAATCTCTTCCCCAAGCTGTGAATGCTTCATTTCCAGTTTTTTAAGCACTTCTGTTGTGCAAGGGATTTTTTCCCCCTCGATTTCAGTCAGCCAGCAGCTGCAATGTACCTACAAGGTGGGCGCAATGCCTCTAGTTTTCAGTTTCTCACATGTTTTCTCTCTTGCAATGTCTTTCCTGAGGCCATGTGTGGCAGGCTGGATGGGCAGGTACAAATCGTTCTCATCAGCTGATCTCAGGTATCTGGTAATATTTTGGCAATGTTAATTCAAAGTGAGATCTGTTTTTTTACCTTTCCCAATTTATACCATAATGAGTCTGTGTAGTCAGCTGCTGAAAATCAGCCTGCACGTGCAGTAACCTTGGACAGTCAGAATGTGTAAGCTTCTTCAAATACCATTCTGGGAATTAACCTCACACTCAGTCTTTTCCACATAAATCCCATGAAAAAGGGAGTGATGTGACGTTCTGTGAATCGGCTTTTGCCAGTGCACACTGTACCCCATCCCCAATTATAAGCCGGTACTTATTGGTTTTATAATTCTGAGATGATATTCACTTACATTTTCTTGATTGGTGTATAGTTGTTTTTGACACAATAATTGAGAGCCAATACACTCCAAACCACCGTGCTAATTATTGAACAATCTTGCCTCTCTCAAGCAAGGGAAACAGAGTAAATTATTTGAGTAGTGGAAAGGGAAATATGTCGGTTGAAAAATATGTTTTTATGAGCCGATACTGGATCTGACAATACAGATGTTGGCAAGAATGAAAGGAATCCCAGTTCAGTTTTGAAAAAGGTATATTTTCACAGAGAACATGTGTCTTCTGGGAACCTTTAATTTAATGTACATTGGTTTCCTATTTTAGGAAAACAATTTGCTGTTAAACACTATGCCAGCCAGACCTACATTTTTTAAGCAAAACCTCTTTGTCCTGAAGTATTTTAATGGCCTAAAGAGCAGGAAATTGCCTGTGACATTTCAGTTTTTCCATTCTAAGGGAAAAATGGTCCAAGGTCTAAAAATAGCTCTCTCCTGAAAAACACCCTCCCTCTCATCATTGTAATATACCATAAGCCATGTGACAACAAAGACATTTCTTTCTGAGCCTAGCGTTGTTTTTAATCAGCTAAATCGGCAATTAAGGCTGTCTTCGTATAAAACTGCTGACTTGAATAAAAATTTTTTTTACTGACTTAACCTGACTAGTTTGATGACCTACTCTGCAGTACAGTGTCTCCAGTTCCTCCCTCTTCCTTTATCTGAACACAAATGATGTTGGGCAGCATTGCATATTCACCTGGGCAGAAAAATCTCAGTAGCCTTTGTCCTATCGGCCTGTTTTACTGCTAGGCAACTTTTCAGCTCCATCCACTATTGGAGCATCCATCTTTGAGAGGAGTATTGAACACATATTCGTACACATTTTGGTCTGCGGCCGTGAACGGACAGGTGAGGTAGATGGTACGCGTAAACGAGGTTAACGAAACGCATCGTTTAGTAGATGAACACCAAGGAGTATGTTATGGAGGTCAAAGATGGGCGCCTTATCATTACGCCTGGATGCCCAGCAGAACTCAAAGGGAGCCTTGGTATCCAGATCATGCCCCCAGCAGTGAACTCAGACATGTGAGTGAATCACAAGATACTTGTTTATTGTCAACTCAGAAAAAATAAAGCGAGACTGGTTTATGTGTAGACTGAGGCCAGCGTGGAGACATTCCTAGACAGGGTGGAGCCCACAGGGCGAGCAGTGCTGTCACTGGGGAGGCAGCAGGTCCCAGTCTGCACGGAAGCTGGAGACGGAGCTTCACGATATGATCTCTTCAGCGGTGAAATTTGCTTAAGAGGTTCTTGCCCCTTATCTCTCTACCTCAAGGCCCCGACCACTCACTCCTGTCTGCATTACAGCGTGCTGCCTGTCCTCAACTGGGCTGCTACAAGGGATTGTGCGGCCAGGCTATAGCGTAGCTCTGTAAAGCAATCTAGGTTAAAAGTAGCCTTCCAAAAAAGTTTTGCATTTTTGACTTTTAAATCAAAATAATTTCATTTCAGCTGCCTGATTTTGCAGACAACCCTAAAAATAGCTATACAAGCACAACCGACATGGTAACAAACTGACCTCCTGAAAGGTGACTTAGCTTCTCAAATTCTAAAACAAACGTGTCATGAAAATATGCACAAAGCAGCTATGCCTCCTTGCTGGTGAAGTAAAAGCACAGGAGATTTGCTGTCCTCTAATACCAAAATCTTAATGAATGCAAACGTTCACTAACATTTAATGAATCACACAGCCTTGAGGGATGAAGGTTAGACAGGCTTGATCCCATTGAAATCGATGGAATGGCTTTGCCCCTCCCTTGCTCTGAGCTAAGGTTGTTTTTTTTCTCCTGTCTCTTCCTCAAGGAAGGACTGGGAGTTTTAATATAGCCTGGTATTTGACCATAGACAACATTTTATCATATATCAATATATAATCTGAACCATGTGAGTATTGATAGACTGCTGTATTAGAGACCTAGAAAGTACAGTGGGAAAGGATTCCAAGAGCTCCATGTAGTCACCCCTCTGTCTTGAGATAGGCTCACTCATACCTACAGTCTTCATAGCACTATTTATGTAAACTTATTTTTGACAAAGTGTTATTTTAAAACCCCACACATCTCCTTAGGTAATCTATTCCAGTGTTTAGCTGGGGAATTTCCACACCATCTAGCCTACATTTGACACACGCACCACCAGTGTTTCAAAGCCATACATCAGGAGAGATGAACATAATTGCCGGTGGAAACAGCTGTGGCAGCAACGCAGAAACTTGGCATGTGTCTGATGTTGTTTGTTCCTTTTTCTTTTAGCCAAGAAGAATACGTGTAAATCGAACCCAATCATTTAGTGAATGTAGCTAACAAATACAGTTGGGGTGATTGACATTTCTGTGCATACGTGAACTCAAAAAAGTTGAAGAATCAGTCATTTTCTGTTAAAGTTCAAATTCCTTGCCAGGGAATATTGGTGGTTTATTAATGTGAGGAAATGCTGGCATAAACACATGGATAGATCTTTTTTTCCTTACAACTACAATAAGATAAAATCTAATATTATTGTAGGCCCTGTGGGAAGAGATAACAGTTCTATTGACTTGCACATTTAAAAACGAAACCTACCAACATTGTAAAGGATGTATAGTAGAAATCAAACTAGAAACTATATATAATAAACAAGCTATTAAATTACTTGCCTTCATTGAAACACCACTTGAAAGTGCTTTGCAGCACTGTAAACAGTCAAAACATAAATCCCTGCAGCAGATGAAAAAATTACCAATGATGAGATAAGCTGCTGTTTCAGAAGAGACTGGAAGACTGGAGAGGAAATGAAGGTGCTATAGAGATTCTGTATAGACAGTATAGTTGAGACCATGTGGAGGAAAAATTAGACTGCTAGGATAAGTTGAGGTAGTAACAGCCACAAGCAATAAGACTTGGTTTGCTGGCATTTTACCTTTTCTTGTAATGTACAAGAATTATTACATTTTTGTTACATTTTCTTTTCTTCTTTGAATCCATGAGTATTTTAGAAAGTAGAGGACAATTAAAAGAGTAAAACTAAATTACTTAGATTCCTGTAGCATTTCTTTAAAAGTCTAATAACTTTTGGGGGAACCTGTTTTCAAGAGATCATCAGTTTGTCAACACTGTTTACTCATTCTTCTCAACCTCTTAATTATTTTTTTAATTGCCCTTATTGCAGCATGTGGGACATTTTTCTCTCTCTTTTTTTCTTTTAATGGCACTGGCATATGAAATGCTACTTAAATGACAAATTCATTTCACCTAACTTTATCTAGCTTAGGTGAAGTCTGGTTGTGTACGCCAGAGTTGGCAACTGTAGTTATTACAGCCATTACAGTGGCTTAAGAGAACCAGGTTTTTAGGGAGCATGACCTCTCCCAGCCATTCTAGGCATCTATTTTGGAAAAAAGCTCTCTTTGTCTCTACATTGACTATAAATGGAGCTTGAAGTGACCAGTTTAGGTATAGATGTCTACATCAGGTCAAATGAATCATACCCTGAAAGTTGCACTGGATATTCCTGGTTACTAAGAGCACTGATTTTGACAGCAGCTTTGTAATAACTTGTAGAAGTTGTTTCCGTCTTTTGCAATACCTGTGGGTTCGGTGAAGTGTCTGATGAAGAAGCAAACACTTGCAGACTTTTTGGCTCTGCCTAAGTGAGGAACTAAGAGCGCACCTTGCCCACAGGCAAACATGTTGCAACATAAAATGCAAATAGCTTGAAAGAAAAATAGAAGCATTAAAGACACAGCTCTTTATGTGCCCTAGAGGAAGAGGAGGAACTGGCAAGATCTTGGTAAGACAATTCAGGGAAGACTCATTTGACACAACCGTGATGACACTCATATTATTGGTGTTAAAAGTCTTGACTTGTCACAAAACGTACTTTGCTACAGATGTAATTAAATAATGGACAAAATAGTTTAGTACCAACAGGGAAACAAGTACACATTTAATACACCTGATTTCACCTTTTTCTAACAGGACAGTGGTTCAGAGTCAGCTCTTTGAAAATGATAAATATCTTACACAAAAAAATAAATTAATCAATAGCGTTTGTATATACAAAAGAAGACAACTGGTAAAACTTAATCACAGTTGCTGCTCAACAGCAATTATCTCAAAGATGAACCTCTGGTCGTATATGTGACAACTAAGACTGTAATTCAGCTGGTTCATATAACAAAATAGTGTGGCTGCTATAGACTAAAATTAAATTCAGCAGTTCCTTGACTATAAAATCGCTCGTGCTGCTGCCCTTATCTCTTGACTATGCTCTTGTTCTGAAACAGCACGGGAGGGATTTATCCTGTCAGGATTTCGTGGTAGTGTTTGCGGTCGCTGGAAATCTGTACGAGAGAGAAAAAGTCCCACTCAGCAGCAGGAGGATGACAGCTACAATCCCGATAGGAATGGCAGCGCCGGCTTCCTGCGCCGCTGGGCTGGAGGGCATGTCGTAAGAAGGAGGAAAAGCGATGCTCTGGTTGTGCGTTACCGAATAGAAATTCCAGCTCACGGGAATCAGGACGCACAGACCGGCGAGTATGTAGAAGCAGCCACCCACCAGGAAGAAATGGGTAATGAGAGTTTTGCGAGTGACTCCCATGTAAACATTCCTCAGAGCAAATATTGTGGCAGTCACTCCCAGCAAGCCCATGAACATGGCGATCAACAGGAGACCCTGAGCAGCATAAATTTCGTGGGGGATGGAGGAGTCATAGCCACTGAGTTTGTGGCAGAACTGTTCTTTATAGCCAGGCGAGACGTGAAGGTAACTGATGAAGCAGACTTTCCAAATCCCCACCCAGGCAATGCCAGAGGAGATGATAGTGGTGTTGTCCACATGCCACACTCTCCATTCCACCATTCCCATCGAAATGGTGCACAGGATCCAGCCTACCGTACCCAGAGCGAAGGCGGCTAGCTGGAGGTGCGAGCTGCGGGCCAGGGAGCTCATCCTCCGGAGGTCTTCTACTCTGTCCCAGACACGGTTGCCATGTGAAGAGAGGCACTGGGAAGAAACACGGTATAAAATTACAAAGGCAGTTATTATTTGGGTGAATAGGTGAACCTGTTAGTGAAAAAGAAAAAGCAGGAGAGAATATGTGCACAGGGGGAGGGTGGTAGTCATCTTTCTCCAACTGTAATGAATTCTTGAAGTTTTAATGTCTGTAGACAAATAGCATCTAGGTTTTAATTCTGTATATGTCATTGTATCGGAAGGAGAAGAAAGGGTTTCTGATTAGCTCCCTTTACAATCTCCTTTTTACATTCACAAAAGGAAATTTCACATCTTCTTCCAAGTTATTTTCTTCCTCGGTAATTAACCATTATGCTCAAAGATCCTTATACACATTACATGTAATAGGAGCCCTAGGGTTACTGGCTAGTAGAAACTAAATCTGACTAAATCCGCAGATCCTGGCTGTTGCAAGAGATCCTACGAAGCAGCCGCAGAAGACGCAGAAGCCGTGATTTCAGTGCAGCGGCCAAACCCAACAGACCTTCTGCTCTTGTGCCGCCTTTCCTGAGAGCTGCTGGGACCAGCGTTAGGCGGAACGCGCCGTAGTTCAGAGGCACGAGCAAACCCAGGCCACAACGTCTAATAACAACCACTGAACATTGACCTTTTTTAGATTATTTAACCGTGAATGCATCAGCAGAAACACTTGAATTAATCAGAAATATAGAGTGCTCTGTGCAGGGGCTGGAGCCTGGATCTGCTGCCTTTGCTTTCCTACCCTCAAACTTTAACCAAGATTCCTTCAGTGTTTTACCTTTGCAAATCACACTCATTCATAACCTGCCCAACTTGTCCAGTTCAAATCATCCTAACGCTGTAGTGGAACAGATTTTAGTCATTTAACCTAGCAAAAGATTTTAGGTTTGTTTGCTGACTGTACATTCTAAGTGCAAATTAGGGGTTTATTCTAATTAAAAAAAAATATCTGTTAATTTCCTATGTCTTTCATACAACCTTCTGAGCAATTATAGGAATGATCTGTGATTAGAGAAGATGTGGCCTTGAATTTATTACATAGATCTGAGAGGTTCTAGGGATCGTTATGAGTTATCTAAAATACCTTTTCTGCTGCTCCCATTGCATTCAAGACTGAAGAAATACTGTACCAAGTTCACTCTGATAATAAGACGACGGATCTGCAACTTCTCTAGCAAAAACTTTTCTATTTACTTATCTTAAACGAACAGATTCAATTGGTGATACAATCTAGTTGCAAAAATCCATCTGCGGAAATCTTAAATAAAAAAATATCTTCATAACAATACGGCCTTAAGCAAACACTGTCCATCCTCTCATACTGGTGCCCACCATATACTTACTTCAGTCCTGAAGCTGATGCCAGTGATATCAGGATGGGACAGAATGAGTTTTGACGCCAGCCAAACACGGCAACATCTGCAATTTTATCGTTTTGGCCTCCCCATTCATCTATGTATCTCCAATAGAACTGATTTCCTGTGGGACATATTAATCTCCATTATTGCAAATGTACATTTAATCCCTTCCTGCACAGAGGAAATTGCTCCAGAATTGCCTTCTGTGGTTTTTATCTACTTAAACCAAAACCAATTTATAAATGGTTTCTCAATCTGCTACATTATTTACAAAGTGATTGTAAACCCCCCTATCTAATTAAGAGTTCTTACCAGCCACACAGCATAGTCACCCCACAGGGCATTATGAATGGTTTTCTTTCCAGTTCCACATCAAAATACTGTTGTTTCTGTACATGTCTAGGGGAAGATGCTAGACCGAAAAAAGCGTGATCAAAGGAGTCCTGCACGGACTCCCTTCTGCTGCTGTTTGAATCAGTTGAGCACACAGAGGCCAAACCCAAACCATAGTAAAATACCATTTTGTGCAGAGCCCGTATTTCTGTAACACTTTTTGTATACGCCATAAACATTCATTTAAACCACTTGCTGATATCAAGGTTGTAGAAGGTAGGCAAGAAGGCCGATCCGTGTCATTGAGAGCTCTTCAGAGTATGGTATCAGTGTATTACCTTCATGGATTGAATTTGCCCACCTGTCTGCTCACAGAATTAAATGAGATTGTATCGGTGATTACCGAGCCCTCTACCAAACCTTCATGTGCTAAGCTACTTAGAATGGTGTCCAGAATTGAATTATAAAACTAAAAAATAGGGAAAATTCTTTTTTTTCTTGTGAGATTCACAAAACATACAGAACAAGCGAACATGCAGGCTGAAAGAATTCAAGGCTTATACAAAAATTCTGAAAACATAGGAGAATACCCAGCTAACACAGATGGGCTTTAGATGAGGTACCAAATGTCTAGACACAAAAAATTGCTTATGTAGGAAATGATTCATTTTGGCTCATTTCTCCACACCCTGCCCACTGGAGCTTGTTTGATGTAACGTGGTATCACTGACTTAGAAACAAATCAAGGTGAAAAAGAAATACTTCTGAGATCGATGATGGAATTGAATTACAATTCTCATACTTGCCTGTTTTGGAAAGTCAGACAGAAGCCTGTGCTTGTGACCCCTTGGTATTCAGAGTCAGCAAGAAAATAAGGAACAAAACATCAAGGTGAGATAGTTAGAGGAATTTGCTTGCCGTGTGAAAACACGTCAAAATTAAAGCAAAGATGTGGCTCCTGGTTCCAGCCTCTACCGTTATGAATATTAATAAGCACCCCGTAGGTTTGCTGGTCTCCTCAAACGAGGACAGAGGTGTCGTTCGTTGCCGGACACGTTCGTTTCAAGGGGACCTTCGGGTCAGAACGCGTTCGGTCCCCAGTGTCCGGCACAGACCCTCGGCCCACGGCAGCCCGGCATCCCGCGTGGACCGAGAAAAGGGTCTTTTTTCAGGAGTCCTGGGGCCAGCATTTCCAAAAAACCACAAAAACCAGAAGACGTTTCGCTTGCAGACGCCAAGTGAAACTGGGACTGAGCTGCAGAGGGCGACTCCCGCCAGGATTTGACCCAACTCGGCGGCGGGGAGAGCTCGGGGGAGGGGGACAGGGGGACGGAAAGGAAAAAGGAAAGGAAAAAGGAAAGGAAAAAGGAAAAGAAAAAGGAAAAGAAAAAGGAAAGAGGAAAGAGGAAAGAGGAAAGAGGAAAAAGGAAAAAGGAAAGGAAAGAGGAAAGGAAAGGAAAGGAAAGGAAAGGAAAGGAAAGGAAAGGAAAGGAAAGGAAAGGAAAGGAAAGGAAAGGAAAGGAAAGGAAAGGAAAGGAAAGGAAAGGAAAGGAAAGGAAAGGAAAGGAAAGGAAAGGAAAGGAAAGGAAAGGAAAGGAAAGGAAAGGAAAGGAAAGGAAAGGAAAGGAAAGGAAAGGAAAGGGAAAGGAAGAGGAAGGAAGGAAGGAAGGAGGGAAAGAAGGAGGGAGGGAGGAAAGAAGGAAGGAAGGAAGAAAGGAAGGAAGGAAGGAGGGAGGAAGGAAGGAAGGAAGGAGGGAGGGAGGGAGGGAAAGAAGGAGGGAGGAAGGAAGGAGGGAAGGAAGGAAGGAGGGAAGGAAGGAAGGAGGGCAGGAAGGAAGGAGGGAAGAAGGGAGGGAAAGAAGGAGGGAGGGAAAGAAGGAAGGAGGGAGGGAAGGAAGGAGGGAAAGAAGGAAGGAGGGAGGGAAGGGAGGAGGGAGGGAAGGAAGGAGGGAGGGAAGGAAGGAGGGAGGGAAGGAAGGAGGGAGGGAAGGAAGGAGGGAGGGAAGGAAGGAACCTCATAGCAAGAAGAGTGACAGGGCCGGGCGGGTGGCTGGGGCTCACAGCAGCCCTGACTTTAGCAGTGCCCTTCCTTTAGGTTTCAGAGAGAGGCATTCCCGTCGGAAAGGAAGAATTTGATCCATCACTAACTTGCTATTCGCATAAAAAAAGGGAAGAAATAGTATTTTTTTCATAAAAACTTTTGGTCCCTGTGCAAATGCCCTCTCCAGCCTTCTGAGAGAAAAATGCAAAAGTTCAGTCCCTGCGTGTTTAGAGCTATACTGGATAAAATACAGTTCAAAGCCCAGGTGATATGGCAGTCTGTGCTAACACAGACAGCATTGGCATAATCTATTGGCCGGCTTCATACTTTGGTAATTATATAAATATTTTGAATTAATTTAATTAGTATAGAAAGATTACCTATATGGTCTGAATAATACGGTGATGTAACACTACATGAAATTTCCTAAGGCATATGAACTCATATTCAGTCAGCTACAGGCAGTCTTCTGAACAATTAGTTGGTGTTACTGGCATGCGGTTCTTGATGTGGAAGCTCACTCAGAGCTGCAGATTTCAGCATTCAGAGTTTGCGTGCCAGCTATTTCATGGGATGGAGGTAGCCTACAAAGGCAGACTTGACAGGAGGAACAAGCTAGGTCTACGTGGTGTGTGTGCCAGTGGACAAAAAACATGACTGAAGCCCCTTTTCATCCAAAGAAGCAAGAGAAGTGTGTTAAGAGGCGGCTACGGTTCCACCTCTTGGTGTCCCATGATTTCATCAACACTTTCATTTCAAATCCATTCGGTCCAATCCAACAAGCATTCTAGCAGCTTCTGGGGACAGTCTTTGGAAAGTCTAGACACAATAGCTAAAAATAGAGAGTTGCTTCTACAGGCTTCTCGCCCAATAGTCCCTTGCTATCATTTTTTCTCTCTTAATACATCTTTCAATTCCTTCATTAGAAAGGGCTTTCCTTCATAGATGTATTTTTAACTAAATACCCTACCTGAGTAAAAACAAAATGTAAACTTGCTAGCATTCAATCAAAATTTGCACAGAGAAGACAGAAGCTAACTGTAAAAGATGACACATGCTAGTGAATTCATCCAAATACAGAAACTTGAAGCATCCTTTTGTCTTTATTGCTTATTTTTATTTAAATGAAGCATTGCACAGTGGGTAGCTGTTTATGAAAAGTGTGTTGAGCCATTGCCCGTATACTTCAGGGACAGAATGAGACAGGACTTTCCCCCTCTCAGTTACAAGAAACAGATGAGGATGCCCAGGAGCTCTGTTAACTTTCCTACAGCTGCAAGCTTGCTTCTAGGGGAAAAAATGCAAGCAAGCTGCTCTCTCAACTGCCAAATGCTTTCACAGAGGGGTTTTTTGGGTCATCTGTGCATCGGGCTTACCTTTAAAAAGACTAAAATGAAATGCTGCAGTCAGTAAAGGTCAGTTCTCTCTGGCCACAGTCCCATCTCCTAATGTTCTCAGCAGCAGGAGCAAACAGAAATGGAGCTATACTTGAAATTTTGTCAACACTTCTTTTACTTCCAGTAATTGCTAGTGACAAAAGGCTGGGGCTATGATACCAGTTCTCAGAGTAGAGAAACCTAAATGGCACCAAATGCATTTCACTTCTGGAACTAATATTGGTCCTCTGAAAAGCTGTTTAAATTACATGCAGCAGTCCATATGCATCAGCTGGGTTTCAGATCTGCTTTCTAAAACTCAACCTGCCTTAAGCTCCTGAAAACAAAGATTTAAAAAACCCTGCAGGTAAATGCAGGGAAAAAAGCTAGCATATTTTCTTATTTAGTGCATTTAAATATAAATGGGCCTTTCAGGTTACTGGGTCTCACACTCCCTCATGGGGTGAGGGTCTGTGCCAGGGGCTGACGTCCAACTTGTAGGGTGGCATAAGAGAGTCCCCCAACCACGCAATCACCTGCAAGACTTGTCTTTAAATGCATCATTTCACATGACGGGTTGAGGGCCAGATGGCACTAGCTTTCAGCGGCGGGGAGTTTGCAATTTAGCAGAGGTCCTTCAGAGGTTGGTGTGTGTGCTAGGTAATACATTCCCCAGCAGCAGCATCCCCTCTGCGGTATCTCCTGCCCTTCTGGGACCTGAAGCACCAGGCAGAGCGGGATGGGGCAGTCACCAACACCTGGAACATGAGATCTCAGACAGAAAGAGGCTGCAGGGAAGTGTGAGATGGGGCTGGGGCTTGTCATGGGAATTTATGGAAATCTTACACAAATTGCATGATCCTTGACGTGATACTCAAAGACTGTACTAATGCTCTAGACCCTTGAGTTCAGATGTGTCTAGAAGAGAACTTCAGAAATGTTTTTTACCCTTCTGTCATCCCTGTTTCACAGCACAGCTCTGGTTGAAGTGTGGCTTTATCTCTAAGTTTACCTTCTTGCTGTGGTCCCTGCCACAAGAGTTGCCAGCAGTGGCTGCTAAATCAGTCTATTCCTAGCTTCTTCAAAAGACATTTAAACAAACACTCAGTGTAGCAATTCTTTTGCTCCTATTTTCTTAGATGCAAAGTTTGCATTTATGACCCTTTCCTTGAATACAGTCTCCCTGACATTCATGAAGTCTTGAACCCTGATGTCTCATGTTTGGGTTTCAGTTGTCACGAACATACTCATTTTCAATTAGAAAAGACAAACTAGTAGGGCATAGAGTCTTAAAAGTCATTACAGAGAATCTCCAGATTTAACACACCTTATGTACCCCCTTCCTCCCAAATGCCAATATCGAGTGTTATGAACTCTGCTGCTTCCACTTTCTCATTGTGTTTCAAAACAAGGAAACTAAAGCAATCTTCACTTCTCTTCCATCAAGTAAGAATACATTGAAATTTAGCTGTGTAAAAGTTCTTCGCCTATTTCAGGAAAAGATTTTGTTTGATTCGCTTTGGTCGTAGGATGAAGAGAAACTGATCTACCTCACTGGTTTTTCAGGTCCTAATTTACTTTTCTGTGGTTGAGCCCACCTTAAGCTCTTGTTAAATAAGGAAATGTCACAGGCTCGTAGGCAGTGAGATGGCAGTAGGCTTGACCTAGGACCCACATGACCCCATATTATCATATTTTCTACAGATTGTTTTGCCCCTGCCTTGAAGGGAGCTCCATTTAGAGCCCAATTAGAACAGTTTAGGGACATGCCAGGAATGAGAGCCCCCCAAAAACCAAGGCAGATACACTGGCTGGGTTGAGACGGGATCCTCTCAGGAAGCTTCAGAAAGCAGAGGGAAGCCCAAAAGCTTGCCTGCTGTGGGTGTCTGGCACAGAGAAAAGAGCACGAAGGGGTCTGAAGTGTGACCAAGGCAACCACATCCAGGTCCCAGAGAGCTCACACGCGACTGGGAAGACGAGGGCACTGAGTACAGGCGTGGGAAGATGTCACCCAGGAAAAGAACGGGAACTAATGCTGCCGGGTGCCTGCGGGAGAAATGACGAACACCTGAAGCACCCAGAGCATCACCCGGTCAGGAGGCAGAAGCGTTGCCCGTGCTGACGGCGCGTAAGGAACTGCCCACGGAAGGGGGAATCGGGGAGCACACGACCTGCACGCGGCAACCTGAGGATGAGGTTTTCTTCGGAGACATCGGGTGGGGGGTTGCAAGGGAAGCTTTCCAAAAGGATAGGAGACAATACTTGTTTCTTTGTAAGTGATAGCACGGCTAAAATAAAAAACACTAAAAAGATGTAACAATAGAAGAGCGAAGTGTGAATCTCCCTGTCTGCAGCCTGTCTGCCTGTTGAAAGATGGTTTTGCTTTAGGAATTCTACTGCAACTTGTAACCACCTTGAAGAGAAAGTTCATGATAAACTCTTCCTATATAAAATACACAGTTATTTTTCCCAGCTCATGTAAGCAGGAATCGATTTATTTCCATTTATTTCATGTTTTAAGCAACTATTTTTGCTTTAGATGTTGCCAGGCACCACATGGATTTTGAAATTAACGTTCAGATCCTGCTTTTGTAAAGTTTTATAGCCTAGATACAGCTTTATTGGTCTATACTGGATATGGTTTACTAACCAAGTCCTTTGTTCAATCTAAGTCTTGCAGCAGAAAGGGAGTTTGAAAAAACCCAACAGCATAGTAATTAAGAAGGTCTCTTCTTAGCAATATCCCTATGATTTAATGCTTGAAAACTTAATTCTTCAATTCCCAGTTGGGAAAACATTCTTTATAGGAAACAAATAAATATTTAAATCTCTCTCCATCTGTTCTCTATCAGCACTTCATAAAATAAGTCATATTAAAAAAAAAGGAGACTTACTTCTGTGAGTCTGAGAGTTGCCTAAGACTTTGAAGCAGTGTCAGCTGGATGAAGCAAGTTCCAGAAGAGAGGTGGAAAATAATGCCCGTGCAAATCGTCCGACGTGTTACTCTACCAAGTAGGTACCTCACGGTTCCTCGTCACTCTCTCACTGGGTCAACAGAGATGTAGGAAGTCAGTTAATCATTAACATATTATAAAAATATGAAAGCTGTACCATATGCCATTTTTTTTCTAATTGCTCTAAAACACTCACCAAGGTATATAGATAACTCCCATGGAAAATTCAGTTTTCCGTATGACACTTTCAGAAAATCTGCCTTTGTGATTACATGATCTTCCAGCCTGAGACCACCACGATGTCCCTGCCTGAAGGACACAGAATTCTCATCTGAGAGAGAATGAAGTGATTTCATAACCCTTTCTTCTTTGTTAGAGTTTTCCTCCTGTACTTATGCGACCCAAATTAGTGCAGCTCTGCAGTGGGAAGAAATATAGGGGAGAAGGAGGTGATTTTTCCAAGGAGTAAACTCAAGCTGAACTGGTCTCTTGTTGATACTTCTGTACAAACAGTACCATGCTTGCTATCTCAGATACTTTTAAAAAAAAACCCAAACCCCAACACTTTTATTTTTTTTTTTTTATTATGTTATGTTTGCCTTGCTTTGTGGTTTTCCCATGAATGTTCTCACAATGGTTCTTACAAACAGTAAGAGAGTTCTTAACTCCGTTCTGGTTTCTCTTCTTTGACACCTAGCATAAACTATGTTAATTGCCAAATGGTGCACTGGCCCCCACAACAGGAGGACATTTCCAGGGCTGGTGCTGAAAGACGAGGAGGTTTATTTCACAGAAGTATCCTGAAACGGAAAGCCCTCATTGAAAAATTCTCACCTGTAACACGCACCATGGCTGGTCATTGCCACCACTAAAGAAGGCTGCAAAATGGCATTAATCCATATCCTTCAGTTTTCTGCATCCCCTTTAATCCAGTTCCCCTCCCCTCTTGCCGTTACCTTCCAGCGGATGCCGATTCACTGGTTTCACGTGCAGGTAACGCAGCCTGGCTATGGCAACACAGTCTTACCTTCTTCCGCAGCTCACCAGGCTGGGATCGCCTCTCTGGCTGGTCGCAGCTAGATGGTGTTAGTTTGTTGCTCAAACTCAGCTACTCAGGCTTTGCTATTGCGTGCCAAAAAGCCCCGACACATATAGACCCCGATGGGCTCGTTGTCATGTGTTAGGATTGAGTGTGGCCTTTTGACATGGTGACGGGTCTTGCTGATTCAGAAGGACAGCGTCCTTGGGCAGGAGGCAGCTGGCAGATAGACTCCTTTTCTGGGATTTAATAACTGTGCAAGACAAAATTTGCAGGCAAACCTATCGCTGATCTTACATATGAAGCTGCTGCACCATGCGATAGGAGCGGCACCCCCGTGCTACTCCCTGAACAACGCTTCTTTGTCCCCCAAATGCTGCATTTCTGACCTATTTCTTCTCAGTCACAAAAACCCCCCATTGTGACACTTTAAAGATTAAATTGTACAGAAAAATAATAATTGCGATATATTTGTTGACCGCCATCAGCCCAGTGAAGTTTAATTCAACTGGAAATCTACAGTGCTTAGTCTGTGATAACATGACCAGCAGCATAAGCACCATTACATTAGTGAGAAATACAATACGCACGAAATGGAATGGAAGCAAGATAAGAAGCAAACAACAGTACTAAGTTTTTTCCTTCTCAGTATATGATTATGGCTTCCATAAACGTGTTCCTTTTTAGTGTATTAGTGACAAATTATTAGGAAGCAGATGGAAATTAAGTAAGTCTCTGACTGCCTTATTTAAAGGAACACATTTTACACATCAGACTTTATTGTTCTTTGAATGCCAATGATTAATACTTTTTCAAGCAGAAAACATTTGTTTTCTTCCTCCTGTGGCCTTGACCCAAAGCACACTGAAATCAGTGGAAATAGTTCTGCTGACTTCAAAGACCTTTAGATCAAGCCCGGTCCCTTCTGTGGTTTACAATTTCATTGTTAAATACCACAGAACAGGAAATATTTGTTTCACGTTATTTTTCCTTTCATTTGCCACGTTGAAAAAACCAGCCTGAAATCAAGATACTGTGCAAGATACATTTCCCAACGAGTGGTACCAAATAGGCAGCAGACAGAGCCCCGTAAACAGCTCAGGGGCTCAGGTACAAGTACTTGCTCGCTTTTTGTTTCGAGACAAAGGTTACTTCTCTCGGGAAACACAGCAGCCTCCCTGCACACAGCTTGCCAGTCTGTGATCAGTGAATTGGGGATTAGGGCTGTTGCATCCTCCCTCTGTCACCGTTCGTCCTCAGCAGATCATCAGACCGACACCTCTCCAAATCCAACACTGAACCCAAGCGTGGGCGTCTAAACCCACAGCTTGAGTCTGAGAAAAATATTTGCATCAACACCTTTTCTAACCGTATCCTTTTATGGGCAAACAGTTGTCCTTTGAGACCCGAGAAATTCAGAGACGAGACAAACATCTCCACCAAACTCAACACAACCCACATTACAAGTCCATCTCAGCTCAGCAGCAGTAGACTCTCTGCCCGTTTTGCCTGTGCCTCTTCAAACGCGGATCACAAATATTGTCAACAGTATGTTGAATGACATTGAAAAGCAGGACGCTTAAAAGATGAGGACGAGTTTTCAGAGAGCACACAGTAACCTCATTGCCCCACTGCTGATGCCAACCCCACAAAGAACCCACTGGACACCTGCATAGATAAACTCTACAGCTGTTGCAATAACAAACACCCCAAAGCAAGATGGGCTTCTGAAAGGGTGGAAACCCTTTGCACCCCATTGCGTACGCCTTAGGAAGGGGGAAGAAACCTTCCAGGCGAGGGGGTTGGGAGCCCTCCAAGTGGGGAGGCTCCGCGTTGCTCTGCAGATGGAGGTGGCCAGCGGTGGTGGGATGGAGAGGCCACAGCAGGAACCTCCCCCTGTTCCTAAACACAACCCTGGGGTGCTCTTAGCATAGCATGGCAAAGGGCTTGGTTGTTAAACAGCTTGACTTTTGCTTTCGGAGCGGTTATCACTCTCTTTGTCCTGCTAAGCCCAGGAGCATGCAGCAGCCAGACCGCCCAAGGCTTGCCTCTAAAGAGAAGCTCAACGGACTCCACGGGGAAACACTACACGCTATCAGATACTCAACTCAATCCCAAACTAAGTTCACCCCATTCAAAGCTGCCAGCGGGTGCTGCTTGCATTTAGAGTTGATCCCATCGGCTGGGAGGTTCTCTGGCTCCACAGGACTTGGTAATAGTTTTGTTGTGCTACTGCCATTATGTCAGTGTATTTTGCTGGCTTTGATTGATTTCCCTTCCGTTTTGTGAAGACCCAAATAAGCATCCAAAATGCTCAGTCCCTACCATCCTGTGTGTTCGTTCTGTTTATATTTTTTCGGTCCGGTGTGGGTGAGATTTAAACACGTTTTAGTCTAACGCTCCGGTGGACTCTGACATCATATAAGGGACATTGTCTATTCTCCTTACTAGCAAGAGAGATGGTGTTCAGTGTCCCATTCAGGTGTTGGAAGCTGGGGAGCCTGTACTCCATCCAGGTCTGGACTTGCTTCCTTCCAAACAATCTTGCACAGCACTAATATCCCTATTAATGGTCAAATACTTGTTTAGTGCTTCTGTCCAAACTATGTCAGAGATCTTTCGTCCACCATCAACGCCACCAGCAGTGTCCTCAGACTCCCTGCTGACACACTAACAACTCTTTTTTGCCCTTAACTTTTCCTGGATTGCCCTTATAACTGAGCTAGAAGACTCAGAAAACTTCCTGTGAAGAAGCTGACCCTTTTACTATCCATTAATTAAAAATAAAGGGGAAATGGAAACACACAAAACACAGCTGCCCAGATTATCTCCAGCATGGGTTGTTTAGAAGTTTTCTTCAGAGACCAGCAACTGTACATCCTTTGAAATGGGCTCAGTATTAGTTTTTGAAGCAAAATTGAGATGACAATTACAGACTCAATAATTTCAAGAGGGATGATTTCACTGTGATTGTGACTCAACAAGGGGCTGATTTAAAACCAACAAAATTTGTCTTTGGCTCAGCAAGAAATGGATGTTTTTTCCTGGAGATGCGGAACACAAAAGCTCGCATGCACAAAATGAAGGGCTGCTAAAATTAGATGCACTCTTGTGGTTTGGGTAGGCTTCTAGTTATTCCCAGATACCCCAAAAGTAGGTCATTTGAAGCTTAACAGACATTTCCCTCAGACTTGCTGACATTTTAGAGCTAGTAGAAGAGACCACCTGATGGGAGGATGTTATCGACATGTCACACTCCGGTTTCGCTCCGCCTTGGCAGCCTTTCTGCACCGCTCGAGCACCGAGCATGGCAGTGTTACAACGCCGGGCTTTTTTCACTTCGTTGGAGCTGCCTTAGCAGCTTGTTCTATCAGCTGTTAGAAGTCACAAGAAAATCAAGTTCCCATAGATTTTCATTAAAGGGAACCGAAGTAAGAGATCAACCGAAAACTTTAGCTGGTAACATGTCATGGGGCGGGGGTTAAAGGTTTACAAAGCAACTGGCTGCACAAATCACAGGGCACTACTGAAGTACGACTTTAGGAGAAACATGTGAATCACTGATTGCTCATTAGCTGATCATGGCTGTGACCTTGGCTACAAGATCTTCAGGATCTTTACTGACAACCCTAAAAGGGTTTCCGTGCCTTTAGCTCCCTTCCTGGTTATCGTCATAGCTGTACAATGACTGTGATCTTTGAACTGACCAATACCCTATTAAGGTTGATACAGTAGGAAGTAGATACTAATGTTCTGGCAAGCCAGAACACAAATAAAATAAGAGTCTGCAGAAAGCAAAATAGATTTCTCATGAACTACTTTAGCACCACAAGCAGGGTGCCAGTGAGGAGCAGAAGGATGCAGTTCTGTAAAGAGCTCCAGAAAGGGCAAATTCCTTAAATATGTGAAGGGCAGCTGCTTTTCAAAAGTGTTTTCTTGCAGCAACTCTGCCTCGAAGGTAAGACGGCTCTACTTTTTATCCTTGTGCTAGTCTGTCATTTACCTGGGCGCTGGGGGAAAGAGGTGTCCAACTGCCCAAGCTTTCCCTCAAAGCACTACGTAGCCAGCTTACAAATTACAAGGCAAAGGAGATGAAAGGCCAGCGATCCTCCAGCGATACGTGCTCCTGCACACACAGGGGACAGTTTCAAGAAGGGGGGCAACCACCTGGAAGGAGCAGATGAAGAGAGATCAGCTTTATGTTGGCCCAGGGAAACGTTGTACAGAAAGTAAAGTTTGTCAGTGCGGGAGCACTGGTAGGAGACTCGCCCATATGGAACGCCTTATCTCAGAAAACAAGGGAAAACGAAAGCAATCTGAGTAACTAATCGAACTAGTACAAGGAGAAGAGTTTGCAGCAGTCCCTGGAGATGCGTGTGTGGAGAGGGTCTGTAATGGAAGAAGAAAGATCGCCTGAGACCTGCTGCCTGGAGCACTCAAGCCCCGTTTGCAAGCTGAGGGCTTGCAAACTCCCACCTATTTTGCCGACCTGCCAGTCTACAAAAGCCACGTGTTACAATTACTTCGGCTCTTTTAAGACCCCAGTTATAAAACCATTGGCAATCTAAATATTTACCAAAGTAGTCACACCTTGGTATGTGACCATGTAACGTAAGAACCGCAAACACGAAAGGTGGATTTATGGTGATCATAAAATTTTCATTCCGAGTTTCCTGACTTCCAGAGACTTAAGGCCTGACCTTCCCACAGCACACTTTCCCCGCTGTTCACGACAACAGTACTGTACTCCTGACACCCTTGAACATTTGCACCTAATTTTTATTTTCCTGTGTCTGTCTTGTGCTCGCTGGTTCTTGATAGGGATTTCTCTGCTAAATGAGTCTCATTTTGTATGTGATGCTGGGTAGCGCATACACGGCAATCTTTAAATCCCAGTTTCGCTCTTCGGATCTTCAGTGCTCACAAGATAGTCTCTCTACTCTAATAATTTACATGAGTCTTTTCTCATGTTTTCCAGTTTTTCAACACCTTTGCATTGGATATGGACAGTAGAATTAGACACAATATTTTCTTAAGTTTACAAAGTTTTTTGTAATACTGCCTAGCAAGATCCTGCTTTCCCCATGTTCTCTTCCAAGGCAGTGTTGCAGCCTTTTCCCTACAACATAAAGTTCATATGAGCTGTTAATTCGCTGTCACCCCACACAGTTTTTGAAAGTCATTGTTTTCTGGTCTATATGCCATCACCCTGTCCATGTGATCTCCACCACTTGCTCCTTGATTAATTGCTTTGCATGTCACTGTATGAAATGGCAATTTGTTTGAACACACCCAGACTAACATTCTCGCTCTATACAACTTTCCTCTTCATTGTTTGCTGTGTATGTGGCAAGTAGCGACCATTACCACTCTGCCTCTTTTGTAATCATCTCTTATTTGTGTGGTGGAACTGCCCATCGCATAAAAATGCTGGTCTAAATAACTCCACCTTTGCAAAACCAGTGTGACAGCAGAGTTTACTCATCTAGTTCTTTTTCTCCCCACTGCAGTAAAAATAGGAGGAAAAGCTATTTTTTTTTACTTCTCGAACTATAAACGTATACAAACACACAGGATTTGAAGAACAGAGTGACTGACTGAACAGAGTTTTGTAAGAATCCCTGGGCCTCCAATGCCAGAGACGTATCTGCTGTATTCAAATCAAAAGGATTCAGTATGTGCAGGCATTTGACCCGCAGACCCGCAATAAATGCTGTGCACAACAGTACCTGGGCTTTTAGAATTCAATGCTGAGCTAGGGATCTAAGGCGTGGATTAATCCCACTTTTGACTTCAATGCCTAAATTAGCTTTGTCTTCCTAGAGAAAGAGGAGGAGGTAGGGAAGGGAGAGGTATCTGGGTTGAACCAAGCTCTTCCAGTGACCTTATCTCAGTGTGCCTATAGAGGCAATCAAGGCCAATTAGGCTGCTAATTTAGGCCACCAGCTATGTACCTAAATGGTAATCCAGATCTACCACCCCATACAAGCTGAAGCAGAAGATTTGGACTTCAACAGTTATACTAACATCGGTGTCTGCACGCAGGCACCTCAGACCAAAAAAAAAAAAAAACCAGAAGAAAGGTGCATCTGTAGCTGTGTCCTCAACAGCCTTTGGCACTTACGCTGGAATTAGCCACCACTTTAAGCTTGGATTCAGAGCCTGATGTAATATCTGCATCTGGAGGGTAGGTAGGGCACTGGGGCATTCTGGTCGCCCTTCTCCCTGGACTATTTCTGTTTTCTAATTCACTGACTGCCTACCATGAACTAAGTAGTCCTACGAACAGAAACCCAAGATCCTCTGCTCCCTCTTGGTACCCAGACCTGGGGCTGAATATTTAGGCCTGCTTTGCTTCTGGCTTTCTAAATCGTGCTTTCTTGGCAGCACATGATGATCCAGCTTAACCAGGAATTGGATATTGCTCTGCCCTCAACCAAAAGCCTGGTGGTAAAGCAAGTTCTTAAGAAGTGGCAATCATGGAAGAAAAACCTCAGAGAACAAGCCAGGTCAGTCACTCAGCAAACGTGCGGTGTGCGGCATAAAACACAAACCACCCTCACCTCCCAGCCCAGGCAACTTAAGCACCTCGGCATACCTCGCTAGATGGGCTGTTTAGGGAATTTAGGATGACTGGAGAGAAAGGATGAGGTCTTCCTTAATGCTGAGTGCTCATTAGTGCCAGAGAGCTGTGCCAGCATCTCCCGACCCAAGAAAGCAGCGTTACTGAATGCATTTAAGAGCACGATGGTCTCCTCCCCACATGGTGAGACTCTAGATTCTGAAATTCCAAGTTGTTCCCCGTAAGTTTAAATTTCAAAGATGCTTTAAGGTTTTTTTACACTGCAGTAATTAAAAAAGCCTGCCCTAGCGTATGGGGACAGCATGGTTTTGTTGTATCACGTACGGAGAAAGAGAAAAGGAGGAAGTTCACAGCCCTGATGCACTTCACCACTGGTTTAGTTTTTCTTCCTTCAGGGCACTGATCCTTCCAGGTTTTCTTAGTTTTCACCTCCTGGAGATCTGTATCGCCCCATTATTAATAGAAATAATTTGGCTGCTCCACCCCTTTCAGGTCAGTGTTGGCCACCTTGATCATCACAGCTCGATCTCCCTTTTTATCTTTGGAGGAACCATACCTGCGTGCGAAAGCTGCTGAAGCTGTAACTCTTGGGAGTGGCTATGAATGGTACTCAGAAGACTCATGCTTTTATATTTAGATACTGAGATAAATAATCTTATCTTCTGTTGCTTGTTATTTAGTCTGCAATTGCTCATTGTATTTATATTTCTCTGAGGCTGTTAGAAAAGACACAAGCCTAATTTATCGAGTAACAAGCACTTTATGAAGAGCAGACAGCTGGGAAGTGAAACACATGTTGAAATTAAATGCTTGAAACAATCTTCATCGGGAGGATTTTGTTAATGCCTCTCAGGCTTTTGGACTTTACAGCTCTACCAAAACAGCGTTTTGGTGAAACTCTCGTAACTATGCCTCCATTACCCGGTTTACAGAATACGCTTTCCACCAGCGGCTAGCAAACGGTGCTATCGCAAGGAACAGCGGCAAACTACCAACTCTTGGTAATGCACTTCAGACCACAGCTTTTCCAGAGCTAGTATTGGCTTCTCTTACAAAGTTGCTTGGAATGAACAAAGTCTAGTTAACATAGCTGCAACTTAGTATGTGCTTAAGAGAAGCCTTTCTTTCACTAATTCCATTAAACTATATGAACACAGATCCAGAATTCTTGAGTATTCTCACCTATGACTTGTAGCATGCAGGCTTCAGTAAGATACCATTTTGCTGGAGATTCATCTTACCGAAAAGAAGTATGATTATTCCTCCGTATCTTTCAACACCTTGTACATCTTCAGCTCCACTGTCACAAATCTATTTGCTTTAATTCAAATCTCTCCTGTGTTAAGACAAGCAATCGCAAATAGCAAATAAAAATATTTCAATGAAAGTGGGTATGTGGTGGGAATCTGGCTGGTCGCTAGCGGTACTGTTGTATTTTAGGTTAACAACTCACACCTAGCGAGCAGGAGATGCACAGAACTCCTCGTCCTGCTTCATCCCAGAAGAGATGCCAGAAACCACCACATCAGTAATCCGGGTATTCTCCGTACCCCACCCAAGGCAGCAGCCAGCACCAAGCAAGGTTTTCAAAAGCAGCAGCAGGCAACAGGTAACGACAATTAGTGGGTAAGTTTCTTGTTAACCTCACCACTTAGCAGTTTGTTGCAACCAGAAGAAATTAGAGGAAGTGAGAATTGGATTTATAGCAACAGACTCCACTAATAGTGACATGTTTGGCAGTAGCGGAAGGCACAGCCTAGACACAAGGCCATCTCCCTCTGCCAAATTTGGGAGACTGCCTCCAAGACAGAGATATCAAAGCACGTAAAAATGAAGCCGTTGTGAGGATTTTTAACATAGGAGAAAAAAAGAAGTGCATTTTACTAGCCTTGTTCTCAGGAAAGGCTCAGCTGCTTTTATGAAAATAAAACTCAGCCTATCTGGCCACATGGTTACAACCGAGAAAAAGGTCCTAAACATAACCCGTCTTGAAAAGACACCTGCTCTGCTTGTAGGTGTGCTATTGTAGTCCGAGAGAGAAATTACCTTCTGCTATTTAAACTGCACTGAATTTATCTCAATTCAGATTTTCTCCTGAGATGTATTAAATAAACCTCCTTCAAATGGAACAACTTTATTCATAGAAACATTATCAAAACAGTAAGAAGGGAGAAGGAAACCCAGGATTTCAGAGGTAAGCTGCTAAACCACAGGGGCAACCCATCTTACAGTTTGTGGATCATTATGATTAGTTAAGTTACAGACTGGAACTACAGTAAGTGAATGTGATGACCAATTTACCACTGCTGACAATTGACAATATATATTCCAGTACCTTAAAGATGTAATTATTAATTTTTAGAAAATCTACTCTGTGGGCAGGTTCCACCCAAGTATGTAGAAAAAACAATTTATACTGTAAAAAAACCCCACAACTGAGAAGCCCTTAATTAGAACAAACCTATGAACTTCTGCAATAAATGACTGGATGCCATTAAAATAGGAGTTAGTATTCTACTGCACACTCATCATAAGGCCTTGCTAGCTACTGGATTGCCAAGAGGTTACTTCAGCTGTAAAAACCGAGACAATTAGAGTACACCCAAATCAATCAATAGAGCTTGATTAGGAAAGAACACTGTGAAACGGTGACTCCTTTAAAATCCGAGGGTCTCAAATACCCCAAACCAGAAAATAGCCTAATTTCAGTTTAAAGAAAAGCAATTTTTTCCAATTCAAACAGTACACAAATACTAGACTGTTACTCCCCTATAGCTGCCATCCTGGATTATGAGAATTCCACCACGCACCCAGGAAACCAGGCACAGAGGTGGGTCCATGTACATGCAGAGGGAGAGAAGGGGTGAAAAGCAGTTAGAAGTTCAGAAAAATCCTACAAATACCCAAGTATTTTTCCTTCCCTAACTTCCTTTTCCCAGATAGCTTCTACGATAAAGACCTTCACAGACTATTCATTTCTAGGATGATTTATCAAGCTATAAAACATTATCTGTGGTCACCTCTGCTACAAACTTCTGCACACTTGACAGTGTTTGCCAATAAGGCAGAAGATTCTGCAGTTAATCTGAGAACCCCCATTAAATTGAAATTGAACAGTTTCTGTGGAAGTCTGTTAGAGACGGAGAGTTCACAGTGATCTGTTCTTGCAAAAAAAAAAAAAATCCTGAGAACCACTGACTTTAGATATTTCCATATGAAGTATCATTCTAAACAGGGGCTGAAGCCAAAACAGTGTAATTGCCCAAGCAGAAAAATCTTAACTCCTTCCCTGGTACGTAGTCTGTAAGTCGTGGGAGACTGATTTATTTTATCCACCTCATAACACATCTTCCTTCCTGCACTCACATACTCGCACACTTAAAATACTGAATAGACAAGAACACATTTCTGGTACTTACTTACACTGGGAACCTGAGAATGATCAATTAAGTCAACATGTTAAATAATCTGTGAAAACAGAGCAAGCTACTTCAGACCACAAGATAACTAACACTGCACAGCAAAACAGTAGGTTTTGACAGTTGAAACTGCACACAAAAACTAACTCTACATTGAAATATACAGTTTATTTTCTCAAAGTCAAGCAATACCATTTGTCAGTAGGTAAGTGTTAAGCATCAGGCAGGAAAACTGTACATTTTCACTCCGGGCCGCAGGATCCAAACAGTTGGAGAAACATAGTGGAAATCTTTCACTATACAAAGAGATCTACAGAATTGAGAACAACATAGGGTGAAGAAACAGCCATCCCCAGGATGCCAAAGGCAAAACATTAGCACCAGATTTTTTTTCAAAAAGCAACAGTATAGCTATTTACAAATTTACATATAACATTGGGAGGCAACCATCTTCAGGTTCCCAGGGTGAGAGATTTTCAACAGTTTTGAAAAAGGAAAGGAGAGAATGGTGTCTACACAACTGTTCTGTGAAAAGTATAATATATATAGCATTCACAATATTGCTACTTTTTATCAGAAAGATCTAAATCAAAGTACTGTATACAAACACATTGTAATTATATTATTATTCACATTTCACATACACATTTCAGAGTAACCACAATATGTAAAATTTTTAAAATGCCACAGATAAAACAATGCACACTTTTCTCCAAGCTAAAAGACAAGCATAATTTATTTGGGAATTGTTTAGTTTGGGGTTTGTTGTGGTTAAGGGATAAGTTTAAGGACAAAGGGATCACTTGTCCTAGGAACATAGCAGCATATAACTGTGAGATGCCAGAAGACTACATTTCTGAATTAGGAGGAAGAAACAAAGGTCAGCTGTAGGTCTTGTAAAACGGTAGCTCCGTTTGACCTCAACTGATACACATCAACATAATGTCATTAAAAATTTGGTCCAGGTATACAAAGTAGTGCACTATAAGGGGGGCGACAGTCCTTTTAACGTTTGCACCTGTCTGTAAAGGAACTGGTTCCAGAAGATTTTTGCTCCCCAGTTCCCCAACTCGCAAGGAATTCGCTCATCAGCGCCTCTCTGGTTCTCTCCCCGCAAAAGAGAGAATTCAGGTAAGGACAGAAAAACTTTTGTGAATGCTGCCACTGCAGTAATAGTGGGAAGAATTCTTTTCTCTCTCTTTTCAACACCTAACTACTTTTATTTTCAACCTGCTTAGCTACACACTGGCATTCACATCAGCCTTGAAAATGGCTTCTTTTTGGGTAACCTGTTTGTCTACGGAGAGATAAATGTTTTCCTTATTACAATATAAATGGCATATACACAAAGTCATCTAAGACTTTCCTTTGCCTGCAAAACTTTATCTTAACATAGTACTTGACGCTTAGAAACTACAGAATTTCTCTGTAGGTATCTGAGCAAGTCAGCATAACCTATTACTGTGCTAAAACATGAGTTAGCATCTCTTTTTAGAGCTACTGGAAATAATCTGTTACAAGTCAATGGCAGTATTACGAGAACACAACCGGTAATCTGGTACTGTGAACTAGCATCCTCTCATTTATCATTGTGCAATGGAAAAAACAAACAAACAAAACCCACTTATGTTCACAGTTACAAAGGAGAATTGTTCCAAGTAATGCGCAGTATTTACATGGCAGAAGTGTTTATATTGCATTTGGTAGTATGAGAAGGCGGAAAGAACGAACAGCATTATGTAGATCAACTTCAGTATAACTTAACTGTCTACATAAAACCATCACAATGTTGAGCAATCAGAAGAAAAACAGAAGCACTGTCCTCAGCCTACATTTATTTTCATAAAGTGTAGAGGGTTTGGGGGAAGAAGAATTAGAACATGCATAAAAAAGCACAAGAAAGAACAAATGAGCCTTCTAAATAATTTAGGTGAGAAATGTTTTGAACAAAATCAGCACAGTACTTCCAGACCGTTTCTTAAATCAAGTACAACTTGGTAAAGAAAATCACTTGCCTTGCAGTAAGAGGGTGTACAAATATGTCTTGCAAAATAATTTTTAAAAAAATCTTCAGCAAGGTAGCCATTAGGTGATTTGCAAGCTGGTTTAAAAAGTGTTTAACTGAGACGGATTTTAAAGTTATTTTCTGCAAGGGGAAAGTGCCATCCTATATACAATATCACAAAAAAGTGTCTGATGCCACAGGATCAGAGTGACACTACATTTCAGCAATCTGAATATATTAGCTATAAGATGCACGCTTCCCCTATTTAATGTGTCTTTAAAAAAAAAAAGTCACTAAATTTAGAGCTTCTAAATTTGTGTGCATTCATAAATCGCTGTTGGGTTTCCCAGCAGTCTGTACAGCATCTGAACGTAAAGAAAGAATACAACCTATTCTAAAAAACATTGCTGTTTGCATGCACAACTGCCATAGACTTTGAACTTACTGAGCAGAAAGGTTAAGAGTCTATCCTTTTCTGTGGAGCTTTCTGTAAGTTAAGCAATGAGAAACAGCTGAAGAGTCCAGCAATAAAAATGTGTTCTAAAAAATTAAATACATCATCCCGAAAAAGAAAGAGAGCATTATTGCTGTTGTGAGAGCTATTTTTCTCTTGTGCACTTGTTTCTCTACTGGACACTCAGACAAGCCAAGATACTAATTTGTGTACTTGGAAACTCCCCCATCCCTTCCATCTTTCCCATTTTTCACATCCTTGGTCAAACTCAGCCCTCTTATTTGAGCCGTTCAGGTTGGAGGCTATCGGTCAGACACTTCAGTTGCTCTTCCCCCAGCTTGATCTTGTCCTCAAGCTCTCGCTGCTCAATGATGAGGGCTGACTTCATTTTTACAAAGTGCTCATAGTCTGCTAAGTTCTCCTCACTCAAGTAGCTCGCCAAAATGTCAAAGACAATACGCTCTCGACGATCCAGGTTTTCCTTCAGTTCTTTTGCATCTTCATGTTGCTGGGTCAGCAGCTTCTGCTTCTCTACCAACGTCCGCTTAGGAGAAAAGAAAAACAGTTAAAATTTCACTGGGTTCACCAGGTTGGGACAACACCTTCAGTGTTTAAGTCTCAAGTCTGTTTTATCTGCAAAGACAAAGATTTTCCTGCACATTTAGAGAGGGGGAATAAGATTGCTCTTTAAAGTTTATTCTTAAAAAATGCATTAACAAACAGGGAAAAAATGTAGTGAATCAATGAAAGATGCACCATTAATTTCTATTGGCCTCAATAGCAAGAACTTCAAAGACTACTTTACTATTTAATAGTTCAAAATAGTTACATAAAATACAGTTGCCTTTGAGAAACATCCAAGTCCTACAAATTAAGACTTCACTCAGCAATGTCTTACATCTTCAATACACAGCACCAAACTTCCACACTGAAACAGCTGTGGTTAGAGAACCCAGAAAGAGACTAATTAACGCAGCAATTTGTTCTTACACAGCTCCTGACACTGGGGTATTTCGCAGTTCCCCTGCAATCCACATGGCTTCTCCATGAGATGTGAAGTCGTGTGGTCTTAAGACATTAGCAAGAGTGAGAGCTGGGGCAAGACAACAGGAGGGAAGAAGAAGTTAAAAAAAAGTATCATCTTCCCAAAAGGGCTGTAAACTTTCTGCTTTGTGCCGTCACAAGAGACAAAATAGGAAAAAGGGAGGCTGAATGGAGAAACACACAAAGAAAGAAGGCAGGAGCTACATCCCATTCACACATAGGTATCTCATCCAACTTCACCCGTCTACACAGTAGACAGCCACACCTGAATCACTCAGCTACACTCCTTTAGCAGTATATGGAAAGAAACAGGAGCATTATTAATCTGACCCATTTCAGATGTCTGTCTAGAAGTGATCGCCTTTTTCCAGCACCAGAGTATGGCTGGCCTACTCTGACGTCAAGAATTCCTGTATAGACTTCTGAACTTAATTAAAAAGTGCCCCTAAGAGGTACCACTCCATAACTTTTAGCTTTGCTTCAGAGATGAATTTTGAGAACCTATGTCTTCAAATAAACCACAGTCTGTTCAAATAAATGTGTCCATTTTTCTCATCTGGACTTCATGTTAAATCACACATGCTATAATAAGCCTGAAGGATTTACAGAAAAGTGTTTTTGTAGACTACAAAATAGAGTCTTTTCAAGATGGAAGTATGAGACAAAGGGGGATACAGACCAGCAAGCTTTAATAGACTTATCTGTCAGAGTTGCACACATATCGTGTGCTGCCTCTTTCTCTATAGACCGGGCAAAGCTCAGAGGGTGAAACGCCTTCAGACTTGTGCTCTCAATGTACTTAAAATACACAGCCTAGATTAACTCAGGGTTCAAGACAGCTATAGAAGACAAGTCACAGAAATCACACATTATTAGAAAAACCACAGTTTAATCTTCCTTTGAGCTTATGCCAGGGAAAAAAATCCCACTGCAAGTTGCAAGCAGAACTATCTGCTGCAAAGAGATGGAAGTACTGTTCTCCTAAATTCACCAAGGGAACTAACAGCCAAGCCCAAACTCGGGAGCGTGGCTAGACCGCTCCCCAGGGCAGCCTTGCAGCTTGTGTGTACACTGAGCAGCAGCAGAAGAATTAGACAGAATTTGATGAACACAAGAGGGCATGTATCAACCAGCTGGTAGCTCAGTTGTAGTTACCTGCCTAACCTTGGGATGAAATAGCTCTGTTTTTCAAGCCGTTTGCTATCATTGTCAACAGACACAAGAAAAAATCAAATGTTTCGTCCTTCATAACAACTCCTGAGATTTAAGCTGTGTGGTTTCTTCTTACCAAGCCTATGGCATGACTTTACGTTGAACATGAGTAACCTGACAGTTTAAGGAAAGTAAACACTATTTTCGTTATGAACTTTGCATGACACCTTAGTACCTCTGCCTTTGTGGAGGTTTAGGGAATACCTAAGAGAAGTGGCATGCAGAAAGGAAGAAGGCAAATGAGATACCTCTTTAATTTGCTTTTACCTCTGTCAAAGATGACTGACACCAGAAAGCCTGTTTTGAAGGATAAAGTGAAACACACTGTAGCAGGCTCAAGACACCATACCTGAGGAGGTTCTTTGAGCAATGGGTAAATGGCTCACCAGGCCTAAAGGTGTAAATGGTGTCAGATGGTTTCATCTGACCGTCTTCAACCAACCAAAGCCAAGCAGAGTGCAGAAGGGTTTTCTGCAGTTAGCATTGCTCTGAAGCTCCAGCCAAACACAGGCCATCTGAAGCTCCTCTGATGGAACAATCTTTGGCTCTTTCTTTTTTTTTTCAAGAATTGTTCACTGTTTTGAACCACAGACATACGAAGAGGAACTCCCTCCATGTATTTGAATTCCCAGCATCCAGTTCCTAAACTACTATCCCTGGCACTTGTCTCTAGTCTTACAATAACAGGTCTTGTGGGTCTAGGCACCTGATCACATCTGTGGACTGCTGGTTCAGCGCTTTAGGGTTCTCAACGCACTCTGGCTTTGATTGATAAGGAAAGTAATGAGAAGACACTGGTCTCACTGTGTGGAAGGAAGGGAGCTGGTAGCTATTTCAAATGAAGCCTCTTTCAGAAGCTAAAGTTGAAATACCTGATACTGTTCCTTGTGGCAAAAGAGACCTATGACACAGCATCTAATAGTCAGAATATAAATCCAGCAGTGATTATTTGCCTACTGACAGACTGTTTATTTAGAAAGTCTGCTGAGCTGCTGGTGGTTCCTAGAAAGTGGAAAACTATCACAGTAATGTTTATTAGGCAACATCAGCTTCAAACAAACAAGCAAAAAAATCAGTGGTCACTAGGCCTATGATTCCACAGGGATGGAGGTAATCTCCCCTCTTTTGATTATATGGTACATTAGTAGTACACCAAATATCATCACGTGACATATAAAATACCAAAGGAGAACCAAAAGCGCCACATGCGCCAGTCTGAATTCAAAGAAATGCACATGTAACCCTACATGCATTGTATTTATAGTTAAACTACCAGGGGACTTGATCCATCTGACAAGCATCTCTGACCAACACTTTTAGATGTATTTCTGATGTTACTATGCAAGACTTTCATGTCAGTGCATGAGAAGATGAATGGGGATTAAAATATGTAAGGGATTTGGATTTCTGTCAGTCTAAATTTGACAGCAGAACACACAATTTCTGACTGCCCTTACTACACCACCTACTCCCCTTCTTCCTTTTCCACACCTAGCCAATAAGCTATTTTTATCACAGCTCTCAAACTGTGTTTCTTAAATGATCGTATCATCTGGTAGCTCTTTCTCAGCTCACACTCCCATCTTTGAGCCCATTAGGCAACTGCAACCACATTCAGAAAAAAGAAGTCTAAAGAAGGATTAAATTTCCTTAAGTTTCAGAAGCTTTGATCTGCCCTCTAATAAGCTGTCAAATAACTTCCCTTTGCCTCAGTCAGAAAGGGGTCTGGACAGCCATTAAACAACTATGTTTGGCAGCAGCTGGGGCCAAACAGCAAAAACACAGCTTCAGCCTAGGCCCAGCACTTACTGGTTCTTATCGGTGAAACAACAGAACACGCTGAAGAAACATAACATGAATCAACAGCCTGTGGAAAAAATTCTGTTACAACACTTAGGTGGACTGCTGGCATTTCAGTCCACAGCTACAAGCCAAAAATCCCACTTCACATTCATTTAACTGTAGAAGCTAAACGCACTTGACACATACGCCCCCCCCCCCCTTTATTTATTTTAGCCTTTAAGTTTCGCACATGTCTACACCTCTTCTTTGGTGCATATCTGTATCACTAGATACCTCCTTCCCAGCTAAGGCCTGATGGGATTTGGAGCTAAACAAAGTGTTGCCAGCAGAGGTGGGATCCAGCAGGTAAGAGCACTTTGAACACTATCTGCTGGGATTCCTCTGCAACACTACTGGGCTATTCTGCTTGGTTAAAACATGTTTTCTATTGAAAAATTCTTTTTGCAATGCCTCCCTCCTGCCTTTTTTTTTTTTTTTTTTAAGACTTGTCCTGTAATTTCTTGCTCTTGTTTCTTCCTAGGCATTGTGGGGGAAGCTGTAGTAGATGAGAAACATTTTCTGTGTAATAACCTTATAGATTTTTATCAAGATCCTGGCTGAGTATAAAGAATTCCGTAAGATTTCTGCATTACAGCACAAAGTGACACTCCTTTTTCAATCTTGAATTGTTAGAATATTTTTGTTTGCCTCCTTTTTATGCTCTTATCAGTAGTTCCCCTCTTTCTTTCAACTTTTGCTAAGAAGTCTGTTTTCCAGTATGTTGCACCCTAAACCACCACTTAAAAGCAAGGCAAAGAGAAAAGTTTTAAGAAATCTAAAGAAAATGGCCTTATGAGATTTATCCATTCACTATCCCTCCTCTTGAGCTCTGCAATTTAGATAAACAAAACCAAGCACCCCCCCCCCCCCAGGTTCACTAAATGTAGTGATATTATTATTGGCCTTTCTCACCCGTTCTTCTGGAGAGGTATTTTCATCCAGGTTATTAAGGGCATTTTCCACCCGGGCCAGACGACCTGATAGCGACAGCAGGAGGTTGACCACTTTGTCAAGGTCGCCAATAAACATCTTGAATTTGTCGAACTCGTTTGGTTTGCAGACTTCTTTCACAATGGCCTCTACCTCCTCCCCCAGTATATTGTTTGCTTGGATGTCTTCCAGAAGCGTCTCCCGTGCTTCCCTCAGCACCTGCAGCTTCCTACTAATGCTGTCAATAAGTTCTTGCTGTGGAAAATAAAGGGGATGAGAATTTATTAGCACTACTGCATTTTTCCTCCCCATTTCTGAAAGTCATGTCAGAAATCTAGCACTTTAATACGCTGAAACTCCCATGTGGCTTTGACAATGACTGCATTACAAACAAATATATGTCTAAGGTCTATACATCTGGATTCAAAGGTTCAGGATGTAGGTCTACGATGCTCAGCTTGAGACCTGTGTTAAAGCAATTGACCTTTATGGCAAAAGATGAAGGACTTCCACCCCCCATCCCCCAGCAAGCATTCCTGCTTCTTCTTTGAACAGCTTCAAAGCCTGCTATGGAACAGCATAAAGTACAGTGCATCCTTTTCTCTCTAAATAGCAGGTCCATAATACCTTTCTGAAGAGCTACACTTAGGAAGACAAACAGTACTAGGAAAACAATCCTGTATTTTCCACATGACGCAGTTAAAACTAGGGCACTGTCTAGTTTTTTCTTCCTTTCTGCATAATATTAGCATCCCTCCAATAGCAGTCCTTCCACACTCAGAAAATCTTAGTGTTAATACTGCCTTGCAACATTTCTGTAGGGAAATCACAGTCCCTGTGGCACAGAACAGGGAACAAAATCTACTTCTGTATCGTATAAAGCAGCCCTGTGTGAAGCTGTGCAAAGCGGCTCTGCCGAAGGACCAAAGAAGTATCTTTGGCTGTCACTGTCCTATGCCCGGTGAATATACCACCTCATCTGCAGTTTTTTGGTGTTTCTCTAGCATAATCCCCCATTGCCTGGGATGCACATGCCCAGGCTTAGGAAAAGCATGTCAGGTGTATCACCAGCAGAGCCAGACCAAGAACCCAGATCTCATCCCTCAGTGACCTGTGTTCCATCTGTGCTGCCCGGCTACCTCCCTGCATTTGGGCAAGAGGTCTTTTTTTCTTATGTGTCCATTAGCTTTCAATTGTCACAAGGGGTGGAAGTCAGTTCAGCTAGTCATCTACCCTATCATGAAATGAATCACACCCTAAAAATGCCTCATTCATTTAAATGTAGATGCCTATTTAGTATTCAGCTGATTTCAGGAAAGAAAAATTCTCAAAGCATTCTCTAAACATACACCTCAATGCAATTTCTAAATGAAAATTACATCCTTTAAAACAGTCATTATTTCCCAGTACCTCTTCAATATTTTTTTGAAAAAAATTACTCATGACATTCTTTAGGAACTCTGCTTTCTAAATGCAAATCTGATTACAAGCCTTCATGATTACTGAGAAACATACTGATAGCAGCTACCACTCTCAGATGCCACTGAACAGTCATTGCCAATTTATTTTGGAAACAATTAAAAAAAAAAAAAAAAAGCCTGCCATCTTAACAGAAAGCAACTACACCCTGAAAATTTAACAGCCTTTTTGAAAGTAGAAATTCAACACATGGATTATCTGGGCTGGTTTTCTCCTTTTTGATTTAATATACTCAGGCCAGGTTAATCTGGATTTGGGTTATCTGTTAGTCTGGGTGCCCAAAAGATTAAGGTAGTAAGCAGTTCTACAGATGCCTGCTTTACTGACTGATTAATCTGCAGGATTTGATTCCCCCCCCGCCCCTTCTCTCAATGCAAATGCAGTTTGATTTGGATTATGTAGGTCACAGTGCTACACACTCATTTCCCTCAGATGACATGCACGTGCACAATGCTGCTGTTTTACCATCCAAAACACAACAGGATACTGCTGTGCTCTATGTTACTATCTCGAGTTTTCCACTCCTGCAGCTGTGCTGCAACTTTCTCTAATGAAAAAAAGCCGTATGTGTGCTCAGCATTTACCAATCTGGTTTGACGATCCAGATCAGCTCCCTCCAAGTTTCTTTCTTTAAATAAAAAACAAAAGCCATTTTCCCGGTAGCATCCTATTTACATGTTCCCAAGCAGCTGAAGCTACCCTCTAAAGGACTGCTTTTGCAGGTGAGAAGGCCATAAGTACTTGCCTCTCTTTAAGACTGTCGTATCTATTAAGAATTGGATTATTATCACTGATTGCTTCCTACCCAGATGAAGCAGCCTTTGACTGCAGCAACTGTGAGCTCACTACAAGCTTTTGCTAACCAGCAGAAAACCTGTATTACGTTTAATATCTACTGAGCCAGAAGAGCTCCAATCTACATCTTGAAACTGGCAGATGAATAATTTATAGCTGTAAATTCTGTACCAGCAAACAAGAAAACAATAAAACCTCATCTTTTTCCAATAATTCTTGCTGATCTGACTAGCAACACAGAAAGTAGCTCAGCAGAGTGCTGCTCAGGCGGTTCACTGCTTGGCATACTTTACGTAAATTACTCTGCTCTCAGCTCACCACCCCCTTTCACATGAAGTTCAGCCCTAAAAGCAGAATAAACTTGGTACTCTTCAATTACTTTTACACTCTTCAGGAGTTGCTGAAACTTTCCTAAAGGCAAAGGGGACACTTCCTACTCAGCCACACATGGATTTTCCTTACTATAAAAACCACTCTTGTAGCATCTTCAACTTCTGTTTGATATTTTATAATTGTGGTAATCCTACATTAAACTCAGTACATGAGACACACACATTCCATTCCTGCTAGCTGGGGATACAGGGATAGTTGTGTCATCGTCCCCCTCATCCCTGCCACCCCAAATTAATGAATCTATATGAAATTCCTATACTTATTTCAAAAGAAAAGAAAAAAGCACCACACATTTCTGGTTTGCAGAGAATGACAAATATTACAGTCATTCCACAGTGGACTGCAATTAAGATATCTCATAACAGAACTGACCGATTTCTAGGAATCAAGGAACAGGTTCTGGGCGTATGCCTCCTCTAAAATAACTGAAGTCGTAAAGTCCGCTATTAAAGTGTTCAGGTCCTTAATGATCCCTTGTTAAACTGTTGCCAAATATGTGAAACTGGGCCAAGTTATATATTCTGGCTGTTTTATAAAGATGCCTTGACCCACTTACCACGAGTTTTATACGTTTTCTGACAAGATCCAAGATGAAAGCCCACTGAACTGAATGCTCACATCTTACCACATGTGGAGGAGCAGGAAGAGAAGTAAGCAGCAATGTGTGCGTGGCTACAACAATATGTATATTCAGAGAAGAAGATGGGGGAGCTTGCTAAAAGCTCTTCATTAAAAACTTCCTATCTCATATGATTAGCAGTGTATACTGGAGCTGGGGGGATGGAGGGAGGAGTACGTAAAGGGTGAACATAATTTTCCTGTTAACAGACACCAACACAAATAAATGGCACTTTTGCTTATAAAAGTTTTAGTATTTAGTTTGTTGGGCAAACAAGAAAGGCTTAAGTTTAACACGCCCCCCTCCCCATACATACGCTCCGTAATTAATGAGGAGGAGACTAATTCTAGCAAAAATGATGAACGTGTCTGTCATGTGTGGCACCAGATAAAACCAAATTATTCAAAATGCAGTGAAATCCTTAATTTGCTTAAGTAGTACAGCTGTTGGATTCAGCAGCTGTCTGGCAAGAGGGTAAGGGCAGCTCTCCTGCTGCAACCACACTGTGCCCCCAGCAGTGCACGCCGTATTGAACTGTGCGATGCAGGGGGAGCGGAGGAAGGGAGGGAAGGCTGAGGGAGATTAAAATAACCAGAGTGGTAACAGAAAACACTACAGCCCCCTCAAATGCAGTTGCATCCACTTCTGCACTGAACCAGAGGTGGGAATCTCCTATGGAAACTCTCATTCTTGGCAACTAAACACATTCCTAATATTTAATTAAAAGACATTTCTTTGGGACTGGATTACCAAATGCATCCTGGCAGTTGATTATTAAGCTGAGAGCTGACTTTAACAGAAAAGATTTGCACACCACTGGCTTAGGTAAACAGAGTTAAACTACATCACTTTAATTGATCGAACAGACCACTTCCTCCAGCTTATCTGTACTGGGAACTATGATTAAAATATTTTGTGCCAAATCACTAATGAGATGAGTGTGATGATTTTAACATAGGACAACACTTTCTCAAACCACAGAAATGACATCATATCATCATTTTAATACCTAGGGGATTATGCTGACCTTAGATCAGAAATAAAACACCAAAGGATGGGAATAAACAAGAGTGGAGAAGACTGCCTCCTTTGTGATGAGTAACTCCCACTGAATCCACCAAGCTGATTAGCTATCTCCCATCACTACTATTATTAATTTGGGAGGTAGGACAAATAGAGGGCAAAGTGGTTTGTTGCCCATGAAAACAACTACCAAAAAAAAAAAAAAAAAAAGAAAAAGAAGAGAAGAAGGAGGTGTGTGTCTTCCTTCTCTCTCATGACAAACCCAAACCCTGGCCCTAAATTTCCAAAGTATGGAGCAACTAAACCCACCCCCAGTTACAGTGGTATACATAAACACTACTGTTTCTTTGTACATAGCAAGTGAGAGAAATACCCTAGAGTCTCAAATGGAAAACAGTATTTGAAAATAACCTCCCCGAAACTTCTCCCCTTGGGGCCTTCCAAAATGTGCACCAAGGTGCAAAAAAGCACTTAATGTGAGTACCTAAATTCACAGTTGGACACATAACGACACCCCACCCTCCCAAAATCCACACCTCAGGCTGATTTTCCAAGTGATCCTGTACATCTAGAAGGCCTTTTATTTAGAGGTGTTTACCTAGTAAATTCACAGTTAATGAAATATATGTAACCAAGAGCCTCCCACTACACTTTTAGAAATGTCTTTTACCTTCTTTTCTGACAAGTCATGATCCAGCTCGTCTTCAGAATCATCCTCGCTCTGCTGCTGCTGCTGCTGCTCCTGCATGTCCTTCATTTTAATCAGCAGCTCTGCCTTCGGTGCGGATGTGCTGTAGTAAGTAGAATTGGTTGTCAGGGAGATGGCAGACGGCGCGCTCTGCTCCTCTTTCCTGGTAAAAAGTCAAAACTTTCATTAACTGCCTTGACACCCTAATCGCTGAAAAGAAAGGACTACCTTTTAGAGCCATCATTTCACCAAGCAAGCAGGTGAGCCAGAAAGAAAGCCATTACCTATGGAAATAGGATAAATAAATACTAGTTGTGGAGAAAATTTCTATGAACTCAGCACATGCCCACCAAAAGCTAAAACTGGAGTAGTGCAGAAGACCTTCCACCATTACAATGAGTGAAATGGACCTAAAATATCTCAGTTGGAAACAAAATGTAAAGTTACATTATACTAAGAAGTGCAAAGACCTCAGTATCAGAGAGAGTATCCTTTCAGACTGCCAAATGTGAGCTACAACGTAAGTATTTATCTTCTTTATTATGGAATTACACATTAGCTTCTCGAGAAGGCTACAACTTCATTTGATAACTCATATCAAGAAAACAAAAGACCCACAGAACATCAACATAGATGGAATTTAATGGAATTCATATCTTTTCTTACTTTGTTCTCATTCACTTCCAGGAAATGCCTCATGCCCACTTCAAGATGTCTTTGTAAATTTTCATCACATAAAAAAGGCTAAAATATTATTCCTTCTCTATCCAGTTACTAAACCAGATGATCTTGGTAAAATATCTAATCACTGTGAAATGGGAGAAGTTAATTATTCCTTAAGTTCTCACACAAACAGTTTTCAACCAGGTCTCAGGAAACTTTTCATATTGTACAACACTATTTTTTCTGTCATCAATGCTATCCTCAGCAGTGTTATGCTTGACTGGTATTCTAACGGAAAAGTCACAGAAAAGGCCCAAACCTCAACAGTAGGAAGAGCTTCAGCACCCTAGGAAAACTGACACAATTTGGACAGCAGCCTACAAGGAACCACTGGCCTACAGAAAGTAATACTCACTTCTCCTCTGAAATTTTTGGAGAAGGAACTTTTGGCAGGAGCTTCCTGCGCTGCTGAGCTTCTTCTAGGAGGTGTTCATCTTTAGGGAATATTCCAACCATCAGATCCATTGTTGTTTTTATTTTCACGTTAGGATCTAGTATGTCTGCTAGAGATTTATCTCTTCCCACAATCTCTCTAGCTAGTTCCTCTGACTTCCAGTCTTCAAAGGTCTTCTCTTTGGCCTTTACATAGCTGACTGCTGGTGTGGCAGCACTGCTGTCCTTCAAGTTGCTCCCAGGTTCTTGAGCTGGTTGAGGGTCAGCTGGTTTGGTTCTGGCTTCTGGCTCTGGCTCTACACCTTGCCTGGTGTAAGCACAGAAACGTGAATAGGATTGCTCAGAAGTGCTGAGTGTTTTAATTTGGTCCTTTTCCAAACCACTGGGTAAAGCAGGAGGCTCCATAGTACTGACAAGACTTTGCCGACTCTCTTTCTCTGCGCTGCTCTCAGAATGAACTATCTTGATGGGAACCATTTTCACCGTAGTATTGTTGTCTATAACCCTTTCAATTCTGGAAAATAAGGAAAATTCATCTTTAGAAATGGAAGAACCTTACATCTCAGTTCTTATCTGCAAATCAGAGGGGAAGCCCAAAGATGAAAAAAGGTAGATAAGAGAGCTAGGTAATGGAATATTCCTTGCACTGTGTCTGAAACCCTAAATCTACATGTTTTCTTTTCTGCCCACACATTTTAGATAGTATTAGTGCATTTGTAAGTAATCCTGACATCAGCCTTGCACAATACACACATTATGGGACTTCAGTTTGTTTCCATGAACATGAGGGTACAATCTCAGCAGCCAGGCCCCGGATTTGAGCCAGTGCTGCTGAACCTTGTTGCCACACATACAGAGGAAAACACGCCTTGAGCTCAACCTCATTGCCTTACACACATCCAACAGCGGCCTCAGTTTTTGGCCTGACAGGCGGCTTAGCTGCCTGGGGAGTTTGTGATGCCCTCACATCAATTCCCAGCTCTTCCAAGGGAAGAGACAACAGACCAGATGGAAGCATCCTGCAGGCTAGGCCTTTGCTGAGCTAAAAGAATAACAAATAATCACACACGGAAAACCTGGAAATAATTCAAAACTTAATTACATGATTAAAAAAAATAATCTGTATTTGTAAAATTTCACCCAAGATACAGAAGTTTATTAAATAGATCCTACCATAGTGTCCTAGTTTTCTACTTAAAGAAGAAAAAACAGCCACTGAAGAGGATAACACACAATTCTGGACACCCCTTTTAAGGGAAGCTTACAGCAAAAATTCTGTCCTGCTTACCACAAAGGGCCACCTCGGACATTACCTAAGGCAAGCTATTTGAAGAGGAGGCTAACTTGGATTTTTAAATTGGACAATAACATGTTAAATAACATTACTGAAACATCTGTACTCTATGTAAACCATATAAGAAACTGAAGTCTAGTTTGGTGGTTTTGAGTTTGCAGAAAGTTTAAAATTACTGTCATAATGTGGGTTTGGAAGCTCTACAGCAAGTAAAGGAACATTGCCTACTAGCTAAAATATCTGGTTTCATCTGGCTGGGTAGCTTGCTGCCTTTCAGATAAGTGAGCAAGACATACTACGGCTCTTTTCCTCTAAGCGTGGGTGTGTCGCTTCCCTTAAAAATAAACTTCTACTTTATTGAGCTGTACTTTTCTTTTGTAGGGAATAGCAAAATCTGTTTGACTTCGTATTTTTCAGAAGTTGTATCTTATATTTTAAAGGTATATTTGCTTCTGAATTAATGTGCTGCCTCCCAGTAGGTGTCTACTTTCCTCACATGCTTTGCGGACTCGCTTTAGCATTCTGATCCAACTTTCAGGGCATGTTTTCCAGCCCATGGTGACACACCCCCCCTCCAATTTGGTCAGGGTGTTTTCGTTCAAGGTGACTGCCATTTTGAAGAGCTTGCTCCCATGTCAGCCACTCAGCCCCAGCTCCCTGCCTGCAGATGTGGGCTCTCCTGCCTGCAGCAGAGCTGGGCAGAGGCCTGCCACTGCCCCTTTCTTTTGTTTGTTTTTTAAATAAAGCCCACGTCTTTTGAACTCCACCAGACTGTGAAAAGGAACACATTTTTGAATTTGGAGGAAATACAAGATGCATGCATAAGTGCGTGTGGGACAAATGGAAGAAGTGAGCTGACTGCAATTCTTTACCTAAAATGCACAACATCTCTTTTGAGACGCCGAGTACATTCCTCTCAGCCTAGTAAAAGATTTTCCAGATACTTAAGGCATCATCAAGTCAACTGATTTCAGTCAGAGCAAAGACAGTTCAACACCAGGTGCTTCAGAAATTCTGTTTCTGCAATCACTATCCTCCTGATTTCTGAAGGTTTTCCATTTGTGGAACTGTGGCATGAAATTTTGCTTTGCAGCTGCTCTGCTTGTGGCCATTATGAAGCTTTACTCCAACCATGAGCACAGTCACTCCTTGACTTGAGTGCATGTTTACTGGAAATCTACTGATGCACATCTACTGATGCAGTCTTTATATCTTTATTATTGCTAAACAGTCATCTTTGGAAATAGCTGGGTTCTGCACACCACCACCATTTCCCTACACTACATTATTCTACCTAAAACACTGCAGGAGACCCTGCACACTCACTCAGTAGTTTATCCTGTTGACAAACAAGGCACCTTTCTTAAAGGAGAGTAAACAGCCACATGTTGACATCATCAAACATTTGCTGCCCACAGCATGCAAACTGGCATGTCCAAAAGCTTATATGCAAGGAGCCAATAGAATTAATAAGTCAAATCTAATTAATTGCATATTAAGATAAACCTACTTGATGTATTTTACTCCTACGAAATAAATACCATATAGAAGGTTCAGAGGTATGGCCCACATGTCTTTACTCAATAAAACAGGTATGGCAAAAAAGGAATGTAATTATTAATTGAGGACAATGCATTATGCACAAACAAGAGCTGTCTGGACTTAAGAATTTTAAATGTTAACAAAAGATTTGCAGGCTAAGTGTATTATCATTCAGATATAGGCATATAATTAGATACACCTCAGTGCTCATTTCAACATTAAAGCTTAGTAAAAAGGAAGGACAAATACAATTAGCTTTCTAGGCATCCTGAGTATCTATTAATAAAGCAATACATTAAGGAAGTCGTTACTGTCATCTACCTTTACACATAGATGCCAGGGTTCACATGACATGTTGCACTTTTCATAGTAAATGGTATTATTACTTTATGTTAAAAACACTGCAGGATGAAATCTCATTTTTTTCCTCCAGTAGTTACAAGAGGAAAAACATCAAGGCATGTTTAGGGGAAAAAAGTGATTCACGTTTTCTATGTCATAAGGCACACTGGAAAACAGCATTGAGTCTGTTCAACTATTTACATTACAGTAGAGAAAAGCTATTCCAACTACTTTTGCTCAGAGAAGCAACCTCTGTATTCATTCAGCTTAGAAGTTTTGTTTTCATTCTTTAACCATGAATTATAGTGCTGAAGGATTTATGAAAACTAAGATGCCTGAGCTTCCTGGAAGAGTTTGTTATCTTGTGGGAGAATAACCTTTTATGATGTTAGCAGCATATGACAGATATAGCAATCAATTAATTTCAGTCTGTTTGTCTAATTCTGAGTTAGTTAATTCTGTCAGTTCTGGGACTGACATTCTCCTGCTGAATCTTCAGCCCATCTCAACACAAACACTGCTGTAGACCCCTCCCGCAGACTACCTGGAGTGCCATGTTTCATCGTAAAAGCAATATGAAAACAGTCATGATTTGACAGTGTACCTTACTGTGCGTGCTTTCAAAACAGATGTTCTCACAAAGGATACAGCTTCCTTTCCCACATCTGCTTTGTCCCTATGCCAATTAATATTCATATATGACACCCAGGCTTACAGTGGAAAATCCATTTGATTCCATCCCTTTCATTTTCTACTAACTACCAGCTGTAACACCTGAGCAGCATCAGTCAACTAAAAGAAACCACAGACCAGTTGAAGGACTTTAATGGTACCAATTGGAATCTCACACAAGTCTTAGGTCTCTTTAGGACATGCTGTAATGGTTCATGCTTAATGAACACGAAGGATGTGCTTTCAGTAAAGAAAATGAACAGTCAACCATTAATAAAGTCTAACTAGGCAAAAAGTGTTAATAAAATAGTAAAGGAGTTACATCTAGTACCTGGCTGGGTTCTCATCCTGTACGGACACAGGAGGTTTATCAGTGAGCTTCTGTGGTGCAAACTGAGGAGAAGGGGACCTTGATGTCTCCATGCCAGGTTTTTGAAGATACCGATACTTGGAAGATAATACAGACTCAGACCTAAGGTGCGTTTTTTCTTCTAAGTGCTGACAAACATTCTCCGTGGATGATGCTTGCTGGAGCTGCTGTGGATTAGCACTCTTCAATTTTCCATTGAAAGCTGCAGGACTCTGACAGAGAGAGGAGTGACTGGCAAATACTTCGGCAGAGCTGGGGGATGAGGACGGAAAAGGCCGGTTGGGCGCTACCAGCAGAGATTCAGAAGAGGTGCCAAGCGATGGCACAGAATTGTCCGGTCGCCTGTATTTATCTCTTTTAGGCGGTGGTGGCCTCTGAGGAGCAGGTCCACGCTTCTTGTTCAGCAGCACCGGCTCTACCCTATGGTTTTCTTCTCCTTTGCCCCGGGACAGACAGGAGTGGTTCTCATTCAAGGTCTGTGGCTCAGAGCAGGGCAGATGAGGCAGGCTATGATCCTTGCTCTTCTCGTTCACGTTTTCCTGAGTGTATCTGTAATCACTAGGCAATGTCCCAGACCTCCCCCGCCTCTCGTGAGGCAGAACTGTAGGCTCTCGCGTGTGCAAAGGTCTGACAGATGCCTTCCACTTGTGGCCTAAATTCTGGTCCAGCTGATCCCTCTTCTCCTGTGGGTTTTCCCTCAGGGCCTCTGTGTCAGCTTGCCTAGAGAGAAGAACACATCGTTAGCGCACTGCTGATTTACTTCCTTTGGCAGGAGGCCACCGCACCGATGCGGGAAGCTTGAACACTGAGATCACATCCAACATTTAACACCAACTCCTCCAATCTATGGTAACTGTACGTCACAAAAACATCCTCTGATGTATGGGCATACACAGTATACCTAATCTAATGTGATGAGTCAAAGCATAATGTCAGGCTAAATTAGGGCATGGAGCACCGCAGGAAAAGACACAACCTTCGGGTAACCCAAGGCACTGCAGTGTGCACGGCATAATTAAATGCACAGCACACCTCAAGTGCTGATGTATGTGGCACAGCCAAACGTGCAAATGTTGGTAGAAAATAAAACTGTCTCAAGAAGAGGAATCCTAATACTAAAATTTCTCTTCTTGCTTCAGAGTCAGTAAAGAAGTGTGGAAAACAAGTTTCTTCTCTATGTGCAAAATTTATACTTCAGTGTCATTTTAAATGTGAATTGAATACCATGAACTTTAATTATGAATCTGGAGGTTGAATTTTTGCATAACTGGTGAAAAATGAAATGAGTGCAAACAAAATGTTTGCTGAAGCTAAAAAACTGGGAAAGGGAAAATGAGTATCTCCTGAAAAAAAGACAGAAAAGGAAATTTAGAAAGCATAATATTTTCCAGTCAGGCTTACTTTAAACTTGAACTTCTTTTGCCGTGTCAGCACAAATGACAAACAATGGCCAAAAAGGCCTTATCTTAGACAGAAATATTTTTGGGTTTATTCCAATTTTACACTCTCTATTTCTCTAGCCAGCAAACAGGCTTTCGCAGCTCCAGGCTTTTGCTTTGCCACAAGACGTGCAGCTCATTTGTGCTCACCAGATAAAGACAAATTGGGAAAGAAACAGAAGGCAGAAAAAAAGAAAAGTACCTCTGAAGCCCCAAGAGGAGACAGGTTTGCTCTCTGCTTAAAGGAGGCTGAAGAGACACTGTGAGCTTAGAAAAGAAGCTGCAACAGAGAAGTAAAAGGCTTCAGAGAGCTGCTAATATCATTTCTGCTGCCAACAGTGCTGGTCTCTGTATTTTGAAGTAGAAACCCTGTAGACATGCACTGCCCAGGCTTTCTTTCGAGGGGACTGAAAGAGGCATCTTTCCCAGCCTATTTGTAAAGTAAGGTTAACTTGAATTTTCAGTGTAAACAGGTTATTAACATTACTGTACCAGTTTTGAGAATAAGTCTATAGGCGGTTAACATCAGTATGAAAATGAAATTTGAGATAAAATCACATAAAATACATAATAGGTTAAAGGCCATTATTAATTCAAGAAGAAAAAATTTGGAGCAATTACTCACTGCATTACTATTTTAATTAAAACAAATTTTAAAAATTAAGTATTGTGGGAAGACAACTGATTAGATGTGGGTTCTACTTTCACACCTGTACAATCAAATTACATTCAAAATTATTTTTTAGTCCTTGGATGTTTTACCACTTATGGAAAAAAGTTCTAAAATAAATCTGGACATTGTCATTAAACTGCCAGGTGTATGGGATTTTAAATAATTGTCCTTCACACCGATTTTTACATGTCAGTAATAAAATAGCATTGTACTTCCAAGAGAGATGGCTTTTTCACGATTTAATTCCTTAACAGTCACATACACAATCCCTCTCTCTCTCATGTGAAGTGTTAAATTTTAAAATTCAATTTTAACAGCTAAATTTTCAATTTAAGATGAATGAGGAGCTGAATATTGTTTAAACTCAGATCTTTTCATATTGTTTTTAACTAAAAGCAGTTGGTTCAGACAATGTCAAGTCATCTGACAAATTCAGAGTCAATTCTGTTGAACAAAGCAGCATTTATTGACTCCTATTTTAACACTAGATGAAGGACAGTTTTGTTAAGTAAAATGATGTAAGGCCAGAAAGACCAACACTATTCAGATTTGGTTACATAGCATCTCTAGAGTCAGCTGGTTTTCCCTAGTGAATTCAATGTAAGCACCAGGCCTGTAAATAGTTCCACTAATTTTAATGGAAATATTTACTGAATGAAGATTTCAGGCCTTAAGTATGAAATAATGTGTTCAAATCAGTGTTTTTCATTGTCTAAATAACCCATGCAGAGCGTAATTTTCTCCTAGTTAACCCATGTCAAAAAATTCTTCAGGCCTCTCTATTCACCATCACATACATAAGCCATAACATAAGACAGTATACCAGCTGCACTTAGGTGCATGGAAGAATCAAGGGCATGGCACAAAAAGTCGCAAAGACATAAATTACATGCACTACCTCAGCCAGTTTGCAAAGTATACATTGAACTTCGCATGCACATCAGGAGTGGGTGTGCTGGTGGAAGCAAACAGGACAGAGTATACCACTTATCTGACAAGTTTACATATCCAAAGCATAAAACCAAATTTGTTTAATATTACCCTGGCTCAGAAGCAATAAATGCTTTAGTAGTCCTGCCACCTTCCAAAATAGAGTAAAAGGAAATAAAGAATCACAGCACAGAGAAATTTAGAGATGCTACATTTGCAAATGTGGAGATAAAATTCAGAGATTACATACGTGCCTTCATACAGCTTCCACAAAATTAATCAAACATTTTGCAGTGCCACAGAAAATGGGTCTGAGGAAAGGGGGCTACATTCAACACCGAGGCTAATTTGCATTCAGTGTGAGTGGGTCCTCATGCAAAACATGCTTATCACATTATTTTGGAGAGATTTGAGCTTACTGTTCCGAAAGGAGGAAAGAGAGAAAGCTTCAAGCCCCAGGAGAGCACAGTGACAAGAACCTGCAAAGGTGTTACATTATTATCGATACCAAGAAGTCCACTAAGCTACTTTAAATCTGTTGGTGCTAATGATATGCACAGGATACAGCTGTTTCAGAAATGAGCCCATAGGATTATACAAGGATAGCATACCACTGAAAGGAACTCATAATTTATAACCAAACATCACAAAGTGAGAGAGACAGAACAGTCATCTGAAAACATGACAATTGACTTAATTACCACTTTCATTCTAGATAACAAACCAGTTGCCATCAAAAACATTAAACTCTAAGTTATCTTCAAACCCAAAGCTCCCTCATCCCCATCCCCATGATACAATGCCACAACTATCCAAATGCAAGAGCCTTCCTCATGCAACCAAATTGGGAAGCTCACATCACGTTCCCCATCCCTGGCACGTGATGACATTACAGCTTTGACTGTCAGACGACTTACACCGCTCACTTAACCTGAACTGCAAAGGAAGTGTAATCAACAGACTTAGGCTGTTGATACAAAGTGCCATTCAGTAAGGGTGAGTCTCGTACAGGAGGTGAATGTTAGCCTTTTCTACTGTACCTGCTTTTGGTGTTTAGGTATAGGAGCCTTCCTATCTAAATGGTGGGGGGCAGAAACCCAAAATATGCTTCTAACTCAAAAAGAAGGAATTGCTTCATTACAAAACCCAGTCCTCCACATTTTCGAGAAGCTCTCATTTAGAAGTGGGCTCAGCTCTCCCGGAGGAGGACTGTGCGGAGAGACAAGAGGCTGTGCACTCATCAGCCAGGGGAGCTTGGCGGGAGCTCTGCTCTGTGGCTTGCACATTCCACGTAATGGCCACAGCCAGCAAACACACCACCACCACTTACCACCATGGGGGTGGAAATGTGTATCTCCATAATAGCACTACGTATTTTCTACCCAGATGGGCAAGTGCATCTCTCAGTGTCCTTCTGGCTCCATTAGCTCGGGGCGTACATGCTCAGGACTGAAATGTAAAGGCTAAGTAAACACTAAGCCAGGTAAATCAACTAAGTCTCCTCCCCAGTCTGGACACCCCCAGGGCCCCCAGCAATAACACAACAGGCTATTCTAACAAACCAGAAACAGGTAACAGTCATGTAAGCTATTACATGCAAGTTAAACCATGGAGAGCTATATATACATACACACACGTTAATAGGAGCCTGCCAGTGGAGTCAGTGAGGAATTACCAAAATGAATCATTACGTATAGATGCCTATCAGAAGGAGAACATTTTTGGTTGCCATAAAAAACAACCCCAAACCACTTCCTTCATTTGCCCCATACTCAGGATTTCACTAAACCTGGACAGAGAGGTAGAATGATCTGACTCAATGTCATATCTCAATAAATGGAAGTAACTTCGATCAGCTCAATGTGTCTGATTTTTATCTGTATGATTTACAGTTTCTTGAGAATGCTTCAGGCCAAGCCAAACAGTGCCACAAGACACTCCAACTTTAAAATCCCAGACTAGATAAGCTTTGCAAAAATGCATGAGCCAACATTTGAAAAATGCAACATTTGTTAAAGACCTGACCTCTGTGCAAAAGTTTCACCATAAAACATAAGCATAGTTATGTAAGCAACAACATGTCCTGCACTAACTTACTGGCAAAAGAAAGCAAATGGAGTGACTGCTGCTGATTTAGCTTAAATTCCTTCTCAAACACTACAAGCTACATTGGAAAAAGGTCTTCACACCTGAGTAAGACTCCTCCATAGAAGTCCTCACCCTACAGTAACAACCACCCCCTCATAGTCAAGGCCACGGTTTTGCAGTCCTTTTAAACTGATCTAAATGCAGGTATTTGCCAGAAGAGGTAATCTCCTTCTTAGTCCTCTCTGATTTTGTCTTCTTGGCCTCTCCATTGTATTAGCAGTAGGAATTGTACAGCCCCACACAAAACTGGATCAAGGACCTGACCTGGCTCAAAACAGATAATTACGTGGCTTAAAGCAATTGTGAAACACTGTCTTTGCTTATGCCAAAACCCTGTTTATAGGCAGAGCCCTTGCTGATACACTACTTTTTCAGCTGTGAACTTTACGTGCTGAAACTATGTTTTCATTGTGTATTTGCCTGGCACTTGGCACAGTGGGATCCAAAAGCACTTCTGCAACAGTCTGCAAATAAAGAGTAGTTTCTTCTACCCAGTATAACTCTGCTTGAGACCACAACAGGATGCTACAAAGTTGCAACAGGATGCATAAGCTAAGATTGTTCGAAATTTAGGAAAAAGTTTGAGGTCTAATCCATATTGATATGGTCAAAGCAATCCAATAGATTCAGGTCACCCTATAGTAGTCTCTACAAGCAAATCACACATTGGTTTCACTGTCTGGGGGATCAATTTAGTTACCGAAAACACAGGTGCCCTCTACCATTTCAGAAACTTTAAAGATTCAAATGCATCAGTTCCCCCAAGAGGTGGCAGCTGGAAGCCAAGTGGGATATGCTGGGCTATCTCAGGTCTCACTAGACACCTGTGTTTAGCCAACTGAATCAAACTAAAGATTTCTATGGATTATAATTTGAGTCAGCACTTCACTCGCATGCAGACATCTTACTTCTAAGGTATCTGAATCCTTATCCGAGTCCCACGTGCTTTCTGAGGCTCCAGGACTCCAAAGATTTTGAAAACCTCAAATTTGCTTTACTACTGCAATGCCAAAGAGACATTGAACGAGAACACCACAATTTGGACATCCAATACAAGGGCAACTGTATTACCAGCGGTCCATTTTTCTGATGAGCACTATATCTGCTATCACTACTGAGTCAGTACAGCATGCACTATCCACCATATAGCAACACATGAAGCATATTCCAAAGATGTCAAATGAGAACTTGGACTACAAAACTACTTAGAAATCTTTAAAGACAAATGTGTAGAATAAAAGACCCTCCAGAAAACAGACCATTTAATCACCACGATGACTGTACCATAACAATCACTGCACGAAGAGGCACAGCACATAAGTCACTACATAGAAGTAGAGCTGTTCACTGCCTTGGTCTGAAAAGACAGATAATGGCAACTAGCATCCCAGAAGCACTACTGAAGCAGAGTCTTAAAATCAAAGCATGTGTTAAGATGAAAAGAACAATGAATGCTGAATTATGAGAGAATGCTCTTGAAAAAGAGAAAGAAAGAGAAAGAGAAAGAAAGAGAAAGAAAAAGAAAAAGAGAAAGAAAAGAGAAAGAGAAAGAAAAGAGAAAGAAAAGAGAAAGAAAAGAGAAAGAAAAGAGAAAGAGAAAGAAAAGAGAAAGAGAAAGAAAGGAGAAAGAGAAAGAAAAAAGAGAAAGAAAGAGAAAGAAGAGAAAGAGAAAGAAGAGAAAGAGAAAGAAGGGAAAGAGAAAGAAGGGAAAGAAAGAGAAAGAAGGGAAAGAAAGAGAAAGAAGGGAAAGAAAGAGAAAGAAGGGAAAGAAAGAGAAAGAAGGGAAAGAAAGAGAAAGAAGGGAAAGAAAGAGAAAGAAGGGAAAGAAAGAGAAAGAAGGGAAAGAAAAGAAAGAAAAAGAAAGAAAAGAAAGAAAAAGAAAGAAAAGAAAGAGCGAGGAAAAGAAGATGCCCTGATATACTTCAGAAGACAACTGAAGGTAGAAAACCAGCAAGATAGTTCCCAAAGTATACCCCCTGGCACATCACTGTTACACTACAACCCATTTATCATGATGCGAGTCTTGGTTTTCCAGTACTGTCTCTGAATGCCTGTTAACATTATCTGTGCCCGGATGGCAGCTATCTGTTTAGTCAGTCACACTAAATACAGCTTAGTTGTTGCACCCGATGTGATAAAGCAAAATGTCACTCTAGCTTAACAACCCTTGCATTATCACCTGGCTTTATCACCGAATAAAATATGATACCAGACACTGCTCGCCAGCCCGTTGATCCCATCAGAATTTCTCTCCTGTCCTACCTCCATGGGTTTTCACCTCACATTCATTCTTTTTCTAAAAATGTTACCTCTCTCCCCATGAAAATCAGCAATAAATTCAACAGACCCACTCTAATTCTGCAGCAGATAAGCAAAGATATGTTGATGGATGATATGTAGGCCAGTCAATCATGGGTAGCAGCACAACACATAGGCCTACAGTAAAAATCAAATCCGATTAAAATTAAATTTCTTATAACAGCATAGGAGCCTTTATGCAGAAGGGAAGAAGCTTGTGGGAAAGGGCAGAGGGAGGGATGTTTTTCTTTCCTTACTTCAGAAAATAAAAGCCCCTCCTCCATTCTGCTGCACATCAAAAATCAATGATAAAAGATAATTTTTATGGCTGTATTCTTACTTGCTTTATCTATTGCATGCCTGTCCCAGCACACAGGGGATTGCCTGCATGGAATTAAAATGACTTCTGCTCACTTAAGTCAAGCAGTTAATGCGTTCTGTACTTACACATTAAATTCAATCATCAGAATATCCCAACAGTATAACAAGAGCCATCATATTACACAAATGGCAACCACTGCAGAGACAAAAGACAATACTTTCCAACACTGCTAACAAGGAAATCAGAGTCACATTAAAAACTCAAACAAAACTGATCATTTTGTCAATTTACTAAAAAAAAAGCACCCCCTACGTTCCAGTTGCCACTCCTTTGATTTTTTTTTCATCTAGACTTTTTTTTCTGATATGCTGTTGCTATTTTCTTGTTGCTATTACTACCGAAAACAGCTGCTTGCAGCTGAACAAAAATTCAGTAACAGAACAGAAGCTATAAAATTAAACACTTTGTGAATAATAGCTAGGTCACCTGGGTTTCTCAGGCAGGCACCAAAATGAACACGTAGCTCATCTCTAAAGGAAAAAGAAAAATCCTAAACCAGTTATTTAAATTAATTAGCATGCATATGCACACATTTCAATAGCCATCTTTTCACTCGGAGCCGCACTCACCGCTTGCTTCCAATAGTCACATCCAATTCTCTTACACTCCCAGCTAATATCTCTTGCTGCTGTGGAAAAGGTCTTCGTGCGAGCCTGCACTCACAGTAACAGGCTTGCCAGGAAAACGACAAGATGAAAAGCTCTCGCACCACCCCTAGCTGAGAGGAACCCCGAGCCTGGCACCCCGAGCCACAACAGCAGCACTGCAGCCCTCAGTCCAGAAAACAAGTATTTTCGAAAGGCACTGCCTTCTAATTCCAGTGTACATGATGCCAACTGTGAAAACAAAAGCTGCTAAAAACAGCGCGTGTGTGCGAGCACATGCACACAAAGCATCTTAGCTGGAATTAACTCACGTTTTCCCTCTATTCTCCCAACCCATCAGTGAACAGAGCAGTCGAATACACTAAGCAAAATAAAATTTTGTACCAAGCATTGCATCGTTCCTAATTTTCTACTGTAGCTTCTGCTGATAGGGACAGAAGACACAGCCTGTACTCAAAGACCTGGAGAACAAAAGAAATACTGTATGAATTAATACTGCAAATTTCTGTTCAGAACTGACAGAAAAAGGTAATTAAGGCGTGCACCTCTAGCTGTTTCTCTCACGCTTTAACACTAAAGACAAGACAATCTTACCGGGATTTACAGCTGTTTACCCATATTCATTGGATATGTGAGCTTTGCATCCTTACAAATGTGCCAGCCAGTTTGAAAGCCTTGCAGAACTGAATCTGTCTCAACCTCTGCGTCTCATTTACTGTAACACAGAGGATTTTCAAAGCCATGCCTCACAACAGCTGGCTTGTTTTTGCCTGCTTCCTATGATTGACAAGTTCATACAAGCTCCGTCAACTTTAACCTTGATAAGTGAAGGCTTGGTCTGTATTGTATGTTACATCATCAGAAACTTCTGACCTCAGGGAAAAGATCTCAGAGACTTCAAAGCTTTTTCCTTCCCCCACCCCCACCCCCTGGATTTGGTTATTAAAAAAAAAAAAAGAGATTTTAAAAGTCCTTTAATTTTTTCAAGGGTTTTTCCTTTCATTTGTGAAAATCATGATCTGCATTTCAGCAACAACAGTTCCACAAGTTTTAAGTATTTAAAATTATTTTGAAAGATCAGTGTGTTACTAGGCTCCTTTCTGAACAACATTCAAATAACCAAGTCTTTAATTTTAGAGGACCGTCTTCATCAACAGCCCTCCAGCTTGAATTTTTTTGCATGCGTTGTGTGTGCAGGCACTCTCCCTTGCAGGAGATTCTGCAGGGAAAGAACTAAATGCTTTCATGCTGCACGAGCAAATTACCACCCCCACGCTCCATCTTTAGAAACCAAAGGCATTGTGGCCTTCATCAGAGCAAAGCTCAAGCTCCTTTCAATTTTTCTACAAGAACGCACTAAAGACTTAATAGAGAAACTGTGGATAAGGCTTTAATATGTATTAAAAGATCATTTTAAAGGTGACCACTTTAAGAGGAAAATGTTACTTTAACTGCACGCAAAATCACATACAGCGGTTAGATATTATGATACAGCACTGATATCCAGTTAATATCCTCCCCTAAAATTTTCCTATCTCCCCTAAAATTTTTATGTTTCCCACAGCTGTCTATTTGATTTCAAGATAGAGAATGACTTCAAGAAAACTCACCCGTTTACATAATACAACACAACTGGTTAACAGACTGTGGTTAAGTCTGGTTGGCCCATGCAGAGAAATGGAAGTTTTAGCCGTCATATTACTTTTTAGCACAAAATGTTACTCAAATTTACTGGCATAAACAGTCTCCTGCGTGACAGCAAATCATAATCCATGTTGCCTAAGGGCTTATAGCAGAAGGTGAACATTTCACAGGCTAGCTCTTAGTACCAGAACACCATAAAGCCACTCCATATGTTAGAAATATATGAACTGCTGCACTGTGGAGACAAATCAGTCACCTATTTCCAAAGATGCTTTTCATCAAGTAACTTAGGGAAAAATAAAACCCACAATACATCAGTATATGATGCTTTTATGGGTATAACCGCTGGAGACAATATCTTATATTATCTCTGATCTCCCTACTCAACTGTTACCATTAAAATAGCCACAAGAAGATAGCTGGATTTCAAGTGATGCAACAAAAACTTAAGTCTTTAGACAGTTTTCATTCTAATCCTCTTTCCAGGGAAAGCAGTAAAACCAAACCAGAACACAAAAATGGACTAATGCTTACAAATTTATCTCTCTTTGTCTCTCCACAAACTTTTTTGCACGTCGTTCCTTTCTCCCACCCCCAGTTTCAGTACCTTCAGAATCACGTCTAGGACTTCTCCCAGTTTCTCACGCTAGGTAACACTTACCTTTTTGGGCAGGGAAGGAAACTTTCCGTAAGAAGAAACTACTTTTTATCAGACCATGGTGGCCTCGCATAGCCCTAGCTGTCACCGCATGCACAGTGGAGAACAGATGTGCCAGCAGCAATTAAGCGAAAGGAACTTCACTCAGTAATAAGAAGCTGGAAGTAGACAAAAGGCGGTATGTGAGGTGGGGTAGCTACCCTCACATTTAGAAACAGGGATTCAAAATCCACCTAACAGAGGCAGAGGGAGAAGCCACACTTTCAAGGGTGCGGGGAACGAGCAAATTGGATGGGGGAGAAACAGGGCGACGTTACTGTAGTGTACTGTAAACCAAGCGCAGGCTTTGGAGACGGTCCAGCACCCATTTAATGACATCCAGCAGCTGCTGCTGAGCCAGAGCGGAGCATCACATCGACCTGCAGGACGTGCACCTGACAGCCGCTGGGCTGAGCACCACTAGGAGAGTGCAGAATGGGAAGGCAATAGAAGGAGCCTGCAAGGTTTAGCACTCTCATTTAGCCACGACCAGTCCTAGATGGCAAAATAATGCATTTAGGATGCTCTTGAAGAACCACCCATCTCTCAGCTCAAGCAGCCTGAAAGTTTTAAAATGGACAACAGGAGGAAGAAAAAGGCTGCAAGTGGGACAATTTATCACTCAACTCCTGCCTTGATCCTGAGGTATGAGAAGAATCTGGTTCAAAACATTGCCACTTGAAGAGCTACCCTGTGCCAGTGGCCATACGTATTTAGATTAATCATTCCTGAAAGATCAAGAATCCACACTGTGGTATTTAATTTTGAAAAGGGCATTTACATACATGAGAGGAATATTTTTAAAAGGAAAAAGCCAGATGGTATAATGTTAAGAGATAAAATGCGACAGAAGATACTATATATGGAACTCGGAGAAAATGCGTAACACCTACCAAAACCCCCAGAAGACCACCCTTTTTCCTCCCCTCTCTCCATTCCCTCTGAAGGCTGGATTAAACAGTAATTAAAAGGACATCCACCAGAGAAATAATGTCCTACCCAAATGAGGAAAATCCAAAACTATTCTAGCAAAAAAGATGTATAAACACAGTAAGGTAAAAAAAGGGGGGGGGGAAGTGGGGAAAAGGGGGAGGAAGGAGAGGGAAAGGAGGAGGAAGGGGGAGAAGGAAAAAATAAAAAGAGGAAAAAAGACTGAGGTACAAATTATTAAAGGTGTTAGGACAAAAAAAAAAAAAAGGCGCTTTTTTCAAAACGCAGGTATCTGAGACAGATTATAGGGCCAAAAGTACAATAGTAAGAATAAGAGGAAAATAAGGTCACAGCAGAAAATTGACATGGACTCCCCTTCACATTTCCGTGAGCAAAACAAGCCTATGCGGGAATTACTCTCAGATGCTGTCCACCATTAAGCGGGTAGTCACGAGTTACCTGGACTATACGATAATCACCTGAAACTCCCACGGGAAATTGCTGAAATAGTAGCTGTGATGCACAACTACCCATTCTTCTGATATCTGGGCAACTGCTTGGGCAAAGTGACATATGCAAGGTTTGGGGAGGGAAGGTGGGAAGGTGTTGGAGAGAGAATGAGAGAAAGAGAGCAAGAACAAAAAAATTATTCATTATGAATCTGGAGAACTTCAGAACTATAAACTTAACATCTAAACTAAGCAAACAGGTAAAAATTATATGAAAAGATTCAGCAGCTGCACTAACTAGCATGTTAAAATGACAACCATTTGGGCTTGCACAGAAAACCTGTGTCTCGGATGCCTTACTGCTATTCTTAGTAAGAGTCACTACACATGTGGATAACAGTGATCTGGATGACAGAGACTATTTGGATTTTTAGAAGATTCTAAAAAAAACCCCAAAAAACTAACTATCCTCACCAGAGGCTGTTAAAAATTTGATTGCCACGGGACAAAGTCCTCACCTGCATCATCCCAGGATTCACAGGACTGGTTAGATCTAGATGGTTTACAAAAGGGGTGAAAAAGAAGGTGGCAACAGTTGCTGCTGTAAGGAAATTATTCTGAGTAATAAAGACACAAGGCAAAGATTTTCTACCATTGAGCAAATTGGCCATAAAACAACAGATGAAATTCAGATTTAATAAATGCGAAATAACCCACAGGATAGCTTTTCTTATACCTCAGCAACACATACAATGATGTATAACTGAAATTACTGTTATGCAGGAAGGAAAAGCTGGATTTCACAGACCGTTCTATGAACGTATCATCTGTACTCCACAGCAGTAAAAGAAAAAAAAAAGTCAAGATAAAGGAAACATTATGTTACTTTATGAATTCGTAGTGCACCCTAATGTTGTTGCAGTTCTCCCACTGCTCCAAAAGGAACATATGAGAATGCGGGAAGACACAGAAGAAGAAAATAAGGATGGGCAAAGCCATACAACAGCTTTCATAGAGCGAACACCCCACCCGCCCAACGCAGAAGAGGTGATTTTCCTCACAACACATCAGCACAAAAAGCTACGAATGTCAAAAGTCAATGTGGGTCCAAAACCAGTTAGACGCTTTTCTGAAAGAAAAATTTATCCAGGGCTGTTAACCACAAATACTTGGGATTGCACCCCTTAGCTGCAAATCAGCAGAGGCTGGGCAAGGATATCCAGCAGCATGGCTCCATGTTTGCCTTGTTTTTATTTTCTCTGAGCATCTGCTACTGTTCCGTCAGCGAAAGGAAACCTGCTTAGGTAGACCTTTGGCCTGTGTTTTTAAGCATCAACTTCCATCAGCTTCCTTCATGTGTCAGTGATTGAAGGTCTGTCTCAGAGTGTGATATTTATTTAGCTGTTACTAGTCGGTTGCATACACTAGTACACTGGAAAGATATAGTGGTTCATGGCAATGAAACTTGTACTAATTACAAGTATTTACAGAAATCTAAGGAAGGTGAAAGTTGGCAGAAGACTCCTAATACATGAATAGAAGCTGCCAGACTCTCCCTCCTTTGTTGCCTCTATATGCATGGGAAGAGCCACAGAAGTGTTTTCCCAGTTTCAGACAAAATACAAACTTTGAAAAAGCCCAAGACTGTACTGCATCACCCATTAGTCCATATGATACATACAATGACATCCCTGGCAAAAAAAGTGGTCTGACAGATGCATTAATAATCCACATCTCATGATAAAGAAATGCTAATGTAAATAGAAAGGGCTTCAGCAGCTTATGTACGTAAGTCTTTGTTAATAGCTAAGACCCTGTGAGGATGCACATTGGCTCTTCTGCACTTCCTCCAGATGCCGAGTAGCTGCACACAACTTGCTGGAAAGGGAAAACTGCCATTTTTAGAAATTTTTTTTATTTCTAACTTCATGCAAGAAGGCATTTTCACATGCAAATTCATTAGCGTTAGGAATTCAGATATCTGAAGCATTACTTCGAACAAACTGGTATGTTCTGACTACACGAAAAGCATGTTTTCTTCTCCCTTTAACTGAATAGTTAATCTCCCTTAAAAAAGAGCACTCAAACCTTTATAATAGTCCTTATTATACTTAAATTGATTTTAAAAAGAGAACACTTCACTTTATAAACTCTTGAAGAAAATGAATGCAGAAATTGTTAGCACACCTCACATTAGATAAAAAAAGTAATCATGCATATTTAGTTCATTTTCTACAAAATACTACTTGTTAGGTCATTCTACACTTAGCACACTGATAGGAAGTATTTCTTTCCTTTAGAAGAATTTATGTGAAAAATTACAACAGTTGTAGGTGAAGCGTAAAACAGAGAACTTACACCTCTTCCACACCATAAAGCTTGTTAATACATGCATGAAATGTTTGCCAAAGTAATTTTTCACTGATTTGTAAGGAAGCAGTTGCACAAGATCATACTACTTCTTCCTCAAGAGGAAAAGGGAAGAGGGTGAAAACATTTTGCTTATATAGCTCTGGTGATATCTTGATAAGTCCTACAATGATTGAGACACACTCATCCTGTAATATCCGTTCAGGAAAAACTTCTTAATTTGACTCTTAACAATGTATATACCGTAAATAAAGAATCTAAGTTTAAAATCAGTATGTCGTGCAATGCCTGCAAGCAGAGTTCTGCTTAAGTATTTGAGCAAACGGCCCTTTTGCTACATATAAAAAACCCAAACCCTTCCAGTCTTGCATTTCAATACCTAAGCTCCCTGTTAAGCAGATACTACCACTGCCTATTGCTACTATACTACTTTTTTTGACAGCCCAGTAAAAAACCCCAAATATAGAACTTAAAATTATTGGAGTTATAAAAAACGGGGTAGTTTCTATGAGTATTTCCAATGTCTAATTTATTTTGCAATGCCTAACTTACACCATTTATCACTGTAAACTTGCGATTACATGAGAAACTGATTTGTCCAAATGTGTAATGTGGATTGTTTTTTTTTCTCCTCTGCTAGTTAGCCTTTACAGATATGTACCCCCAACCCCTATAATAAGCTGAGAACAAGCTCAGAGAAATAACTATCAAAACACACATGTATGTTTTACGTGTGTGTATATACACACACACAAACAAACATCCATATATGCTTGATATATAAAACCACATATATAAATGGAGTATCACCCATTTGTAAATTCTTTTCCATCTGACTTGATTCAGAAGACGTAAGATTATTCACATTCCTGTGTTGCTGAAGGTTCTCCTTCCTCCTTGCAAAATAATTTGCTGTTCCATCAGCTGGTAAGTGTGGAGGCTAGATATTTACCAGCTCTTGAAAAATCAGTTTCCTTATGAACTACCTAATAATGAATTCAGGAACCTCTCTATAGGCTCCTGTTTCTGGCTTGTCAAAGATTTTTTATAACATTAAACTTGGGCATTTAGGTCAACTTAGGCACCAAGAAATGATTTTTACTTAGGTTTTATACGGTAAAGGCTGTTCCTCTGTTTTCAAGAGCTCAGATAGGAGCAACTGCTAAGGCATGAAAAAATGAAAAGAAACATCTTTCAGTGTTTAATTAGAGTTGAGTCATGCTGTGGTCCTATACTTGACATGTACATGCTCTTGTACTTGACACCTATTAAATGTTGAAAGATTTTCTGTGACCTGTGATCTCATAAATCCTTTTTCAGTTTTTGAAATTATGTAATTTTCATAGACATTGCAGAAACAAATTAATAGAGATACAAGTCAAATGTTCTTAGAAAGTAAATAAAAGCAATGGCTGTGAACATCTCTAGTAGATGGCAATCTTAAGAATTAGATCATAATGCACTACTCTTTTGATGTAGATTGACTTTTATGTGTGCCGTGTCATCCTGCAGGAAGCCACGGACTACAGGGAAGAGCACCTGTTTCCACCTTTAACCTTCTGAAGGGCTATGTCTGTTTAGAAATTGTGGAGACTTCTATAGGGAAGTTAATTATATAACCAGCATATGTCATTTGATAAATACAGAGAAAGAGATATGTTTCAAGAAGGATAGACTTTAAATCTGTAAAAAGCTAAGCTTTTGTAACTAATTTGAAATAGAAAGAGTAGCATCATTAAACATAAAAAAGCATCAGTTTTTGTTCTACAGATCAGCAGACTTGTGTAACACTTTTAAGCAGTCCTAATGTTAAGAACATACTTAGAATCACATCAAGCCTCAGTATAAAAATATTCAGCTCATGTCAGATGACTGTTTGCATGCCTGTAAGTTCATAACAAGAGTGGTTTGGTTCTTGCATGAGAGATGATAATGGCTACTATGGACCACTACTTTCTCTTCCTATAAAAATAATATTCCAAGCTATTAAATACTGCAATTCGGAAGAACACGTTGTAGCTTTTCTGAAGAGGGAGATGAAACAACCTGAATTCACTGAAAGCACTCAGTAATCTCAGAGGGGTAAAATACAGCCCAAAGATGAAAGGAGTTCGCAAATTATCTTCATCAACTTAAAAAAATCCCAATTTTTCGAAGTAATGTTAATTTAGGTTTTGCAACTGTGTGCTAAAAAAAGAACAGCACCAAAAAAATACCATAGCAAAATGAACCAGAAGCAAAAAGCCCAGGAGCTAAAAAATTGCTTATCATACTCTTCTTTTTGTTGTTTTTTAACCATTTGCTGTTACAATACTCCAACCTTTTCTCATTCTAGATTCAGTGCATTAAAAAACTTCATATTTCTCCTGAAAATTACCAGGGAAGCTGTAATCGTAAACATTCAAAGTTTATTTAAAATGCAAATTTTTCTTTTTTTTTTTTTTTTTTTTTGCAAAACAACTGGAGGGGAGGGAGGCCAGAGGCACCTTGTAGCATTGGGCAGTCTCTAACCCAGAGAAGGCACCTGTGGACTCCACAGCTGGCTCTCACCTTGGGTCCCTGCACATCTAACCCACGCAAATACTGAAGAGCCGCTCCTATGTCCAGCACGGTCACACTGGCTTTGGTAGCACAAAGGCAACTGTAGCACACAGGCCTCAGTAGCAGAAAAATAAGGGCTATCAGCAATATAATCCAAATCCAAATTTTCAAAGAAAGTATTAAATATGACCACAAGGAAGACCTTAGGTTTGGTTAATATTCATGTTCTAGAATATACCACGCATTAGGTAGATTTGCTAGCCATTTGCAGATTGCTAGCTTTTAAAAGTAGGAAACTAAATGCCTTTAGGGCAGCTCAAAAATCATAAAATCAATTCATGTCATGATGAGTCCAGTCGCTTTTGAGCACAAGAATGCCTCGTTAAAAAAATGAGCACATGGAAATACATATCCTTTCCCATAGGACAGCCATTCATCATCATGGAGTGGTAGTTCACAGCACAGAAATTAAATTCCCAAATGACAGATTTTATTTATTTAGTTTTTTGAATATGGAAGACATATAAGCCCTCTGCATAACACAAGTGCTGAGGGAAAGACTGCGAAAGAGACCATTTTACAAAACCTCCTATAGTGCGGTGAAATGGCCAAATACTACATCTGAAATAGTATGTCAAAATAGGCTTCGGCTTAAAAAAAAAAAAAAAAAAAAAAAAAAAAAAAAAAAAAAGGTTATTGCAGCTGGTGCCCAGTCACGTGATTTTCATGGATTCCATGATTATAAAGCAAGAATTGTGCTGCACAAACACTGCTAAAATGCTGGCGTAGGAGTATTATTCACATGCTTTTGTGACTAGGGTTCAGCACTGGTGGATGGAAATAATTTTACTTGTGCAGAGATGCTGTCTGCCTACAGAAGCTCGTCTGCTCCTGGCTGATTGTGCTGCCACCTCCCCCTCTCCCTCCCCTCCAGCCCAATCACCCCTCCACGCGCCTGCGCACACACTCACACCCTCATGGGCTATTCATTTTGAAATCACTACGGTAAGTACAAAGGGCTACAAAGAATTAGAAAAATAGCAGATGGTGTCTTCAGCTGGGCCATAAGCAATGCAAAATACAACTGCATAAACACACGAATGAATACTAATTTTTTACAAGCTTTTACGGCCACAACTAGAGTATGTGTTTGTGACAGTTCGTAATTTTCTCTCCCCTTGAGAGATTAATACCACTTACAGAACTGAGGAAAGCCCATGGAAGTTATTTTTCATATACATGTGTTTCTCCTGTTACAAAAACCAGAGCTACCAAACCTGGCGATAGCAATGTGTGCACCATCTCAGTTCAGCTGCCACACGCCACTTAAGCAGCCGCAGTATCAGCGATCACTGAAATCACTGCTTACATTACAACGGCTCCAGCAAACTGCGGGCCAGGAGGAGGGCACCCCCCTAGACGTTGAAGGTTTTTAACTGCATTGTTCATAGTCATACATTTGAAAAGGGTCTGAAAATATTGTACAGTTTAATTAAAACATGAATTAACAGAGAAAAGGGGAACTGATCAAATGGAAAAACAACTTTTGGTGGCTTCTGTTCAGGTACTGCATTCTGTAAAGGCACAAGTAGAGAAAAGTCCAATTTACAGCACTACTATGTTCCAGCAGCATGCAGTCTTTGCCACAGATAATACTGGAAAACTCTTTTGAGAAACCTCAAGCATTCCCTCCCCGCCCTCTCCCTTCCCCCCACCAAAAACCTGTAACTGATAAATACAAAAAATATCTGAATCGTTTCATGCACACAAATAAGAATCATCTGGCTCCAAACAAACTGTAATACACTCAACACTTGACAATTTCTTCAAGCTCACCCTAGAGTCCCCATAAATTTCAGTCCCAATATTAATTCTATCATGTACATTGAAGTGTGTGGGGAGAAGGAGGGAAACAAGGGAAAAAGGCATTACAAAAACTCTGAAATCATCATAGCAAAACTTCCAGTTTGGGTCAGGAAAAGATCACATCAAAGTTGTTGTAAGAAATCTCTTAGAGCCAGAAATTAAGAACTACTTACCTTACAGTGCAGTTCCTTTCATCCAGACTGTTAACTTTAGAGAAAATACGCTCCCCATCTTCCCTTAAATCCTCTGCTTGCCTCCTTACTTCAGCTGAGACTTCCTAAAAATGGTTTATAGCACAAGTAAGACACCAAAGTCATCATGTTTCAGACTCCCGAAAAATCTATGATTATGGAACCTCTTATTTGTGGGTTTGCTCTGTTTGAATATACATGAAGTCAACAGCATAGCATGTCTTAAGCTTGTTTGGTTTTAAGTAGTACAGTATGCTATGTGAACTCGTGCGCAGCACTACCGACCTGGCTGTGCTCGAGTTACTGCTCTACTTTGCTGATCTACAGAAGAGCTTAACATTTATATAAACCTTGACTTCTTCTATTTGGCGAAGATAAAAAAAAAATGCAGCAACGAATTTACAGAAGAGTTGCTCATGGTTTAGAAGAGGCAAGTACACACCAGCTTTTCAATCCCTAAGCATGTACTTTAGTTTCTCAGTAAAACATACAACATCACTGTTCCAGAATTTTATTATCTCACTATCTTCAAACAACCACACCCAAAGCATAGCTTTGCATTACAAACACTGAACCTACAGGAAATTTAATTGCGCATTAGCACTGGAATCATCTGAATCATATATGCAAAACAACATCTTTATTTACTTCAGTCTGTTGTAAGCATCTTCAATGCACTTATCACCATATTTTCCAGGTGCCTAAACAGGTGTCTGCATTTTGCCCCAGGAGTCCTATACTGAACTCAAAGGCACTGACTAATAAACCAGAAATGCATACATGGAATAGATTATATGATGATTTTTCTGCTGGGTAGGCAATTATTTAATAATTTATTTAATTTAATTTTCAAAATAACTTCCAGGTGAGTATTTCCAGTGCTTGGAATCTCTACCCTAGTAAATTATCCGCATAGTTAAGTCTGCACATAGCATTCAAAAATAACTTTTCCAAAACTTAAAGCCACAAAAAACTTAAAGAAAAAGAGTCCACAACTTTTAGAGATCAACATACTTTGTTTCTTTTTGAGCTATTCTCATTCTACTCCCTGTATATACACACACACAGAGGTGCCGTGTGGATGTGTATGTATGTATGTATGCAATGTTTTTACCAAGAGGGGAGGACAAAAAAAGGAAAAAATAAGATACAACTGCATTGCCTCAATTCTTTTCTTGCATAAGGTGAAGTTCAACACAAGTTGAATACACTATGACTCCTTATACCTATCAAGCAATCTTGTAGCAGCTTGAACAACATCTTTTAAACAGAGAACTTAAGAGACTTTGTTTCTCTGTTTACTTCTCCTGACACCTGCCAACCATTCCCTGGCCCCGCTCAGTTAACAATTAACTTAGTATTTGCTTGAAAGTTGAACAGACATTTGGCATCTCTCTAAGGAATGAATTTATGCATCTTAAATCAAGCAAACTGACATAAAATGAAACACTAAGCAGTTTCACTTGTTGCTGTAGTGTAGCTTTAATATTAACAGGCATATTTTTAATCTCTAAACTGTATTAGGCAGAAGTTTTGTCCTATGTAGCTTTTGCATCATGCAAATTTAGAAGAAAAGAGGACGCCTATGGAAAATGATTAGACCATTAACAAAATTGCACAAAAGTAGATATTATTTCCCCTTGGAACATTTTTCTTCATAGTTTCAGAGAACTGAAAGCCTTAAAATGGGTAAGGCGGCCACACCAATGAAGAAATAACTCTGGGTGAAGATTGCTTCGATCCTGCTACACCTCTACTGTAAAAAAGAGGATATCATCAAATCAAGTTTTCTTCCATCTGGCTACAACACACAAGAAATTACTTGATCCAGTTGCTCTTTGCTACATTCAATTCTTGTGCAATACAAATTTTGATCTTCTTAATTTTACTTATGAGAGCTACCTGTAACAATTATTCCTTTACTGACAAAAGGCAAACACAATGCTACATTGTGCTTCTAAACTGGAAATGTTCACAAAAATGCTCTCTTTCCCCTTCCACCGCTCTCCTGCCCCCCCACCTCAGGCAATTTAAAGGACAATACGAAAGACACTTGTACCTGTTTGTAGAAATCAGTAGAAGGGGATGATCTAGACCTCTCATGGGTGTACTGGGGTTTCTCATGTTGTTCGTGGCCTGCATCAAGAATATTATCGGCTGAATGGTACCTTCCTGAGCTCCTTGGCTCTATGGGCTTCCGCTGCTCCTTCCATGATGCCTGATACTCTGCAAAGGTTCCCAGGCGCTGCGGCTGTTCACATTTCACAATCGTATCAGCAGCCTTATTGCTGCTACGATGGTGGACATTATCTTTCGAAGCATGTGCAGTTTCAAGTCCAACAGAGGCTGCCCGACCTCTTCTCTCATACCATGACTCCTCTCCCTCTTGTCCACCGTGAGCTTTCCTATCTGGCCTTTCAGACTGCCCCTCAGCTAGACTGTGGGGAGCTGGTTTCTGTGCTGATTTCCTATATGCAGGCTTACTTGTTTCTTCAAAAAATTTCCACCTGTCTGCAAATGAGCCCAGGGCTTCTTCAGATGTATTTGGACGGCAATGAGCACGGCACTCATCCTCTGACATCCCCACCTCATTCATCTTCTCCGGTTCAGAGTAAGACTTCAGTTTTTGCTCTGTCGTGAACCTCTTCCTGGCTCCAATCCGAGAAACGTGATGAGTGCCACTCCCTGTAGGGTTCGGTTTAGCTTGTGTAGCCTCGAGGAATCCAGACACATCTTCAGAAACCAAAGCCAATAATGAAGAGTTGTAACTACCAGTTTTCCGCTCAGGTGACCTGGGGAGATATTCAGCGGGACTGGGCTCCAAGTCCCGCCGTTTGAAGGACGTCGCCCTCAGAACCCTGGCCTGTGCTTCCTTGAGGTGATCTTTGTAGGTGCTGGTAAAGTTAGCATCTGGGGAGGCAGTGACATTTTCTGCTGAATCTGGCTTCCAGGTCTCATTGCACTCCTCCGTTTCAGATGACCCTACTAATGTAGCAGTGCTTCTACTTTTCTGCAGATTCGCTCTTCTCATTTGGATCTCATTTCTCAGGGTTGTTGCAAAACGATCGCTCCTTCGTGCCTGTTTAGACAAGTGAGTGTCAAATGGGGCCTGTCGCTCTGTTACTGCTTCTGGGCTGTTGTCAGACTGTTTTTTCCCTTCCTGAGCTAAAGAGTGCAACATTGGAGTCTTCTGAGGAGAAATCTTGCTACTCTCATCTTTCCCCCACTTAAAATCTTTCTGAGCAGATCTGTTTTCAGTGGTAAGGACACAGCCCTTTACATACTCCTGTTGACCGTACCTAGTTTCACTTTCCTCAGAGCTGCTCTCCAAGTTTTTCTTTTGTCCAGACTTTTCAGTATGATTGGGTTTTTTAGCTTCTTCTACTACAGCACACCTAGCATCCCCCTCTCTGTCCACTGGGTAATGACTACTGTTCTCACACCCTTTCAGTGAGGATTCAACAGGTTGTTGAGGTAGATAGTATTTTGGTTTTTGGACCATTGTGACAACTGCAGGATTTTCATGAGGTCCAAGCAATGCATCAGTCCCCACTGCCGATTTCCAGCTGTCATCCTTGAGTTGTAGTGGCTTTGAGCTTCCCTGAGAAGGCTGTTTTGCTGTCACACAATAATAACGACTCTGTCCAGTGTTGTCCAGCTTCTGTTCAGCAGCACTGTTCGAAGAAGAGGAAGTGTTGAGCAGACTGGCTTGGTTTGGACTGTAGCCATAAAAATGATCTGTAGGTAACTCCTGAATGCCACTATAGGCCAGGTAATGTTGCTGATCTTTAGGTGCAGCTAAGATTCTTGCATTGTGAAAAAAAGTGCTTTCATCACTGTACTGGTGCTGGTGGTGGTAACTATAAGTAGGCTGTGCAAACCGAACATCCGTGCTGGACAAGGATGACTGCAGTTTGTTTACAGTTCCTGCATTACTATTGTACCTTTCACCAGTTGAAGAAAAAGTGTGTTCTGAACTGAGATCGGATTTATAATTTGAGCTGCTGACCCTCCTGTCACATGCTCTGGAGGGTCGCCGCTGCTGCTCCACAGTTTCCAAGTTCCAGTCACTCCTGGGCTGAGACCGGTTCAGGGCTGTAAAGTGCTGCGTGCTGGCACCCTCTGAGTACACAGGGCCATGGGCTTTCTCATGGCCTTTGGTAGCAGCAAAGCTGTCACTACGAAGAGGTGGAGGTGGGGGGGGAGGAGATGAAGACTTCTTCTTATCAGGAACATACCAGACAGGTCCAAAACTGGATCTTCCAGAGCTAGTGAGCTTGCCATCGGGATGTTCCTCTATTCTAGGACTTCTGTTGTTCTCATATTGGATGGGAGCTGGCAAATACCCAGGTTTGTCCTCTGTTCCACTGCTGTCATTCAAGAACTGGCCAGACTTATTTCCGTGCTTAGCAGTCTCCCAGTGGCCTACTTTGTATAGCATGTTCTCTGTTGAAGAAGTGTCTGCATTGGATAGAGTGTGGTCAGGGGTGCTAGAACTCGTGGAGAAAGACCCGTAGGCTGAATCCCGCTTACTTTGGCTCCCTAGATGATCAATGCTACTATTAGATCTTGCAGCAGAAAGCCTTCCGTACTGGGCTACTTGTGGAGTGTGGTCCCAGCTGTCCATACTTCCCAAAGAGCTGAATTGGTCAGAAGTGCGATGTAGACTTGACTGATCCCACGAGTTTGACAGGTCATGAGAAGAACAACTATGGTAGGAAATAAACAAAAAAGCCTCAGCATAAATATACCAGTCAAAAAATGCCACAACATAATTATAAACATATAGCCACCAATTTTACTAACATTGGTTAAGATCCATCTGCATTGCAGTTACGAGACAAACAATCTAATAAAATTGGAAGTTTGAACACGAAGTCAAGGCTTTATCTTTATACTCTGCCACCGATTCAAAGCTTAAAACCTTAATAACTAACTCAATTTCCCTTTCGAAGTTGAGCAATAAGTAATGCACATTTATCTCCTTGAAGGCTCCCCTCTCCCTCTGCAACTTGTTGATTCTGCTGACTTTACTTTTAGCCTAATTTAGTTTGAACTCCATTAGCTCCCTCTTTCCCAGGACAAACACCAACTTATTTTTCACCTTATTTTCCAGGCACCCCAATTCTTCCAGCTATTTAAGTCATGTACTTCTCTGTTCATCTTTTGTAATCTCACCCTAAACTTCTTCAGCCCATAAAGTTACTCCCTTGTCCTGCTTATCCAAATCTGTCCATCCATTTAATATTTTCATTTCTAAACAGAGGTTCACTAAAAACATTTGCCTCAAATGCCACCATTTTAGTTCTGAGGCTCCACATGCACCTTATCAGTGTGGTTTCAAACCACTCTCAGGTTGGCAACATTACAACGTCATTCAATTCCACCCAGATCCACAACACTGACAGGAAAATGTCAGGAGATGCCCGAGTAACGTAAGCTCTGCATGGCCAAAACTAAGCTTCTGACTTTCCTTCAAGAATTCTTACCGCCACCAGTCCTCTCTGCCACTCTTTCCTCTATAGAAATGTCATCTCTCTCTGACAGTGTACTTTCTCTGGATCATTTGCCCAGAACACTATTTAAAAATCTTGCTGCTTCTGCTGTTTTTCTACCCAATCAGTTTTGTTCTGTTTTCTTTCTTTTCTATCTTTCACAGCACCCAGTCCCTGTCAATCCAACACACTCATGCTGAGACGATAGTCTTTCCAATTATTCTCATCACATCTCCCTGTTTGAACTTTACTGGCAGCCCCTCCTGCTTTTATATACCAAATTCAAATTCTTGCCCTTGCATGCAAAGCCCCTTGGGTAGAAATCCCAGAATTATTCCACTTCCCTGTAGCTATAATTATATGAAGCATCTATCAAATCTTCTGCAGTAAAGCAACCTGTGAAAGCTAGCCATGAAATTACGTTAGTCCGCATAAAAAATACAGAGGGTGATACAGGTCTTTTTTTCTGTCAAAAATATTGCAAAGGTCAACAACAGCTCTTTGGAATGCAGTATTAACATGAGAATTGCTTTTTTTCCCCTCTATTACTATAGCCTTTGTAACTTTTTTTATACAACATGGTCAAAAGCACTTTATGTGAAATAAGAGAAGGTATACTTGGTGCTTATTTTCTAAAAGCATTTTATTAACAAGATACACTGGCATTGGCCTCATCTTGTGGGTTTTTTGTTCTTTCATTCTTTTATTTTCAGCATTTTAAAACATCTTACTGAATACTTAAAAAGGTCTTAATTGTCATCTTAGGCAGATACTCTGGTTCATGTAAAAAATGTCTTGGTCATTATTAGGATCTCCTTTGTTAATGAAGAACGTAAGCTAGATACTGCTATGAATTGCTGATATTTTCCCCCCTCTTCAGCACTAAGGAGATACTGGGCATCGATTAAAATAAAGATGACACTTGTGCAGGAAACCCTCAATTTACAATTCTCATGTAGATCTGCTGGTATCAAATGTGAAGCAGAGATCATCAGCATAAGAGGTCAAAGGCCTGCCAGAAAACGCCTACGAGAAACTCAGCAGATGCAGCAAAAGCTTCAAAGAAAGGATAGGAAAGTTTCTGGTGGTGCGTTACTGCAAAGCATGGCCTCCTGTGGTTCTTAACTGCAGGGCAATTCTCCCATGAACCCTGACATGGAAGAGAGTTCAAGAGCCATTTCTCTCCCTGAGCCTGGCATCCCAGGATATCCTTCTCTCGATGGCTTTTTTTAGAGTTGATTCATAAAAACACCTACACTGCTGGTTGAAGTCTGGCAGGTGAAGTCCAGGAATAATCTACAAACACCATCCTTGGCCACTTTGGCCAAGAAGCACCCCACCAACCCTGGGGCATGAGTTTCTGCTTCTGGGCCCTCCCAGAAATGACATCATCTCAGCAAATCAGACCACATTCAGACCGCATGGGATTACAGAGCAGATGTACCTGACCCTAATTGCCCCAAAAGCTCAGTTTAAGCAGCCTTCTCAAACCATACTTGCCTCACACCCACACCTGTAAGGCCAGAACAAAGTAGAAGAGGTTGTTGGTTTCAACTGCACACCCAGGGGCTCAAAAAACAAAACAAAACAAAAATTATAAGATCTTCTATTATAGTGTATCTTACTGGAAGAAAATGCAGGGCCTAAACTTTCAGCAGCTTAAGATAGTTCACATCCACACCTCCCAGAAAAGTGCACTCAGCCTTAGTCTAGGGTGGGCTAGGAAAAAAGTCTGCATCCATGTTGTTACGGTATGACTTCTGTGAAAAGGACAGCAGAGGACTCACAGAGGGAAATGAAGGCACCAAAAGCTTACAAGGTCTAACCCTCTAGCATTGTGTAAGAGGCACCTAGACCCGGCCTAGTGCTCCCAAGATAGCTTACAGTTTTTGAATGAAAGTTGCATGATAAAAAATACACGTATAGTGGTGAATATGGAGACCTGGGCTCCAGAACTACCCTCTCTCCCATCTACACTGGTACAGTCCCTTCTGGTCTGTCTGTCTTCCTCTAGCTTCATGCACCTTCTCAAAGGTCCAAATCCAGTAGGCTGGCAAAAAACCTCCACCAAAACGAGTCAACACCCCCCCCCCCCCCCCCAAACCAAATCGAATTACCCACAGCTTAATCTAGCATCTACCTAGGTAGTAAGGACAATTTTCAGAGGGTTGTTTTGTCCAGCTGTGCGCCAGACCCCCCTGCCCCCGCCAAATCCGGGTATATCCTACTTGGAAGAGAGCAAAAGCATCTCTCCCTCTTCTAGAACTCTCCATGTTTTACAAGTGGTTTAGTTTTCATACTCACAGAGGGAATGCAGGCAGGCACATTCAGAAGAGATTTTAGGCTGTCAGTACCAAATCTCAAATGCTTATCTCAAGGAAGGACAAGAAATTCCAGAAATAGCTCAAGGATGGGATCCTTGGGCTAGAAACATCCCCTCCTCAGGCTATTTCTATTATCTCCTTGCATACTGCTGCTTTCAGGTACTGATTACTGTGTCTCTTGTTCAGTTTGGTGCTTGACTTAGAGTGCAGGGTGCTTCTTGATTTTGTGGATTGTACTTTGAAAGTGGGGAACCTCTGAAGCTGCTCACCTTCTCTTTCTGCAGATGAGCAAGCCCAAAGAACCCCCCTCTGCAACTGGGATCCTCAAAATATCCAAATCCCTGGGCTGGTACTCTAGGAATGCCGGGCCTCCAGCCGCCACAGTGTGAAGTCAGCTCTGCCACTGAAACTGTCTTGGGTGACAGACACCAGGACCGACAAATCTCCCAAGTACATCACTTTTCAAGTGGGCAGCACAGGCAGCCAAGGGGTTCAGGATGGCAGTGCCCTGGGAAACCTGGTATTAGACTGTGCTAAAGCCACTAACTCCTTCGGCAGCATCTAAGAAAGCAGAATTTGCCCTTTTTACTAATACAGATGTCTACCAGCAGTTGCTGCTATTTCTGATATATGGGGGGAGAGGACTGCTCTATTCACCTCCTCTTTTTCCCTTACACGCACAATTTCCTGCCCAAAGCTCATTCCAGACTGGCCTTGAACCGAATTAGTATTTTTTTTCTTTTTTAAATATTGTGATTCGCCCAGCTCCTATCAAATCACACTTTGAGACATGTGTCTTGCAGTATTTTACTTTCACAAGGTACAAGGACAACCATCAGGACACATATATTGACTTACAGCTCAGTCAGAAGACTCAGTAGACCAAAAGTAGAAATACTCTTGAGTTAGCATTGCAACCAGGACGCTATAAAGTTTTTAGAAATTTCTCAATTTTGCTTCTATGTACAAGGACTTTTACTGTCTTCAAATCTATAAATCTAATTCAGCCCATCTACATGAAATTTAAATACAAACTCTCTAAATCAGTGTAAAACAGCAGCAATTATAATTGAGGATTTGAGAAATATAATGTGCTAAAACTTCTGTTAATGAAGTATTACAAAATGCATTTAAAAAAACCCTTTCTGTCTAAATGTTAACATTCATACTTTATTCAAGGGCATATAGCAAGTTATTTCAAAAACAGTAGAGGGCTTCCAAAGAAAACAAATGATGTAAAATTGATTGTAAAAAATACATGAAAAAATAAAATAAAATCTTGAAGTATGAATGTTCTTCTGTTTTAACTACCATGATAAATTAACATCAAGAAATAACGACAGAGAATGTACAGCAATAAATATAGAAAACACAAGTCTATTTTCCAAACTGGGATTGCATACCAGACTCATTTTCTTTAATGCTCAGTGTAACTAAGGCCCAATGGGAACCAAGAAAAAAGCAACAAAAGAAAAGCAAAACAAAACAAAACCTCTGAAAATGTTGCCTATGAGCAAGAAACAAACAAGAACCTGTAACCAGACACAAACAGGTGTTACCTAAAAGTTTAAAGTTTCACAAGGGTGCCAGCCTTTCTCCCCTAGTGCTGGATGAGACCTAACGAATATTAAGGTGCTTTAAATAGGACTGAAAATCATTGGTCTTACTACCTCTCTACACAAGCAAGCGCACAGTTGTAGGGAAGATCAGATTACGGAAAGACAGTTTAACTAATAAAACCAGTAATACCTTAAAGTCCAACATTAAAACATTCTGCACCTCACATTTAGGAAAAGGCTTTTTAATAGCCTGAAACAGTATTTTTCAATTTCTTCTCCCTTTACTATTTCACTTTAAGTATGTTAATTTTGATGGTTTCTTTTAGCTTATAAAGGTTTATGATTTTACCAGTGGACACGGAAAGGAAATGCAGAACAAGAAACATAACCTTTTGACTGCCTTTAAAGCTAGTTTCTTACCTTTCAATCACACGCACATATCACATACTGTTTCTGAAATCCATTCATCCATACGTCAAACTTCCCACGCTCCCCCTTCAAGCATTGAAAGGACATTCAATACTAAAGATGTATAACACAACGATTCTGTATTTGTATTTGCTTTAAAAAACACTCAACGACACGACCTACATTATTATTGTCTCGCTGTTGGAGCTTAATGCGTGTAACTTAAGCAGAGACTCACCTTGCATGATAGCGCGAGTGCCAGGAAGTGCAGGCATTGGACGAGGAAACATGTGACGTGGCTGTCTCAGGTTGACTTTCTGTAAATTTGGTTGCGTGCCAGGAGTGAGGCCTGCAGGCTAGGTCATTTCTTCTGAAAACGAGAGAGGTAGAGTGTACTAGTTTAATGCAAACAGTTCAGTAAGGTGACAAGCCGCAAAAAAATCTACCAGGGCAGTAGTCAAACACTATACAGATAAGACAGAGGCATAATGACTTTAAATGACAGCAAATGAGACAACTTTCTACATGCATGGCAGTTTTGAAAAGACACCAGCATTCCTTTAAAATGCTCAAGATGCAGGGAAAAATCAATACTCTCCAAGGTCTGTGCTCAGGTGGTGTTTTTTGGTTTGGGGTTTTTTTTGGTTGTTGGTGGGGTTTTTTGTTTGTTTTTTGGTTGTTTGTTTTTTTTTTTGTTTTTTGTTTTGTTTTGTTTGTGTTTTTTTATTTTATTTATTTTGGGGGTGGGGTGGTTTTAATGAGGGGTGGAGACAGACAAACAAATTTTAAAATACTGGATGTGTATCCAGAGCTTTAACAGTTAAAGCTAATACTGGGACTTACAAGACATTTACAACATGACAACAGTACGGTAGGGCTTTGCAAGGTTGTACTGTAGGTATGTGCTTATGGGAGGAGGTGGGAAGAAAACACTTAATGACAGGAAGGAATAAAGCCATGTACATTGTTTCACACAAGTTAGAGTGATGCAACTAATAATTTTAACTTCAGCCAAGTTCTGCTTCAGGTCTTGAAATGTTTGGCACCTCAGGTATGCAGGGTTTTTTTGTTTGTCTTGGGTTTTTTTGTTGTTTTTTAAAGAAATAAAAAACAAACTTTTTTTTTCCAAAAATGGTTCATCAATTCATCTAAGTCCCCAAATACCTACTTGGATATCACCTCCAAATGTACATGCTCATGTAACTGAAGAGATCCCATCTAAGAAGTACAACAGCAAGTTGTTAGAGCTTTGTACCTTGCAAAACTTTCTGCAAAACTGCTCTACCATCCTCTGCCCCTTCCTTCTGTTCAGGAATTAGTAGCAAGAGCTTGCACTTCCTTCCAAGAGCTTGCTGTTTGTAACACTCTTGGCACTCATGAAATAAATGCATTCTTTTTCCCACAATGTTAAAGAAGCCTTTTGGGTGGAATTCAGCTACTTCTGTTTCAGTGAGCAGATGCCGAGCACAGGCCATTTGTCTAGACCCTCTCAGTCACCCCGGAACGAAGCAGAAACTTCCTGAAGGTAATTCATCCTGCCCTTCTCTTTGGCTCATCCTGGGGGAAGTGTAATTTAAAATTTAGACAAGGTATAAGGTGAGACAAATCCCATCCTTCCAAGTCACAGTCTGAAACAAAGGCTTATAGGACCTTAGCTCTTGAGGGTTTTTTTATGCACTTACGTATTTCACTTATGTATTTATGAAGTTTATTACTGCAATGTTAAGTAATTTGTCTGAGTTAGGAAAGTCATTTGCTAAGCTGAGAAACTGTTCTCTATTTTCAGCTTGAACTCTAAAGGCAGTTCTACATTTTTTTACTCATTCCCCCTTTTTATAAATTTGGATTATCAGACAGCCACTGGATTTAGAGAACAAAACTAAAGCTCATTATAAACCCCCTATCTTCAAAACAGGTCAAATTTGAGTACATGGCTTTTTGCAGCACATTCAGGAAGATCTTATGAATTCAATGATGAATTGCCTTTCCAAACTCTGCATGCGGGATTACAAAAGGAGAATAATAATTCTACAGGGAAGCTGTAATTTCACTAAGAAGTGTAGCATCATTACTGTCACTAAAAAAAGGAAGTAATTGTTTCCATAAACAAAAGCCTACTCTTCCCAGCATGATGGAAGAGAAAACAGTTAAGCAGAGCATCACTATGCTCTTCTTGGTAGGATAAGAAATTCAGAGAGTGAGTGGAAGAGCCCCAATACTCTCAGAGCAAACAAGTGCAAAAGATTCTGCTCAGCCATGCGATGATGGGCTCCAGTCAGGTATAGAAAAAAAACCATTCCACTGTTCAGCTGCACAGAACATTGAAGGGCTTTTCTTCCCCACAGCTCACCTCTAAAAGGTACTGATACCAGCTCACAAACCACAAATACCCATTCAGGCAAATGCAATAGACCTCTTAGGCATCAATTCAGCAAAAAGGTTTATCTACTGTGAGACAATTACTTTTCTATGATGCACCACTAAGGAAACACAAGACTAGAAAACTAGCACTATACAAGGCAATGTTTGGAGCGTAAGGAAATTAAGGTTGGGAAGAGGGCTTCTGCAAGTTTGCTATGGCCTTGGCAAATGGTAGGAGGAATCCAATCAGAGGGAAGGAACAGAAGGAATGCACTTGTAAAGTCAGTACTGTACCTCATGGAACTTCTCAAGATCTTCATAAGATAGGTTCTCGCTACATGAACATCATTTTCAGATGGCATTTTCTGTGCTACAATATCCACCACCACTTTCATCTTCCTTAGCAGCCAAGAAAGGGGAGGAACATACTAGACTGAGTTGTGACACGAAGCAAGCCAAGTGGAAAAGAACTTACACGTTCTGTTTCTTTTTTTTTATTTGGGGACACATATTTTTCATAGTTCTTTTTTTTTTAGACATAATAGTCTGAACAGCCTAAAAATGCTGGTGGGATACCTAGAAGGTGGAATCATGTAGACACCTGCTTTCGTTGAAGTCCACAACATGACTAAAAATTAATTTCCTGTGCATAGTCAACAATGCCTTCTGCTGGACTCTCATAATTTAATTACATTTACTATGTCCTGCATGTCAAGAAACGATTTTTCCTAGTAAGTGGAGCACAGCATGCATATTGATTCCAAAACTCAGCACAAATGGGTAGGAGGACTGGAAAGAAAAGATTAAAAGACTCAAAACATGAATATTTTGCAGGCAACTAAAGATGCTGGAAGCTGAGCATTTATATTCTAATGTAATACCTCTGTATTAATTCTGAGTGACAGAATGAGATCATCTGAACCTACAACCCAGAAAACCTCTAGCATTAATGGAAGCATTAATAAAAGCATTTCACTGAGACTGTCTTTCTACCAGTGCTTTTACAAAAGCTGCTGGAAGGAAAATGCTGATAAGTTCTGAAGATATGATACAAAGGTAAAAAAACAGTTTCTATTGACTATAAGCAATCTGTTAAGATAGTGGTCTCAATTACATGTGTATGCAAATACTCTAGCAATAAAACAACCTTTTCAATGCAGTTTTTCAGAATAAATCTGTCCTTTTATAGTTACTGCTTGTAAGTCATTAAAAAAGACACTCTGAATTTCACAGGCTGTAGAGTTGAGAGATACTGGTTTGGATTGCTGCAGCAATACTGAGGGAGTTGACTGGATGGGGGGCAGAAAAGATGTACTTCGAAGGAAAACAATTAAACTGGACAAGCAGACTTATCTGTAAACAACAACAAAAGTCAGAAAATATCTTAACAGTGAAAAGTAGACAGGAAATCGAATAAAGTAACTGAACTACCTCAGCATACAACAGTATCAATGAGTACGAGCCATCTCCTCTGTTTTCAAACCCATTCTGAACTCCTGTAGGTACCGTTCAGATAAAAGGCTGGCAGATACGCCAACAGAGGCATGTATTCCCCCCGCCGCCCAGTGGAATTCATTTTATTCTCATCTACCAAAGAGCACCCTTGCTGTAACCCTATCATACAGGCTTTTTTGCATTTGGAGTCCCAAAGCAGGAGGAGGACAGGCGGTTCCAGGGGCCTGCGTCCAGCGGAAAGCAACTGCTGGGATTTATTTGTCTGTTAATGTTTCGTTCCAGCCCTCTGCTGAGTCAACAAAGGCGGAAGGCCTGGCTGCAGCAAGGCTGCAAATCTGTCACTGCAACTAGTGGCAGCTACACACGACAGAGGCTGTACTGTATTTCTGAAATAGAAAACCGGCTTTTCACCCCTCATTACTGGCCCCTTCTCTTTAGCTCAAAGGAGCGTTTCTAATACCAGCAGCGGCGACATACCCACATGGAGCCGCTCCGGCCCATCTCACGAACAAGGGAATGAACAGTTCCTAAGGGGATTTTTCAGGTAAAACTTTGGAACCCCGAAAATGAACAGTCATACTAATGGGGCATTTTAACCAGGACTGCTCAGTCACTGCCCTTTTTAAAGGCTATCTTCCGTTATTTCACGTCCTTGCGTCGCCCCAAATTTACCGATCCGTACCATTACTTTCCACGTTAAATCTAAGCAATTCTTCAAAATGGCTGAGCTCATCCGTCCCACGGACGGTTTCAATCTCCACACACCCCCACCCCCCCCGGAGTACTATCGCGCGGCCCGACACCCCCGCGAAGGAGATGGACACGGCCAGGCCCCGCCCCCGCCCCGCCCGGCGGGAACCCCGCTCCTGACAGGGAAGGCCCCTCCTGTGGAGACCCACTCACTCAACGGCAGCTCCCCACCGCGCTCGCTCCCTCTTACTGTTATTATTTCTCATGCTAATTAATCCCTCCCCGGGACATTAAAGCGGCACGCTGTTCTGTGGCCCTGAAACATCGCATGGTGATCTTTTTTTTCTTTTTTTTTTTTTTTCTGTCGGCTGCAGGATTGGCGGCACCGCTTCGAATCAGTGGTCATCTTTTCTAGTCAGGGCTCCCTCTGGCACATCCAGCCACAAGCGGGCAGCTGATGGCAGTCCTTGCACAGGCAATGCCTCCTTCCTACTGTTCAGCTGCACCAGGAAACAACACCCAGGTTTAGACAAGAGTTCCCAGTTTTTCCTAACTTAAGGATGAGTCAGTGGCCTCAGTCAAAACTGACCCGTATCTACAAAGAACAGTTTCGTACCATCAGCACTAATTCTCCAAGTTAAAACTGTTGTAGTGATTATTTAAAGATTCTTTAAAATAACATATTCAGTTGTCAGACACTTTAGTTTCTACAGAACATTTTTGTTTGCAAAGCTGCAGACCACTGTTTCACAGAATAGTCCGTGTAACTTCCCTGCAAGCCCCAGAATTTGGGAACCAGTAAATATACTTAAACTGAAGAGCAGCTATCAGAATAAAGTTGTTCTCCTTCCATTCACCAAGATGCAACTCAAGCCTTTCCAGCAGTGAAGCAAAGTCTCTCTCCAGCACTTTGTTTTTAAAATAGCCCAAGTTCACATTTTCACAGTTGCAGCAGGAGGCCCAAACTACTCGCAGTTATTTTAAACCTTGCCTACAACCAGGAATTTGTCCTAATTCCAGTGTAAGGTAAATGGCTACAAGAGTGCCCTGCCTGCACGCCAAGGATGAGACGCTGAGGAAACGCAGAAAGGCTGCAGTGCTGAGATAAAATGGAAACCTACACGTTCTTAAAGGTCACAAGCACAATTCATCGGCATTCTCAAACAAGAAGCACGCTCAGACACTGCACGTACTGAATGGTACGTCTCACAAGGTGCCCTCGGACTCTTTCAAAGCCAAATAAACCAAATCATGCGTTGTTTGTCCTACGGAAAAAAAATCCTCGCATACATTGTTAAGATGGCCAGTTATGAACAGTCTTGCCCCATGCTAGCCGTGCAAGTTAACTATGAGGAGTTCAGTCTTTGGGATCTCCTCAGCAAGCCACTCATCCATTGTTTTTTGGTCCACATAGAGAAAAATCCTCAAGAATTTGTAGTGACAGCACAGGTGCCCTTGCTTGTCCCCTTATAAATCCCAAACGGCTTCACAGTTCGCAGCTTTCTCACCTCACCTCCTTTAAAATAACACTAGGCCAGACATACCAACACTTCATTAATGAATTTTTTATAAATCTGCATGTGCTGGGGGAAAAGTCCTTCCAAGCCATGTCCTTTTTTTTTTTTTTTGGTTGTTTGTTTACCGATTTGGTGCTCAATGGATTAAAATACACTAGAAGACCAACATATAATGCAATTAATTGGGTGTGCAAAAAGCCACTGTAAATAAACTACTAAATCACTTAATTTATGAAAAACATTATTTGGATTTTTTTTAGTCTTCTGAATCCTTGGCAGAAAAAAAGAGGGCTGAAAACCGTCATGAAGCTGCAGTTACCCACAGGGGCCTCAAATAATAATAAGAAATTAACAATGTCACTGTTTTTCATTCCAAAAATAGTTCAGTGTATTTTTCCCTGCAGATTGTGAAGATCTCACCCAACTGCCTAAACTGGGAGCTCATGATTAGAATAGGATGATTTTTTTTCTAAAACAAACAAACAAAAAGATAAAATTGCTACCTGAACAAATCACATATTTTCTAGAATGAGCACGCACTTGGTCAAAAAGTCTTCTTTATTTCTTCTTACCCTCCCTTCAAACAGACAAACAACATTCCTTTCTATAGAGTATTGAAGGAGTCATTGCCCTCCACAGACAAAGACATGAGGTGTTTTCTCTCTCAGGCAACTATATTCACAGAATTCCAATTACTTCATTTTACGTTAGTCACCACAGGCAGATCTATCTGCCAATGTAATACAGGAATGAAGTATCTAAAATTTGGCAAAAGACCAAGGTCCAGCAGCAAAACTATATAAGGAATGTGAACAACTTCGTGCCATTCTCAATAATGCAATACATCCATGAGTTACCCTAATATAGGCTTAAACGGTTGTTATCAATTCCATAAAGAAGCTTTATGTTAAGTGCAATACAACAATACAACGCCCTCCTCCTTTCTGCTTGTCATTTTCAGTGCTGTCCCACCTCCCAACATACCTGTCTGTATCTTTGGATGTAACAGAGGACCAAACAATGAGTAAAAATGATATTAAAAAGAGGACAAAGCATCCAAAACGTGAGGTTGAACACTTTTCCTGAACACGGTTACTCTCCCACTTTATTTCTTCCTCATTTCTTTGAAAACGGAGAAAGGAAGGGGAGTGGTATGTATGTGCGAAAGAATACGAGAAGGAAAAAAACCACAGAAAGCCCCCTGAAAATCTTCATGCAACAACTCTGTATTGAATGATACCCCCAAATTAAAAATACTCCCACAATAGATTTTGATGTAAACCTTCATGGTCTGTCATTCTTAACCAATACAGATGATTCAAAAAAGTTACATATATATATACACATACATATATCTCTATATATATTTGTATAGATATATACATACGATATATACATATACATATCTATCCATACACATACGCAAAGTCACTTTTTAGGCTCTTCAGAATTCAAAATATGCCCACAACTTCTCTGTCCAGGTTGATGGTTTTGCACCTCAACCACCAGTTTTTGGTCTTCCCAATATACCAAAACCTTTCTAAATCTTGACCCACAGTCCACTTCTGAATCCATCTCCGTGTTTCTTTCTAGAGCATCACGGCCTGAACTGCTTTGTTCCCTTTTTGTAAGGTTGTCCTACTGCCTTTCACTCAGATTCAGCCTTGGATGTCCCAACTTCCTGCTGTCCTGAGCCTACACAGCAGCAATTTAAACACTTTTTCTAAAGTACACTCTATGCCAGCATTCACGCTGTCTATCTAGGACAGCCTTAAATGTCCTTTCAAAGAGGGACAGTAAATTTAGGCTTTGTTTGGCTGAGGCACAGAGTTGACTGCATAAACCCCTCTCAAAAGCCAACAAACGGGGCATTCCTAGCTGAGGCAGAAACATCAGGACTTGAAATTTTAAGTTAACTGTGTGGAGATATCACACCCTCACTTTTATAGAGATTAAACTTAAAATGTGTAAAATGCCTGTTCATGGTGAGCAATAAACCTGAAAAACTACTGGTAAATATCATCACAGTAAGTATTTTAAGGCAATGCCTTTTACCTCTGCAGATCTATAGTGAGCTTTATAAAAACAACACAAATCATCTCCTCTCTTTCATACTTACTCTCTGAATACAAAAAAACACCTGAATGGAACTTTTTGGGGGATGAAAATTTGTTGAAGGTTGTTATATTAGGTATCTGCTGAAGATTAAAAGGAAGTGCTTTCACATCATAATTGATCAAATGCTGCTTACATGAGATATAAAAAAAATAGTATGCCAGCTCGGTAGCCTAGGAAAGTTAATTTAAAGGTGAAGCTCTTAGTATCAGAAATCATCAACAGCAACATTGCTGTTAGTTTGCCAGCTGTGCACTGTTTTCCAAAATAAACACAGGAGGGCTGATATACACCAATTCAAATTACTACTGGCAACACTAGAGCCACACCAGGGCTTTTGTTTCAAGACTCTGCTTCTCTTCATTAACAGCAGCACGCACCCCATCTGTTTGTCAGAACCACCTCTCCTTATTAGCATCTATTCTTTTGGGAAAATCCCCTGTGACATGCTTCACTGGAATGGGATGAACCAATGATGAAAACTAATCGGCTCGGTATATGAAAAAACTCTTCTCTGACCTCAGACAGCTGAGCCCTGCTGCCTACATCCCCTTGTCTGGTGACGGCTGGATCAGCCACAGGCGAAAAAACCCAGACATCCAAGACTGTGCACGTAACATGCACAGACACACAAACTGCAGAAGATGAACAGTTGAGAGAGAACAGTTGGTAGTCTCAAGCAACACCAAAACCCATGTATAGAAATTAAAGAATAAAATTTTCAAGCAAAGAGAAAAGTCATTAGCAGCCTTGTCATCCTAATACAAATCTATGACTGCCCTAGTGTACTCAACCCTTTTCAAAGTTTAAATTATTTTGATAAGCAGAAAAAAATAAATGAAAATTGGGTTCCAATCAACTTTGTGAATCCCTCTAACTTACCAAATAGTCAACTATTATTCTTTCTGGTTAAAGTGTATTGAAAACACATTATAGGTGAAGAAAATTGTGTCTTGATTAAGGAAAGCTGTTAACAACTGAATAACCATGAAGCAATGAACAAGCCTGGTCTAACAGCAGTCCACCCAATTCCTAATCCCTAGCAATTACGGAAGTTCCTTGCAAGAAGTTTTCATATCCTCACCTTCAGCACCGGGAGCTCTTTGCTCAGCTCAACCATCTCCCTGGCTGGAGTCACCAGCACAAGTCCCCTTGGAGTGCCATCACCGCCTCCATCTTTGCATCCTTTCCTCTCTCCAGCCCCCGCCCCACACTTGTTTGGGGTTGGCTATTCCTACCTTCCCCTCTCCAAGAACATGGCAAGCTTGCACTCCCTTTGCTGGCCGGTTCCTACACAGCCTTTTCCCACTTTTGTCCTTATGTTGGCAGCCAGACAGGCTTCTTTGTGGATCTACTGCAGTGTCAGAAGGAAAGTTGCAGTGATAGAAGATGGCGCTGTAGTCACTCAAGTTAAAACATGTACAAAAACAATGAATATGTATTAAATTCAGTGTATCAGGTTAGTTACTTATACTAGATTTAAGAGCTCTGTCAATGGCTGGTAAGAATTATTTAATGGTTTAGATAAACTGCCTTCAAAATCTATTTAGTCTAGGGATAATCTGCAGGCCTGAATTCAAATTAGGGTTCAGAGCGGAACATTCCAAAACCTACAAAATTTCAACATATCTACATACAAAACCCCCACATTATCTACAAGCTAAGAATAATCAACATAGTATGCCTAAAGAAATATAACCCCACACCATGTGTGGATGTGTATATTGACTGACCTTCAACATGAATAAAGAAAACACAGGAAGAGAAGGATCTGCCTTTTGTTCCATCAGAATCCACAGGACATTTCAGAAGTACAGAAAACGAGATCACCAAACAAGATACTCCTCTCAAAAAGAAATCTCTGATTCTCTCAGCTCCCTCTGCTCCAGTCTACCCAACCCCAATTTACTCCTGACATACCCTACCACTGGCAATTGAGCTTTCTCCAGCCTGTAGACCTTAAAAGCGGTATCTTGAGCTTTGTAAAAATCTTGCTCTCAACACCTCTGGATTTGCAATACCATAACTATAAATTTCCATGCATAAAAATTAAACCCAGTACCTGTCCTTCCTTAAGGTGGGAATTATTTATCCAACTTCTGAAACACAGAAGCATCTTATTCCCAGTCTAAAACTGGTGCAAACTGCCCACAAACAGCTTCCGTTTTTTTCAGGGAATGATTACTATCCCCTCTTGTCCAGTCTGAAGCTGTAATATCAAGATCACCACTATACTAAAAAGGAGTTATGGACATCTTGTCATTACAAGACCAACAGTGCCGTACCAGCGATAACTCAGTTCCCTGTTTCTTGAATTTCTGCATCAGTATTCTAACTCAACCCTCCAACTATTTCTACATCAGAGCAACAGTCAGATTCTTGCTTTCCCATTTTCTGAAACCTTTTCAAGTGCCATACCACATTTTTTTCCCCAAATACAGCAGCAGAAATTACTCAGGTTCAGCAAGACCTAAGAAGGAATACTGAAAATACCACCAGCTAACAGGACCAGTAAGGGAATTCATACAGAATGACAAAACTTGTGGCCCAGTTTAGACTTCCCTACCCAAAAGTCTTTTCTAAACCTCTGCTGAAACTGTGCTGGTAGTGGTGGCATAGAAATGCAGAGGATAATGCAACCTTGACAATACGTTATGTGGTAAAATTGTTCACAAAGAGGAATGGCAAAAGCAGATGCGCTGCAGGAATGGTATTTAATGAAATAAATATCTAGAACAATACCACAGGTCTCTATTACCAATTATATAGTCCTTTTTAGCCAGAAAAAAACATTAGAATAAGAAGTAGAACCAACAGGCCCACATGAAGTCTTTTTGCTCATTTATTTAAGAGCATGCACTTGTTAAGTATTCAGATATTGCTTCTCAGCCTATTCTCACAACACTTGGCATTCTCAAGTAATCTTCCAAATAAATACTGGCCACGTCACACAGCATCCAGGACCTGTTTATTCCAGCTTAGCCATAACTAAGACAAAAGATGAGTGCAACACTGTAGAAAAAATTACAGTATTTTCCACATTAATAAAGAACTGAATAAGCTTTTTATGCAGAAACTTTCCCTCGAGGCATCTTGGTCTCCAAAGGACAACAGAGATTTGAAAGAAAAACCTGCTCCATAAAAAAAAATAATTAAAGGGGGAAGGGGAAGAAAACCTCCCCTTCCAGAGGAGCCACTTATGGGCTAAACATGCAAGTGTATGTAAAAAATTTATAGTGCTTCTACTGAATGTGACATTTGGAGATAGCTATGCAACTGTGAATCACTCTGTGATATATGGCACTGTTTTTAAAAAGCATTTTTATTGTCATAATAACTATTTTCAGATTAAAACAGACATTAAAGTTTTGGCACATGACAGATCTCATAACTTGGGCATGAAATCTCAGCTGCCTTAACGTGTTGGAAGCCCAAGGCATAAGGTGATTACAGTTGCACAATCATCTTCTGAGGTTACCTCTCCCTCCTTACCTCCCAGGGGCAGCTCAAGTTTCAGGTGGAGAAGCTAATTGTTCAGTTCCAAGTTATATCCCCTCCTTAATCTCCAACTGATGACTGCAGCTCTAACAGCATTATAACAAGAAGCAGTACAATTTGAAACACTTATGCACCCATCTACAATTTCTCCATTGGCTAAGGGCAGATATTTTCCTGCAACTTCTTGGAGCACAAGCTCCTTTCCTCCTATGCCTATATTAATTCAGACTCAATCTCTCCAACATTTTGGGTAGAGATTCTTCACTGAAGTAGAGGAGATCTGCATGGGCAGGTATAACATTGTCACTGCTGTCAACAAGAGATCCTACCAGTCTGTGGAGCTGCAGATTTGCACCTTACCCTGAGAAAGGCAAGGCCACTGCCCTCCATCCCTAGAGGGTCCACAATGGGCCAAGTGAAAGAAGCTGGCTCCTCTGCTGAGGTTGGCTCTACGTCCTGCTTCACCTCCTGACATTTTACTCTGTCAGAAACAGAGCTGGACCCCAACTTCAATCCTCCCTGCTACAAGACAGCGCTGATAAGGACACAGTGGTTAAGCAAGACTAAGATCCAGCTGATGGCCACAGGAGCGAGAACTGGTAAGAATGACCTTTCTTCCCCTGCATCGTCTCTCTTACGGGCGAGTATCTGGGTCATCCAGAGACAGTGGCACTCTTCTTACTGCAAAAGGACTAGCAGCTGTGCCTGGAGAAGATGGGTCCCTTTGTTCTCTGCGCACAGTACTGTACCTACAGGATACACAGACTACTCCCTGTCTCCGCTCCCTGCCCAAACCCTCCTCCCTCCATCACACACACCAAGGGGTACCTCTGAACCTTGAAAATAAAAGCCTTGATTTCTCCACTCCTCCCAGCAACATGAGACCCTTCCAGAAACACAGACACGAACTAGGACTGACAGTTCACGAAAAGGAAATGCAACGAACGCAAGGGTATCAAACCAGTGATACCTCTGCCAAAGATTCACCCACAACAGCCACCTCAGCCCCTGCCCCAGAGAAACAGCGGAGCACACGGATAAGTGGCCGTCCCCTGCGCCCACCCCTGCAGCAGCAGCAACCAGAGCTGCCGGTCCAAGCCGCTGGTCCAGGTGAAGAACCCATGCCAGTCCAGCCACTGTGTAAACACACTCAAGTCTTCAGTAAATTTATGCTGATCAGAAAAATAAAACCCTACTTAACCCATTAACTGCAACAATGCTGTTCCCCTTGATTTGGATACCCTGGCAACACATACAGGCCTTACTTTGAACAGACGTATGGCAGCCTTAAAACACTTAAACCCACTCAGAGATGGAAGTTTGAAAGTACCCAGACAACTCTGATTTCTGGGATTCCCAGAGCAGAGCTGATTTTGTTTAGTGGATAATGTTCTTGCAGGCTTTTAGGCTTATTTTGCAGAAACTGAACGTGCCAAGATACGCACCCAATTTAACATCATTAGACTTGAAAGCTGGGTTCAGTCACTTCCCAGTAAAATAAAAGCTATTTTCCGAGCAAGATTGAAAACAGAAACACTTCACAGCAGTAACAACACAAATCTTCAACAGATTATTCCTCTTCCAGCCCACCTCACACCATCCCTTCAGATCTCAATCTTTAGTCACCCTAATTATCACCAAGAATAAGTTTTACAAGAGAGTCAATCTGGCAAAAATAAAACTAAAAAACCGCAAGTTGAAACATGCGCTTGGATACAAAGAAATCAAATCGGAAACTACCTCAATGATTTTCCAAGGCCGCATCAGTTACAATGGATGACAAAACATGGGAAAAAAGCTCTAGCTGATATTCATAAACAGTTATTCCTGCTGCTGAAGCTTGTGTATTAAAAAGCTGTAAGGGCTATCAGCATCCCTCTGAAGCAAATGAGTAGTTTAATAACTGAATTCATCTGTCCACTTTTCCCACTAAACCAAGGTACAGATCCTGATACAAGGTATCTACAGACAATCTCACAAGTAACAATACTATATTCACATGCAAGTTGTGCCTACATCACTATTTTTAAACCTGTAGCAGTGAATATGGCTCTAACAGTGACTACTCAACTGTTTGCATTGTATGTACTAGATTTAATCTTCAGCTGGCAAACAAAATTGGGTTGTAACGCTGGCATTAGGGTGGTATAGGGCTCCCTCAGGGAAGCTTAAACAGCCTCAAAGAATAGAAATGATGTCTTCCATATATGAAAAAAGATCAGTGAAAGAGACACACTAAATACTACATATGAGCTCCAAGTGATTAATGAAAGTCCAGTATTTTATAGCTTTACTTAAAGTTCAGTAAGGTCAGCAGAAATGTGTGATGTGTTTTATGTGCCAATGCTCTGCTATGTATTATTATGCTTCATTATAAAAAAAACAGTAACCCACAAAAATTGATCATAACTCTTCTGATATCCTGCCCCACAAACACAACGGGCAGTTGCCATCCGAGCAGCTCACACTGGAGGGAATCTCCATTAGTCTCACTAGATTAAGGATTTTTCTAATGGAGCTGGCTGCTCTGTCTGGTCACCGCTAAGCAGATAGAGACAGAAACACATCCTGAGCCCACGCTGCTCCGGCACCCCACCTTCACAGCATATGTTCTTAAACAGCAGGAAGCAGCGACTGCCTGGCAATGAGAAAAAAATCCCACTCTGCCAAATTTATCATTTAACACCCTCCCTCCCCTTCCCCAAACTGCGTAAGACAAGTGTATTTAAAAGATTGCCCCCCCCCCCCCCAGTTTTGCTCACTACTTCATAATTCTCTCCTTCCCAAGGAGAAATCCCACAATCCCTTCTTTAGATTTACAGGGAGGAACAATTTTGGTCTCACACATTTAGCAGCATACTCATTTCCTCTTGCACTGTTCTGTAAAAATCCCCTTGCATCCTTGTGTAACCTCTGCACAAGTTGGCAAACAGCTCACAGCCTGGGAAACTCTTTCCATTGAATTTTGTTTTCACACCAATAAAAGCTCAAGACTGAAAAACTTTCAGGCCTTGACACTTGAAGTTTCACTAACAGACTGACTCTGCTACTCCATCTGTCCTTTACTGGGATGAAGAGACCGGCCCGAGAAGACTAGTTGCAGACCTCTTGGGAAGCAGCAACTGCAAACCACCCCAGCACACAGCCTCGCTGGGAGATGAATTGTTTTGGTCAGCGACACAAAGCACGCCGAAGCCAGGTCTGTGTGAGAAGCGGGAGGCGAACTGGCAAGCAAACCACGAAACGCTCTTCTCAAAGTCACCTCCCCTCTTCCACACCTGCCGACTCCGCTTCAACAATCCTGTTACGAAATTTTAATCAGATGCGTTTGAGACCACCCTGCACAGCCCTCTCCCCACCCTCCCGGATAAGTTAATAAGATACAAAAAAGCCCCGAGCACTTGCTTATCGCAACGATGGGCCGTAGGGGCGAGGAGCTGCCGGTGCCGGCGTCCTGCCTCCTGGCAGCAGGCTCTCCTCTCCGGCGCAGCCCTAGGTACCTACCCAGGCACCGCGCCGGGCAGTGCCTCCTTCCCAGAGCCCTTCCTCAGGGACCGGGCACGGCTCCCGGCTGGCAGGCAAGCCTCCACGTCAGGGAGCGGGACTGGGCCAAGAGAGGAGCGACGGGACCCCGGCCGTGGGCCGGGGCGGCACGCGTGGGGCGTGGGTGGCACCCGCCGGGGCTCCGTCCCTGGGAAAAGCGGGGAACGCCGGCAGGGCAGAGCACGGGACCCCACAGCCCTCCGCGACCAACTGTCCTCCTCTTGTACTAATCCGCGCCGCTGTGCCAGCTTAGGGGATATAATTAGACTCACAAAGGAGCCTTGTTACCGCTCCCCGCTAAGAGGCCATAGCAGTTTTGATTAGTCATACCAGCGACTCCGCCGACCGACTCCGGTGAACACCGCCTGCGGAACTCAGCGGGCAAAAGCTGAGCAAAGCCCGAAAAAATGAAACCAGAGGACTGTTCCTGGAGAAGGAGGAGGGAGGGGAGACTTTTATTTTTAATTTGAAGTGGTATTTGACATGGCACCTGGAAAATACACTGAGATTATGCTGCTGAAACTGTTTTTTTCAGCTGTTCCATCCTTTCCTTTTGCAATCTTCTAGGCAAATATGTAGGTGAATAGACCAGTCTAGGGCGCTGCATTGGAAAGAAGTTAAGGTCACCTGTGAGATGACAAATCTGCTCAAGGAGCAAAGCTAAAAGAAAATCTCCAGAACAGCCTGGGCCTCTTATGATCTGATGGGCTGTCAATAACATTTGAGTTACAGATGTTTTTCCCATATATTAAAACCAACCAGCCAGTCATCTTGGGGAGCAGTACTTCCTCTAAAAGAGAGGCAGCCTGTGATATCCCTAGAAATAATAACCCCAGGACTCAGAAAGGCATTGGAAATCATCGCCTATGGAGAAAAGTGGCAGATACATCCTTCCATCCCCCAGGGAGACCGATGTTACAAATTCTGGGGAATTCTTTCAAAGGACAATTTATTTTAATAATCTTTTGAAAAAATAAGCTTTATTCCATAGTCACACCATTAATCCCCTGCCGCTGGCCAGATTTGCACATGTAAGCTTTCTATGGTTGCCGACCATCATCATACCTGAGGATGTAAAGGGTACAGTAACAGGCTGTACAGAGTTTATTTGGGGGAAAACGAAAAAGATTAGTTCTGCTGTATCCTTAAGGATCAGTCTAGGAGAATGAGAAGGAGAAACTTTCTTCTTATATACTGGCCTATGTGCCGAGATCAGGTTTTCCTTAGGTTTACTGACCCATCACACTAAACACAAAATGACTATACATTTTTATTTCTTCGGTGCTAAAAACACAGCAGACTGATTGCCATGAGAAGCTGACTGCACTGCAGCATCCTTACCAACTGACTGACCCACATCCTGCATACGAAAAATGAATGGCTTTTCACAGGTCAAAGGAGGATGTGCTTATAGTCCCAAAGGAAATGCTGGAAGTACCGTGGATTTACAGAAATCCTCAAACTTCAGGAGGGAGGAGGAGGTTGGCAAAAGGGCAAGAAGTGGTCTTATTTTATGCAGGCGTACTTGGATTTTAATAAGAAGTCTAGTTAAGACAGCATATGGCAGAATTATGCAATAATAAAGAAGTCCAATAGCTCCGCTGTGTGAACTTGCTGGAAGTTAGATGGTATATGGCTAAAACTTTCTCAGCCAGACTGCAACATTCTATCAAAAAATTACTGTACTTTATATAAAGGTGAGAGTAGTGATTTCTCACAGATGTTAAACCTAACATAATGAGGGTTTTTCGGAAGCAGTCTGAATAAAGGTCAGCTAGCGTGATCCCTTGCTTATCAACATTAACACACATGCATGTGTGTGTATGTGCACACTCAGTCCAGAGAAAGACAGACTTTCGTTTGATGGGTCACTTTTCCGACACTGTTTCTGAAAGAGTCTATAAAACATGGAGTTATTGTTGTGTGAATGAGGATGCAAAGACCAGCTGACAAATACTATTCTATACTTGGTGACTTATTTGCCAAAACAGAGAAGTAAAATCAAGTGGAAAAAAGAACTTTTTTTCCTGAATTTCCAGCACCAAGCCCGTCTTCACTCTGTATAACAGAAGAATAAATTGCATGGAGTGAGTACCATTGAATCTACTGTCTGAAAAAGTATTAGAATTACATTGGTACAGTGGTAAAAAAAGAAGAGAAACAAGTTAAAAAGCAGGTATCTCCTTAATTTTAAAGAAAAGGAAAACTCGAACCTCAAAATATAGTTGGCTAATAGGATTTTTAATTTGGCTTTAAAAAGCTTTTTTCTAGTCTTAATTTGCTATCACAGACTGATGAGCTGTCCTGCTAGACTGCAGCCAGAACAGCAAGCAGACAAAGCAAGCTCATCTTACCTTCACGACAAGGACTGTTGGGAATGGCACTACATTTGCTGGAAAACAGCTGTAAATATCCCTGAAAGGACTGGGATTATTACTGTGCTTATTTTACACATAGGATCCAAAGATCAGAGAAGGTGGGCGACCAGACAAATGCCATGCACAAAGATTTCAGCCTATCGAAGAACAGAGACTTCTCAGTTAAGTATTTTGAGCGCGAAGACCCCTCTCACTCAAGGCCTTATCTCAAGTGTAAACCTGCCTGTCTCCAAGAAAGTACAACTAAGCAAATAACCTGGGATCATTACTCTAGTTGCTGTTGGATTACAGTGTAGAAGGAAAAGGAGCCTCCAGACAACTTAACACACTTGGTATTAACACAGATGTGCTTATAAAGCTAGGACACTGGATTTGTAATCATGATAGTATCAAGTCTAAGTAGTACCAAACAACTTTTCATTAACAACTGCTCTTTTTTTAAGGGAGGAAGCTGTATGTTCCTAGTTCAAAGGAAATGGGCCTGCATGCCACCATCTAAGCTTCCAGAAGGCTTTACCATCTTACTGAAAAACGAAACACCAGCTAAAAGCTTTGTAATTCAAAAAGAGAACAGTTCAAGAGTTATCCCCCCGACACCTTCTCCTCTCCCATCCCTGGAATCAGAAAACAGCAATTCAGCGTGAAGAGCTTTCACCGGGAACACACATATCGGTTTCACTGGGAAAGGTTTCCCAGATCCTTTTTTTGTTCGTTTTAATAACCGAAGTTGTGGGGAGTAACCTGCTCATCACTGAGAGCAGCGCCACAGGAAAATCAGCATCTGCGATCGAGATCTGTTGCCGAAGGTGCCCGTCCCAGTCTCTCCTCCAGCTGACTCTGGCTGCCAATGCGGACTTCACTCTCCTCCGAGCCTCTCACCGGTCCTTCCTCAGGCATATGGCTTTTCGCCAAAAATGCAAAGATGAAAAATGGTTAAAAACCTTAACGCTCAATATGCGTGCCCCCTTCGAGATCTTCTGGCAAGCACATTTGGGATGCTTTTGTCTAGACTGACCTTCCTGCATCATCAAAATATATATTACCACATTTAATTTAGGAATGCTTATCCAAAAGAGATTGTGTCTGTTCTAAGGCAGAAATCTCTAAATTATATATATATTTTTGAAATCCCTTTTAAGTCATTTAATGAAAACACTAGCCACAAGAGAGCGCTACCAGCAAAGGATTCAACCACAGAGAAAACAAGAGACCTGAAACTATTCAGAATTTAAAAAAAAAAAAAAGAAAAAAGGCATCTGTTGTGGTCAGGCAGTCTTATTTGCACATTTAAAAGAAGTCCTCAGACATTTAATTGCTATAGCTGTGATCTTCAGAAGTTAGGAGATATTCTAGGTGCCTCCATTTTTGAATGTGGACTTTGAGACATGTTCATTGCTTTTTCTTTTTGTTTTCAAAGGGAGATTACTCAGCAGTTTTTGAATTTTGGGCACCTTTAATATGACTCACTCCGACTGAGACACCTGAAATTACCAGGTTGTTTTCTGATACCACCACATTTTTTTTAAATGTCTGTAACTCACTAAAACTCAATGCAATGAGCTAAAACAGCAAAACTGTGTTTGTGGCTCTGCTGCTTGTTTTTGATCTCTATACACCAAGTATCTTAATACCTTGTACTCCCTTCTTGCCCTTCCAAGAAAAGTGCTGACAAATTCTAACAACAACAACAACAACAACGTCAGCGTATTTTTCTGGAAGCAGCAAATGAACTGCAGCATTTTTTTTTTCCATGCAAAACAGAAGGAGTTCCTGTTTTTGCATTTTCAGCTTCTAGTATCTTATCATAAAAGGAAGTAACTCCCAAAAAGTATCTCTAAAAAAGAACTGACGTAGAATTTGAAAAAAAAAAAAAACCCAAACAAAAAAACCCCATATATAACCAGTGCCAGGAGGCCTGCATGGATGGACAAGCTGCTCCTGGACAAACTCAAATGCAAAAAGGAAGCCTACAGCAGGTGGCAGCAAGGACAGGTAGCCTGGGAGGAATACAGAGAAATTGTCCAAGTAGCCAGGGATCAGGTTAGGAAAGCAAAGCCCTGATAGAATTAAATCTGGCCAGGGACGTCAAGGGCAACAAGAAAAGCTTCTATAGGTACACTGGTGATAAAAGGAAGATTACGGAAAATGTGGGCCCTCTCTGGATGGAAATGGGAGACCTGGTTACCCAGGACATGGAGAAGGCTGAGGTACTCAGTGATTTTTCTTGCCTCAGTCTTTACCAGCAAGTGCTCCAGCCACACTGCCCAAGATGCAGAAGGCAAAGGCTGGGACTGGGAGAATGAAGAACCAACCCACTGTAGGAGAGGATCAGGTTCAAGACCATCTAGGGAACCTGAAGGTGCACAAGTCCATGGGACCTGATGAGGTGCATCTGCAGGTCCTGAGGGAACTTGTGGACAAAGGGACTAAGCCACTATCCATCATATCGTGGCAGTCTGGGGAAGTTCCCGCTGACTCAAAAAGGGGAAACACAACCCCCATTTTAAAAAAAGAGAAAAAGGAAGACCCGGTGAACTACAGGCTAGTCAGTCCCACTTCTGTGCCCAGCAAGATCATGGAGCAGATCCTCCTGGAAACTATGCTAAGGCACAGGATCATGCCTGCCAAATTTGGTGGCCTTCTACAATGGGGTTACAGCATTGGTGGGTAAGGGAAGAGCAATGGACATCATCTACCTGGACTTGCGCAAAAGCATTTGACACAGTCCCACACGACATCCTTGTCTCTAAATAGGTGAGACATGGATTTGACAGATGGACCACTTGGTGAATAAGGAATTAGCTAGATGGTCGCACTCAAAGAGCTGTGGTCAATGGCTCGATGTCCAAGTAGAGGCTAGTGACAAGTGGTGTTTCTCAGGGTTCAGTATTGGGACTGGTGCTGTTTAACTTCTTTGTCAGCAACATGGACAGTGGGATTGAGTGCGCCCTCAGCAAGTTCGCTGAAAACACAAAGCTGTGTGGTGTGGTCGACATGCTGGAGAGAAGGTATAGCGTCCAGAGGGACCCTGAAAGGCTTAAGCTTTGGGCCTGTGCAAATCTCATGAAGTTCAACAAGGCCAAGTGCAAGGTCCTGCACATGGGTCGGGGCAATTCCAAGCACAAATACAGGCTGGGCAGAGAATAGATTGAGAGCAGCCCCGAGGAGGAGGACTTGACAGTGTTGGTTCACGAGAAGCTCAACACAACCCAGCCATGTGCACTTGCAGCCCAGAAAGCCAACCATATCCTGGGCTGCATCAAAAGCAGCGTGGCCAGCAGGTCGAGGGAGGTGATTCTCTCCTTCTGCTCCACTCTCATGAGAACCCACCTGGAACACCACGTTCAGCTCTGGGGCCCCCAGCGTAAGAAGGGCGTGGACCTGCTGGAGCGAGTCCAGAGGAGGGCCACAAAGATGAGCAGAGGACTGGAACACCTCTCTTATGAAGACAGGCTGAGAGAGCTGACGTTCAGCCTGGAGAAGAGAAGGCTCTGGGGAGACCTTATAGCGGCCTTCCAGTAGCTAAAAGGGGCCTACAGGAAAGCCGGAGAGGGACTTTTTACAAGGTCATGTAGTGATAAGACAAGGGGTAATGGCTTTAAACTGAAAGAGGGTAGATTTAGATTAGATGTAAGGAAGAAGTTCTGCACTGTGAGGGTGGTGAGGCACTGGAACAGGTTGTGGATGCCCCATCCCTGGAAGTGTTCCAAGGCTGGGTTGGATGGGGCTTTGAGCAACCTGGTCTAGTGGAAGGTGTCCCTGCCCATGGCAGGGGGGTTGGAACTAGATGATCTTTAAGGTCCTTTCCAACCCAACCATTCTATGATCCTATGTGCTTAATTTATGGACTTCTGGGGGGAGGGAAGGGCTCTAAAAGATGGAAAAGAACTAATAAAAGCAACCTATTAATATTCAGATGTCTTAGAATGGCAAATTGAACCAGTATTTTGACAGACAAGTTACTGACAACATTCTATGATATAGGTTCTGTCCAAATCCCTAAAATTTTAGCAAAACAGTATATCCTACCTTAAATGCCTATTCTCACCCACCAAAATTTACACAAAGATCTACATAATCGCCTTTTGCCTTGCTCTCAACCATAGCAAGACCTATAAAGTCTGTAGTACTGCTCTTTGCTTTCTCTTCCCATGAGTCGCCCAGCATCTGAAAATGGAGCAAACAGCAATGCTGCACTACGGTCAACAGTGCCTCTTTTAAGAGAAGCCATTCTGGAAGGAGTTTTACCTTGTCACAGCACAGCAGAGCAGCTCCCTTCCTATCCCATGACCTAGGAAGTTGTATTTTACATAAAAAGAAACTAGAGAGGCCTGCAAAATGCTCTGCTTCAGTGTGTGAGAACAAATAAACGCAAATAAATTATCAGGTCTTAGTGCCCTTAAAGAGTTCAGTCATTAACTTCAGCAAATCAGGATTTCACCATCACAGTTTGCTCTGGTTTTCCTTGTACCTCAGCCCAATTGTACAGGCTTGAGCAGGATGGAACTGCAATTTCGTTTATAAATAAGATATGCACTGTCGACAATGAGGTATTAAGTTGTATGAGGTATAACATCATCAATCTTCCTGCCTGCTAAATTCACAATAGAGTCCTATGATAAAGCTTTCATATTCTGGAACTCTTTTTCCTCACTCTGCCTTGGCGAACTAGACAGGCACATCTGGATGTCTGAGATAAAAGCGTTGATGTTGGGATTTATGGTATATTATATAAGCTACATAAATACTTTTTCCTCATCCTTATTTTGTGCATGTTCTGCTACCTTTTGATGGCTAGATAGCATTAAACTACTGATGTCATTCTCTTACCTCAGCTTTTGCCATGATTTATTAGAATTCCTCTAAAGGATAATAAAACATTTTAAAAATGATTATTTATCATCTGGAAGCATCTAAAATACTTCACATATTGAAAACCCAGCTATAAACAGTGGTTCCAGCAGGGTTTACTTTCAAATATTTTGGAAATTATGCTATGTAAGTAAGGTGCTAAAGAAATTAACCTTTAACATAAATACGAAAAAGGCTGAATTCACCAGTAACGCTGAAGAAAAACGCAGCCTCTGACAGGGCAAACACTAACAGCAGCAGTAGGAGTCTAAATACACAGGGGATTTTAGGCTGTCTCACCACGGCTGAGGCGAAGGATCATGAAACAGAGCAGCCTTTGGACGCGCTCCCCGCCACCACCTTTGCCCAGGACGGAGTTAGCCAGCAGAGCAGCGCACGGCCGCCTACACCGGCCCAACGTGCTGCCTTCAGCAAGAAGGAACTTGCTGCATCCTCGGAGCACGTGGCCGTGGAAACCCTCAGATTGCTTGTGGCCAGAAACAACGGGTGTGTTTTGCCTCCCAGCCACTTACTGCAATGCGCTTACCATTCGATAGCTGTCCCAAACGAACTGAGTTTCCTCAGAAACCACATTCCAAATACCGGTGTTTCTACACAGGTGTGGTGCTTTCCCACACCAATTTCAGCTGTGATTTACCTAACCATGTCCAAGGTGACCCAAAAAATGGGAGTGGGGAAAGAGAGTTCCTCCAGTCCCAGGGCATTTCAGGAGACAGCCCAGCCTTAGTTTGTCTCATTCCTGGTTAAAACACTATAGCCACATGATGCAAATTACTGAGCCTCCACAAAGTACAATGCCATGAGCTAAGATGCTTTGAGTTTTATTTGGGAAAGCTATTTTGCTCTGACATGTCCTATGCCAGACCAGATTTTGAAGACATTACCATCCCCCATAGAGCTTTCTTCCCCATCAGATGCCACCCCTGCTTTGGCTGCCCACCTGCCGACAAGGCTGCTCCACGAGCCAGACTAAAGAACCGACTGATTTCAGTTGCAACCCAGCAGAAACTTCCCAAAACCCTGGCTTTTGTCACTCTGTCCTTCCTCTGCACGCAGCATGAAGCTGGACTAAAAGCGTAAGGGCCGTATAACTCAGCAGTGTGGTAGCTGTGTCTCTGTGCCAGACTTTGTTTTGCCAGGTGATCCAGTATTATGCAGATTCAGCAGCAATGACCATAAAATAATGGGTTTATTGTTTAAGAGATAAGATGCAAATTTGTTCAGTTATTCAGTAACTAAAGCTGCAATTCCTGCCCTTCTTTTAAGTGCTCATATTTCTGGAGTTAAGGGTTGGATTCAGAAATTATTTTAAAACCTTTTTATAATCTTTTCAAGTTGGAAGGTGTTACATGCAGTTACTTGACCAAGTAGAGCATAAAATCTCTATGCTCAACACAGTAGGCTACTTGACACTGAAACATTTAAGAAGTGTCCAAGTTCTCAATCTTGTCAGTCATTTAATCTTCAGGAGGTTAAATATGTAACCTAAAAAAAAAGTACCACAAGGAAAACTGCAACACACCGAAACAGGAGTATTATTACTACCCTCCTGAAGTTGTACATGTCCATGTCAAAGTTCCTGACTAGTGTTTAAAAAAACCCCACACTTTTAAGTGCTTAAAAGCAACCCCAAACAATTCAGTATTTCAAAACGCATACAACATATGGAGAAGTATTCCTTTCAAATGCAAAGAAGATTCATGACATAAAAACATTATTTATTTGGTCTTTAATGGATCGGGTTACAATTCTGTTTCGGTCAGGAGTCTGCAGAGATCTACAGTATTATCAAACACACAAAAAAATATCCTCTCTGTGTGCATGTGAAAGTACTATGTGAAATGAGTAAGTCTTCCGACCCCCAAATTTTAGAAGGCTTGCCTGTTTTCCCCCTCTCACCCAAGGGACTACATATCACAGTTTCCACCACCTACATTGAAATTCACCAGTTTTAAGAATAAATCCAATGTACTGCCTGGTAAAAAGCTATGGTTAAATCCTGTAAGCACTTGTATACTTTTCCATCTTCAGTCATGTGAGTGCTCTCACTAAATTGGATGAGACTACTCATGCTCAAAATTAACCATTTCGACAAGTGCTTGCAGGACTGAAGAAAAAAACCAAAACCTAAAACCAGTCATGACTCACAGGTTGTTACCATCTGATGCATATTCCATTCCACAAAAAAGCAACATTGCCTAATTTTGGTAATTACTTCACAAAACTGAATAGCATTGCCACAGGTAACCTTCTGAATAAGCATATTCAAATTATAGAGGATTCCTTTTACCTACAAGGAAATGTCTATACCCTTCCTAGTACTCCAAACATCACCCTAATGGAGTTGACTTGGTAAAACATGGTGACATCTGTTGTATTTTTGGCTTTCTGTTTTTCAAGCTTTACGGGATAGATTTTTTAGCTTTGTAAAGAAATAAATTATGCAAGTTGACACAAGATGAAAACACGTCAGTCACAACATATGTATTGAGAGAGTCCTGACAGTTGTATAAGACAAACATCCAAACCCACAAGACAACAATTTGCTCTTTGAAACCAGGGACCATACACCACCAATTGAAGGAACGGACGCTTACGTTCACCTCAATTGTCCATTACTGTGTCATTAACAGCATGAATCAAATCACATTAACGCAACTAAGAAATGGGTGAGGTAGGCAGAAAATTAAGAAATAAAATTGTTTTTTAGATGTACACCCCACCAAAAAGACAGCTGGCATGGGAAACATCCGAACACCTGGGTTGTGTTGCTAGGGTCACGGTGAAGGGAACGCGGACTGACACTGTTAACATGTTGGTTAAATGACTGTGCGGACAGTTAGACAACCAGGGAAATGGTCCTCATCAGGACTCTTCCAGGGTATAACGTGCTGAAAATACAAGATGAAAGTGTGCCCTCCTCCTTTTGTTGTGTCTATTCCTTCCATCAGAAGCGCAGGATCACAGAGCTGAAGGAGGAGGAGGAGCACAGCGGAGGCTGAGCCAGCCCTGGGTTTGCTGGTGGAGGAGGTGGGTGGCATGCCCGAGTGGGAGGGGAGCTCCACGCCGGCTGGCCTCTTCTGTGGACCCCCACCGAGCGTGTACGGAGTGACTTATTTGACAGCTGCTCCATTAAACACTCCTTCACGGAAAGATCCTGATGGGATTGCTAGGCGCTCCTTAAAACACAGGACAACACCCCAAGGGCTCCCGAACCCGGCTTGTAGGTGCTGTGCAATTTGCACGACACGTTACGTTTGTGCTTATCTGGTTCCTGCCACCCCCCCATGAGCCATAGTAACTCACTGGCAACACCAAAGGAGAAAAAGAGAGGTCCCAGCCTGGTGATACCCTGTCACATATCCTGACACACACGGCTTGCTCCTCTCTCCATCACAAGACCCGGACAGCATCACGGACTGGTAGGACATCCTATCTGGCACATATTTAAAACCGGCCATCCTATTTAGAGCAGAAGAGTGGGCCTACAGTGATGCACTGACCCATTTCTCAAGTGAATTTGCAAAATGGGAATTTAACAGCCCAGCCCTTCCACCAGCTGCAGCCACGCAGAAATGTTCAAGCCTTGAACTTTAAAGCTGTGTGTGTCTGTTACAAATGCCCACTCCCAAAGCATGTGTAATGAAGTTCTGCACAGGCACATACTGTTCCACACCCACATCAATTCCCAGAAACATGGGTAGTGAGGGCCTATCACACCTGCCTACTTCTTAAAGCAATGTTATGTGCATGCAGATACAGCCATGTAAAGTCATACTGCAGTTTCCTACCTAATTTCCAAAGTCTGGCTGAAAATACAGGCAAAAAAAATAAGCCCATATAATCCCATCCTCCCTTTAACATTAATAAACCACAAATGGAAGCATCACCTATGTGTCAATTTTTAACAGTTAATGTGTCTCATGCATTCATAGTGAAAAACTAATAAAAAATTTAATGGATTTGTGGTGTACACTTATGTCTAGCATGTGCAAAGGAATGGAGATTATATTTAATAACTAGAAGAGGATTTAAGTTAGAAGCGTATGCAGAACAGTTAAATTACAGAATACGGTAACCACCTCTGTATCAACACTCATATGAACACTCAGAGCAATTTTACATGTGTACGTATAGACACATACAAATGTTTTTCCAAACCAAGAGAAATTCACATACAATTCCTGTAAGAAATGTCCTAAGCACAGCTTCCTTTCCATTTTCCCAAGAAAGGAATCTACTCAAGAAACAACTCAGTACTACACTGAAGAACTAGCAAGTAATTAAGATGTGTTGTTTTGACAAATGCACTTGAGAAAGCAACATGAAGCCTCCTGAGTGCTCTTTTAATTCAAGACGAAAAGTATACCGCACTTGTTCAACCATCAATATATGTAAGCTACTTAAACAACATGTTTGTTGTTGAGCCAGTTGCACAGTCCTGATTTGGTTTAGACCACAACTACGCAATGTTTCCAAAAAATACAGCAAAGCATGCATGCTGAAGCCAGCTCATTTATGCTGAGTACTTGGTACTGCAGGCACTTTTATTTAGAGACCAATGTTATTTTCCCTACGCAAGTGAAGCATCGGATTCTTTAAAAATAGTGGGTAAAAATAATTTTGTGGAAGCCAGCTACCACTACTGAACACCACCAGCCCCTTGAGAAACTTTTGCCACAGTCAACAAGTCAATTGCTGTGAATGAAACACATTACTCACTATGGCAAAACTTTTTCACTTAGACTTGGCTGTAAGCATATTAGACTTCTAAACCGAAAATAGCATGCCCTTACTCCTTCCCAGGTACAGAAATAGTTAGATCAATATAAGATCAGGATGTGGCATTACTGCATGAAGGAGTGACCCACATGGAGGAATTTCACATTGACATGCTTCTCAGCAGTGACAAATAAAACCTGTTTTTTCTGGATTAATTCTACTGACATTAATAGGAAGGAAGTTCTCTACTTTCCAGAAGAATTTTGTGAAAAAGTAATTTTTCCACATCCTGACAGTTTTTTAAAAGTTTGCTCTTCACCTCTGGATCGGTCTAGAAATAGATACCACAAACAACCCTAGGGAAAAAAGTTTTCAACATAAAATCTAGATGTTGGCTTCCCAAGCTAACTCTCACTGAAAGCAAGGACAAACATGATTAAAACAAAGATTCTTTTAACCTTCAGCACTGGGTTGTGGAACTTCAAACCATTGGTCTATTTCATGCTTCAGATTATTGCACTGACACCCCCAGGGAATAAAATGTTAAATCCAATGCTAGAGAGAAGTATCACAGTGCTAGACAAAGGACACAGGGCAAGCAGGCAAAAAGATGCTACGACAACTTGCAGATCAGTTCTTCATCTTATATGTAACTCAGTGAAAGGGAATTGTGGGACTCTCCCCAGAGAACAGTAAGGGTGGATCTAAAGAAGACTGAAATAGTCTAAAAATGCTAAGGCAGCCATTTCAAGATTGCTGTAATTAATTAAAGTGCAGACTGCCTCTGAAAAGTGGTGGTCCTATCCAGCTGAAAACCTACTTCCCCAAGTAATTTTGCAGTCAGATCAGTTCCCTGATCCAATTCAATCCAGACCTGCAGGAGTGCTGTCACAAAGACTAAACAACTGGTTTGCTTAAAGACAGGACTGTTTAAAGCACTCATAAAAATTCAGCCTAAGATTTAGGGCAAACAAAACAAAACAATACTGTTGTTCAAACCATAACTTCTGAAAGAAAGCATGCAACAAGGCTTTTATAAAACCTGCATCATTTGAACTTCCAACAGGAAAAGAAAAGCAATTTCAGCACACAGACAGCAGTGCATGAGAACAAGCTGGCCGAGAATAAAATGAGACTGGACGTTAAAAGGTTTCTGACCGTCAAAGGACTAATGTCCTAAGGCAACTTTCCAAGAGAAAGAGCAAAGTTGAAAAACCACAGACAAAAGCCCTAGCTAATTTCATTCAGTAAGTTTTATGAAATTTTATCTAATATTATGCAGGCTTGTCAATGACCCAAAAGGCTCTTGCCTCTTTTGGGAGCTATGGAAGTCTTCATGAACTTAAGACAAAAATGTTGTTAGGGAAAACAGCCACTATTTCAGCCTCTTGGCTACAACAGCTCGGTTGCTTTTGCCCATTGCACATGTGCTAGGGAAGTCAAAAAAGGAGGGATGAGAAAGGACTGATGAAAATCCATCAGCTTTGCACCGAACTGCACACAGGCATGCATAGCAATGGGGCTCTGTTGCCTGCAGAGAACAGCCACAAATCCCCAGCAGCAAATCAGTGCTTGATTAGCTGTATGAAAGTTCTCCAAAATCACATGTGTGAAGTGAAGAACTTGTGAATGACAAGAATGGCATAGCTGTGTCTCTTAGAAGGGTTATTTCAGCATCAAACATTCTGCCATTTCCAAAGATAGATCAGAATTCACAGATTCTGAGCAAGTTACTGTCATAAAACTGAAAAGCACCAGGAAAGAGGGAATCTTTCCACTTGGTCTAAAGCTTTTTGTAGTAATTAAGACTTGCTGTCTTGGCAGATTCTTCAATGTCTATAAAACTTCTCAACCCTGAAGCTCTCCCTTTCTGTGACAGAAACAGCTGATGTAACCACTGCTAACAAAAGTGCTTTTACTGGAATAGCCAGTGCAAGTTGAAACAGCTGAATATCAACATGATTTATAATAGTTGTGAACCCATTTTATTTTGCATTTATTAGCTTTAGTGCTACAAAAATTTTGGAAGAGTTTCCAGAAGTAGCTATTGGTGAGGATAAAAACTATCACCTGTGGAAGAGATGCACATTCCCATAATTCCTTCTGTCAAAAAAAACTTCTTAAACCAAAGGTGAAAAGCATGCTTTCGTACCTCTTACCTATCAGTGCTATTTCACAAAAGACAGTCCTCATTTAAGACAGCCTCAAACTATGCTTTTATTTATAGACTGGATCATCATACCTGTCAAACCCCAATTCTCACCCTTTCTGTGTTGCAACAAAATTCTTTTTTTATTCTAACAGAGACACCCAAAATTCTCACATGAAAGACTGGTTGGTATAATTTGATAAAAGTAATTCATTAGAAAATACTGATTTATCAGAGTAGGAAATTAATGAGAAAGATTTTGTTGTTCAAATTTCCTGGTTTGAATTTTCTTCAGAAGTTACAAGATTTAACCTACTTTAACAGCTATTCACTTTTGTCAAAATTATTTTATGAAATTTACTTTTAATTCAAGTTAGCAAAAAAAGTGTGTACTTAAAAGTTGTAAGTCAAAATGACGAAACAAAAAGTTTCCGTGTAGAAAATGTGTTCTGTTTTGATAAACCATTTCAGTTTTTCCCCTTCACTAATAACTAACTGAAAGTACTCTTTACCCAAACCACATCAGAAATGCTCGAGACCTCAAATATTCTCAAGAAGTGGGAAAAAGCTTTTCCAAAAGCTTCCCGGGTAACCCGTTCCTCACAGCCCAACTGGCCTGCACAGCAAATGCACTAAAAAGCGTTGCCCATGTCTGCTCACCAAAGGTGGGGAAGCAGGGCTGGCTGGACAGCCTGCTTCAGGCCCGGCACTTCAGGAGGACAGAAAGAACAGAGTCCCGACTCATCACGTCACAACAGTATTCACAGAACATATTGCCTCAGTTTTTGCTCTGATCAATAGGCAACCTCTCCCCACGTCTTCTTCCATAAAGAGCCTGTGTTCAAGGAGGAGGTAACACCGCATAATGTGTGCATTAATAACTCTGAATGAAAAGATTATCTTGCCAAGTCTTGGCAAATTTAGTTGCCCAGTAGCTTACAGCCTGAAAAACATTTGGTTTTCCGGCTGAATGACACAAGCTTACCTTTTTACGACAAGCTTCAGTGTCTTGTGTGAACCTTTCACCAGACAGATTGCTTCTTGTCGGAAGCCGGACAGGCCCACGTCATTGATGCCAACAATTTCATCCCCAGCCAGTAACTTGTCCACAGCTGCAGCTTTGCTCCCATCTTCAATCTGAAGAAAAAGCATATGAAACAGTTGAATTATTGAGGTTGCATAGTGCCACCTTTACAATAAGTTAATGAGCTTTCAATATTGACTTCATACAATAATTAATACAATAATTAAGTGCTTAAAGTAATTTAAAAAAAAAACATTCAAAAATGCTATAAAGAAAGAGCAATGATACACAAACAATTAGAATAGGAAAGAAAAGGAAGGGGGGGAAACCTTCAGAGAAAACTAGAAAGCTTCATGGAAATTTGGGAGTCAAAAGCATCTGTAACCTTGAGCTCCATTCAATACTGTACAGGTAATCCTACTTGCAAATAGAGTTTTGGGCAGGCATCTTAAAATCTGGTTCTCTACAGAAGGTAAACAGAAACATTAACCACACAGTCAATAACATTAACCACACAGTCAACTCCAAAAATCTGGCATGCAATGAAACCCCCAAATACTGCTTTATAAGCAGGTCTAGAAAATAAAGTGATTTTCATCAGGCGCATAACATTTAGGAAAATATCTGAGAATTTACAATCCATACAGCTAACAGCTCTGGCTGGAAGAAGAGATCATGGTCTGAGATCCAAGGAAGAAAAACAACATGTCACACTACTGAAGAACACAGCAACACTAAGGGAAATTCACTGGAAGATTGTTTTGCTGCCACAGGCATCTCTCACATGCATTGAATTTTTACACAACTATTCATAACATGTGGCGAAACACACACAAGATAAATTAAAGAGTCAGGTTTTGGCAATTCCCACCCCAATGAAGGAAGAAAAAAAACACAGTATGAGTTACTCATTTTCAAAATTTAAAACAAATCTCAAAAGCTTGATCAGCCAGACTAGCAAGTACCAACAGTTTGAACTGATTTCAAATCAGGTTATTCAGGTAGTAAATTAGAAAGGCCAAAGCCCAATTAGAACTTAAACTGGCTACTGCCATAAAAAGACAGCTAAAAATGTTTCTATAAATACATGAACAACAAACGGAGGGCTAAGGAGAGTCACCATCCTTTACTGGATGCAGGGGGAAACACAGTAACAAAGGATGACGAAAAAGGCTGAGGTACTTAATGCCTTCCTTGCCTCAGTCTTTAATAGTAAGACCGATTGTTCTCAGGGTACCCAGCCCCCTGAGCTGGAAGGCAGGGATGGGGAGCAGAATGAAGCCCCCATAATCCAAGGGGAAACAGTTAGTGACCAGCTACACCACTTAGACAGACACACAGGTCTATGGGACCAGATGGGATCTACCCAAGGGTACCGAGGGAGCTGGTGGCAGTGCTCACCAAGCCACTTTCCATCATTTATCAGCAGTCCTGGCTAACCGGGGAGGTCCCAGTTGACTGCAGGTTAGCAAACGTGACACCCGTCTACAAGAAGGGCTGGAAGGAGGATCTGGGGAACTAGAGACCTGCCAGTCTGACCTCGGTGCCAGGAAGGTTATGGAGCAGGTCAACTTGAGAGCCATCACACGGCACGTACCGGACAACCAGGGGATCAGGCCCAGCCAGCATGGGTTTATGAAGGCAGGTCCTGCTTGACCAACCTGATCTCCTTCTATGACACGAAGACCCGCTTAGCAGATGAGGGAAAGGCTGTGGATGTTATTTACCTGGACTTTAGTGAAGCTTTTGACGCTGTTTCCCACAGCATTCTCCTGTCCTGGTTTTGGCTGGGATAATGTTCTTCCTAGTAGTTGGTACAATGTTATGTTTTGGATTTAGTATGAAAATAAATATTCTCATGCAGGGTGGGGTGGATCACTGCTCAGAAACTGGGCATTGGTCAGCGAGTGGTGAGCAACTGCATTGTGCATCACTTGTATATTCTAATTCTTTTATTATTATTATCATCATCATTATTATTTTCTTCCTTCTGTCCTATTAAACTGTTTTTATCTCAACCCACGAGTTTTACCTTCTTTCAATTCTCTCCCCACTGGGAGCCAGCTGAATACAAGCCAGCAGTGTGCCCAGGTGGCCAAGAAGGCCAACGGCATCCTGGCCTGTATCAGAAATGGTGTGGCCAGCAGGAGCAGGGAGGTGATCGTCCCCCTGTACAGGGCACTGGTGAGGCCGCCCCTCGAGTCCTGTGTTCAGTTTTGGGCCCCTCACTGCAGGAAAGACATGGAGGGGCTGGAGCGTGTCCAGAGAAGGGCAACCGAGCTGGTGAGGGGCCTGGAGCACAAGTCTGATGAGGAGCGGCTGAGGGAACTGGGGTTGTTTGGTCAGGAGAAGAGGAGGCTGAGGGGAGACCTGATCGCTCTCTACAACTGCCTGAAGGGGGGTTTGTAGTGAGGTGGGTGTCAGGCTCTTCTATCAAGTAACAAGCGATAGGACAAGAGGAAACAGCCTGAAGTTGTGCTGGGGGGGGGGTGTCTAGATTGGACATCAGGAAAAACTTCTTCATGGAAATGGTTGTCACGCATTGGAACAGGCTGCCCAGGAAAGTGGTGGAGTCACCATCCCCGGAGGTATTTAAAAGACGCTGTAGATGTGGCGCTTAGGGACATGGTTTAGTGGTGGACTTGGCAGTGTTAGGTTAATGGTTGGACTCGATGATCTTAAAGGTCTTTTCCAACCTAAATGATTCTATGCTTCTGTGAGTCTAAATATAGCTGTAGGTGTTGAACACTTTGCAATTCAGGCCCTCAGCTTTCTCAGTTTCTTCCCATGTCTTTTGCTGTCAACACAGCCTCCAACTTCTGAGTTGCTTGGGCTCACGATGTGCGCATTTAATTTTATTCCTCCCTCACTTACTCACAATCTGAATCCCACCTCTTCTTGTAGATTTGACATTTTGTCTTCAAAGCAAAGACTTTCATTTATGTCTTCATTATATTTTGCGTTGACTACAGTATCTCCCAGTCCCACATTATTAAATGCCAGGGAACCTACAAAGAATAATTCCTTGTAATTGCCCCAACTGCAGGAATCTTCATAAAGAACTGCCATCTTCTGAGGCATCAAAGTCAATCAACAATGAGATAAATTCAGAGGAAACCCAACTTTATGAATTCTGAAGCTCACAGTACAGGTTTTAGGAATACTCCAGCAACAACAGTATAAGTTAAATAACCTAATAAAAAAAGCAATATCTCTTGATGAAAGTACATTAGGATGATCTCATACACCACAGCAGTCTCATTGCAGGCACATAAAAGCTCTCTTTATATAAGTTCAGGATAAATGTTCTTAAAAATTTTCAGACCTGTAAATCTAAGCCAAAAAGAATGCAATGAAAAATGCTTAGTCTTATATCCCATTCTAAAAAGCTCATTATTAATACTAATCAAGCAAATTTATTTCCAGAACTTAACTTAATAAAGCCACAGATAATTAAAGACAGAGCAAGTTTCTGTATCCCGATACATCTCGTTCTTAAGCTATGACCTGCCCTCTGACCTTCTTTCATATCCTCTGAACATCAAGAATTTACCAGAATACCTAATTATCACTGCAAATGTTCAGTAAAGTTGAAAACAAGGGTGTAGCAGTGGAAATTGCTTATATGCAAGGAGAGATTTCAGTTCAGGGATGTCAGGTACAGAGTGGCTGCCATACGAGGGACCCTAAAGTCCGGCAGAGCTGAACAAAAGAGGCAGCATCCTGGGACTCATGTATCTTAAGCCTCCTAACAGGCAACTGCAAGTCTTTCAAGTGTTCAGATGCATTTTTTTGGGTACTACTAAATAAACTGCTTTTTGAGGCGTGAACCCCAGCAGGTTAGAAAAGCAGCACAAAAACATTAATGGAAGTCTGAGTTCAATCACTAGAACTGTAGGGAGAAGGTCAAATGGGGGGGTGGGGAGGGTGGAGAAAAAAATCTTGTAAGAGGACACATTTTAAACTCCAAAATGTGGATGCCAATCCTTATGCCCTGAGCAAGGCATGAACCTAATGACAAGGACTGAGAAGGCCCTGGGCCCTGCCACCTGGGCCTTAAGACTTCAACAGGGTCTTTTTTTTTTTTTTTCTTTTTTAAAAAAAAGAAAAAAAAAAGGGGGGGGCAAAAATCTGTCTCCTAGGGTTTCAAGGAATGTTCATTGTTCTCAGCAAGCATGTTTGTTTTTTCTTCAGGCTGGCAATGCACTGACGGCAGGGAGTATTCAGTTACCCCCTCTGAGTTTTCATTTCAGCAGGGAGACTACACATTCCACACAGTGCAAGCTTTCCAAAGAGACTCTGGCTGTCCAAAACAACATTAATCAAAAAAAACTCAAAAAAAATTTTAAAAACCAAAACCTGAGCACAAAGCTGAAGCTGTCTTAGTGAAAAATAGAAGTGGCTTTCTTTAATATGTTGTCTCCAGATCAGCTGCAGCTAGGGAAAATAAAAACTACATATCCATTCACAGTAGAAGTCTCCTTGAGCTGAACAAATTTAAACATAAACCTTTCGTAGTCAGATCCCTGAACAGCTGTATGAATGCAATTCCACTTGACAATGCACTTTTAAGTGGAAATGGGAAAGTTAGCTAGACAGGAAAAATACAATGTCTTCAGTTACACTAGAAGTCCTTTAGTCATAATGACTAAACAAAAGCATTGGGCTTTGCATATATCTAAAGAAATGCTGCCAAAAAAAATCCACGAGGAAAAGACCTCTTAAAAAATATTGCCCTACTAACCTGCCTCCTCTGCTCAAACTTGAGACAGTGCCATTCCAGCTTCTCCTTCAGGTTTTCTGTTTTTCTGTTTACTAGTCTTACAATTTATTGGTTTTATCTACCCATTGAGAAACTTTCCATCTCATCAGACCTTCTCTAGAAGTGTAAATCCCAACTAAAACACATGAACATTTTAGAACTAGCAAATGCACTTGAAAATTTCACAACTATTTTTCATGCCTCAAACATTAATGTATTTCACTCACCCATCTACAGAATCAGCTACGCTATGCTGTGTTCAGGATTTAAGCCCAAGTTTTAAGATTTGAGATTTATCTTCATTTCCATGAAGATAAATAATTTAAGATTATTTATCTAACTAGCATCCATTTTTTTCTGAATTTCAGGTGCCCAGAAAACCTAGGTCAATAACTGAAAATAAAGCCTTGAAAATGCAGAGGGAGGTTTTAAGACGAAGTCTTTCAAGAACAGTCATAGAATCATAGAATCGTTTAGGTTGGAAAAGACCTTTAAGATCATCGAGTCCAACTGTTAACCTAGCACTGCCAAGTCCACCACTAAACCATGTCCCAAAGCACCACATCTACAGCGTCTTTTAAATACCTCCAGGGATGGTGACTCAACCACTTTCCTGGGCAGCCTGTTCCAATGCTTGACAACTGTTTCCATGAAGAAATTCTTCCTGATATCCAATCTAAACCTCCTCTGGCACAACTTGAGGCCATTTCCTCTCATCCTATTGCTTGTTACTTGATAGAAGAGACCAGCACCCACCTCACTACAACCTCTTTCAGGTTGTTGTAGAGGTAGATAGAAGAGACCAGCACCCCCAGGTCCTTTTCTGCCGGGCAGCTTTCCAGCCCCTCTTCCCCAAGCCTGTAGCGCTGCGTGGGGTTGTTGTGACCCAAGTGCAGGACCCGGCACTTGGCCTTGTTGAACCTCATACAATTTGTCTCAGCCCATCGATCCAGCCTGTGCAGATCCCTCTGTAGAGCCTTCCTACCCTCCAGCAGATCAACCCTCCCTCCCAACCTGGTGTCATCTGCACTGAGGGTGCACTCGATCCCCTTGTCCAGATCATTGATAAAGAGCACTGGCCCCAAAACTGAGCCCTGGGGAACACCACTTGCGACCAGCCGCCAACTGGATTAAACTCTGTTCACCATAACTCTCTGTGCTCAGCCACTCACCCAGTTTTTTACCCAGCGAAGAGTCAACAAGAAGAGATCTGCCTCAGTCACTGTCAGCAGGCAGATGCGACTGGATGTGAACCGAACAACCCCTCTGCTCAGTCTGGAGTACTTACAGGAACTGAATGCCCATAAAGTATATATATTTATATATATATAAATTTTTTATAGCAATAGCAGGAAAAGACACACACAAAAAAAACTCCAATCAACACCTTATTTTCTGATAAATAATGGACATAAGCCTTCAAAAAACAGGTATAGTTACACTGCATATCTTGGATGAGTAAAGAGTTCTAGAAATGCCCTCAAACCATGCTTTCGATATGTATTTTAAAAAATCATACCCCCCCTTACTATGCTGAATTAACAACAGTAAACACCATGACTTCCTATCCTTAGCAGGGATGTTGATATCGCTACCAAAAAAAGTGTTTTCAAAAGGAGATGAAAAGGATGTTTGTTGACAAAAAGCATCTGCTTGGACAGCATCCAACTCTCACCCTGCTGTCCCTGATGACCTCCCTATAACCAAGAGCAAAGGCAAACTTTGGGATCCCTGCATCAGGGAGGACTGGAACTGCAGACTTCTGCCATCATAACGGTATCTACATTAATTGTCACATCTTCCCAGATTTCTTTTTGCTTATAAAAAGAGACACCAATACAAGATGTAGATAATAAGATTAAAAAAAAAAAAGTGATTGAAAAAACAACACATGTAACTGGTATGTGAAATTCTTCCTGTGAGAAGGAGAGTGTCTTGAAATGGGGGAAGAGCTGAGCCATGGAGAAAAGTCTAACAGCTAGATACACAAACACATTCAAAGGACACTTACAAGTCTATTTCCACTGTTGGCAATACACACAAAAGAGAAAATAATGGCCTGTATTTGCAGCTTTAAAATGCTGCAGTGTTGATGGTAAGCACCACTTCTAGAATGTGACCCCTTCACTTCTGTGTTTATCAGATCTGACGCTTTACTTAAAATACCCACATTCCTCTATAGGCACCTGTATAAACAAGCTGGAGACAGGTTGGGGAAATGCCGTGTCACACAAGATCTAGTTTTGTTTACAATGACGACAGTTTCTTGTCCATGCTCTCTTCGGACAGGGTGGGAGACGGGATGGAAACCCAAACCCAGGGACAAACACAGGAAAAAACAGCACCATTTATCAGCGTTCTGCTATAGGCCATGATAAACTATTTTATCATAATTCACTTCTCGCACAGCCAAGAAATGATTCTGTGGTTGTTTATCTTATGAGCATCTAATACGGATTTTTTTCAAAAAACTAACGATCTTTGTATGAGATCTTCAAAACAAACTAAATGTAGGAAGTGTTAATTATTTTGATTTGCACAGAGTTAAACACAGGAGAAATAGGTTTACAGTTCAAGCCTGCCATTTGTGTAACTTTGAGGAATCAACATAAAAGTAACAGAACTGACCTAAGTCCAGCTACATGTTCTGTAAATGCGGTCTTGAGCGGCAAGGGCTGCATTCACCAGCAAGATTCATGGGTCAAACTGAGGCAGGATAAAACAGGGGTGCAAACTGCAACAGGACCAGACTGGTACAGAGAACGGGTGTGTATACATCAGGCATCTCGCACAGGCATGCATGCGCTAGAAGCTGGGCAAGGCTAACACATTTGATTTTACGTTCTTTCACATCCTTTCTCTCCCACTTGTGATTTAGTACTTGGACATTGAAGAGATTGTTGGAAGGACACCTGGCAGGGAACTAACTCTAGCCCTCTTTTACAAATGGGCTCAGAAGCATATAGGAAAACAAGGACCAAAACGATGCAGGATGTTTGCAGCAAAGCAAGGAATTCCACACAAACCTTCAAGTCACTGGAGGGTACCTGTAACCCCGAACCACCTCTCCCCACAGACCGCGGGTCCAACAACCAGCATTAACCACGCAATGCAAACTTTAAGGAACATCATACAAAAAAACAAACAAACAAAAAAAAAAACTTAACGATGGATGTGCTACCAACTTGCAAAATCTAGGCCTATGCAATACTATGCAATACTATTAACTTGGCAATTGCTGCACTTTGATCAGGCAGGTAAGTGTCTGCTGCATTCGGTGACACTCTACCTTAACAGAGAAGCCAGAACTTCCCTCCTGCCTGGTATCATCATTTCACACCCCACCAGCCATTGCCCATACTTGCTCCTCCCCAGATTATGTTTACACACCACAGCAAACAGCACTAAATTTTAGGAACGTTTATTCCAGGGCAATGGATTTCCCTAACAGCAGTTTCTTTCTTCCCTAGACCTGAGGGCAATGGCTCAGGGTCACCGTCACAAAACGGTCAGGCTGGCAGGAGCACTCCCTTCTGTTAACAGGTGGTTCTTAAAAATCAATTTGGAAACATTTTTTTAAAGGGTAGAGTTCAGTAATAGGACACAGTCTATCACGGCCCTTTCCAATTGCTCTTTATTTGCTGTATTTAAACATTTGGATATTTGCCCAGCAATCTTTTTGGTTTTTGTTTTAAAGAAAGCACCATATTTTGAAAAGCTGTCACTTGGTACAGTTCTTTAAGTATTTATTCAATTTTTATAATTGTGTCCGCTCCACTGTTTTGATTAAGGGCTTGCTGTCACTTCCACTAGAACAGGCCATTTTTGTGGGGGATTTATTACAGCTGTAAAAACTGACTCCAGGCTGAAACCTAACTTCAGAGTTCCTCAAACCAGAAGTGTTTAAAAAGTATGGTAGAGCACTCACCATTTCCCTTGTTAAAAATTAATACATATACATAAACTGATTAATACTTTATTCCAACCTACATTCAAAACAATACCTACCATTAGCCTATGAGAAGACTTTTCTGATTACAAATCACCTGTTACTATTTCTAAGAGGACACTGTTGTTATATCTTAATCTATTTAAATCACAGGGCCATTACGAGCTCTGCAAATTGAGGACCAATTAAAGTATTTGAAGTTAAAAATTTAATGAATCTTTGCCCCAAGAAACTAATGACAACAATTTCCAGATGAAAAGCGTTAGGAAGAAAGATTTCGTGTAGATTTTAAAAACTGAACGACAGATATTTATTTTTAAAGTTTTTTTCAAAGTGATTCCATTGTTTCAGCAATAGAAGTTGGAAATATTTCATCACTGCCGAACACTTGTACTAGAATTAAAAAAAAAATTAAACTAAAAACCACCTTGATGCTTTGAAAGCATAGAGCTAATGTATCAGGAAAAGGAAGGTGGGGCTGCTTAGAATCAGGGATGTTTTTTTGCTATTAGTACCCAAGCTTTGCTAAACACATTTTACAGCTTCTAAATAAAATTTGCTTTTTCCAGCTCAGTGAGATTTACCACAATAGCATTTAGAAGCAGATCCAGGCCTTTTCAGGCCGCATAACTCACACCAGCAGGCCTGCGTATATCCCACCTCCACAGAGCAACTAAACAGGTACAAATTGTAGTCTTTGGAGATTTTTCTATGCAAGAGCCCCTCCAGGGCAGCACAAGTCTGGCAGGGAAGGTTCCCAGCTGTTACAGTCCTGATCGCCCCAGGCTGGCACCCAGGCAAGAGCAAAGCAAAAATGGACCCTTACCTGGAGTAAGAATAAGGCCAAGACAAGAGTGGAAAAGATGGAAGCAGGGGCGGTGGAAGAAGCCTGCTGTTGATGCTGATCCTCAACCTGGAGAACCCCAGTCCCCCTCCTCCCTCACACCAACATTAACACTTGCAAAGCATAGCTCAAGTTTTGATTTTTTTCTAGCACCTCATCAACATCTAGACGCCCTCCTACTGCTGTTATTTAGTATAGCATTTGTCCAGACAAGCTGTACATGTCTTACAAGAATTACTGAGAAATAACTCCCATTTACTTTTAGCCAAGAGTTTGGTTTTGCATTTCACAGTAGCTAACGGCATCCAACCCAAGGGAACCCATCTGAACTCATGGATATCTCACACTGTTCTTAAACACACCTTCCTATCTTTTTTCCAAAATGACAAAATAACCTGTATAAGAAAGGAGTACATACCTGTGCTATGAAAAAAAATAGCCAGAAGGCCAGAAAAGAACTTCTTTCTCTATATGCAGTTTACTTATTCTAACAAACCTCCTACCATAGAGGTTTGAAAGGGTTAGCTTATCCATATTTACTTGTGCAAGTTTACTTATGGATTATTATATATATATATAGGCTGTTTATATATGTAATCTGTGCAGTTAACATTAAGCATTTTTTATAGGTCTACATTTTTGTACTTTCGGCTACTATGAACAATGATAAGAATGGTTTAAAAAGAGGTTATGCATAGAAACAACTCACATTTTATCTTTTCAAACTGATAACAGGAACAGACTTCCAAGAGGAAAAATACAACCTGACAAAGTAATCTTTATGATCATAAGGTTCAAGGCTTTTTACTTTGCAACTACCATACACTTCCAATGAGGTTGGCTTATCTTTCTGCCTTCCTGTTCAACCCGGGAAAATAACGTCACAGCTTGCCAATGTGCCCTTGACAATAACATACTGAATGCAATCCAACAGCCTGTAAAAACCACTGCATAACTAGTGAAAGGGTAGGATGTACTGACAAATCAAGGGAAAAAAAAATTGGTGTGTATGTATGCATGCTCATGTAGGTACAGTTATGCATTAATTACAAAGGAAAAGTCCGGTTTTGTCAACTTTGTTTGTGAAGAACTTTGACATGCCTCAAAGGAAGACATTGAAAGACCTAGTAGACAGCAACAGAATACTTACTGATTTCACCGATTTCCTTCAGTCACTCAGTCTAAATGTAACCTTTTACATAAAACTAAAGTTGCATCTATGCCTATATTTACAGACTGCTGTGGTTTCCAGAAAAAAGTAACACTTCTAGACACAGGTAGTACTGATTAAGACCCAGCAACAGAAAAAACTGCTTCATTGCCTGTTAAGTTTCAAAAAGCACTGTAATGGGTCTGCCAAAAGCCACAGGAATTTTACAAACAGTATTAGGTTTCCATTTTAAATACTTTCTCTCAAACAGCCCATTTTTAACAGAATACTTATCTTGACATACTCATACCATCATTGGATTACAGTCACGCCTGCTATGTGGGACCTTCCATTTTTGTCATAGTACAGATGCACATTTTTCAGACAGTGAGAAAGTATAACGTTCCCCAATAATTCTTGTAAGAATATTCTTATCAACTCCTGAAAACTTGATTTTAACACAAAAGTAAAAGTAATTTTTAATAGTTACTGCTGAAGTATTCATTTAGAAACCCACTGCCATAGAGTGGAGTGAGCAGAACATAACGTTACATGTCTAAGCAACAATCTAACAGACATAAGCATTAATGAGAAGAGAATGACCTGCTCTTGTAAGAACCAATAACAATTTCTTCAACAAAAGTTCCCCTTTGCGTTCTTACTCAACTTTAAAGAAAAAAAAGTCTCTCTAAAGTGCTGAATTTTAAAAATGTGTCTTATTTGTTGAGTCCCTTACCCATTTCTCTGCAAAGAAAACAAAAATAAAAACCTTCAAAAGGGTCAGGCTCCTTCTAAAATTTGAGGGGTTTAAAATTTGACAACAGACTTTGTTCTTTACATTAACTTTTGCTCCCTGTTCAGAATTGATATTCAGGCTCACAGAGCACCCAAATTACAGACTGAAGCCTTCCTTTGCCACCATCTTCCTCAACAATTCCAATATTTAAAGCCAAGTTCAAACAAGAAGACACATTTATTCCTTCTTCCCCTACCCCAGTGTTAAAATGGGCATCAAACCATAAAGCTGTCTTAATTCATCATTATTTAGACAACCCCATTTACTGTAAGTATGTAGTACTTCAGACTGAATAGATGCAGGTATGTGTTGCCACTCTACCAAACCCATGTTTCTGCTGTGCACTCTGTATGCAATTTCAATTCTTCTTTCTTAACGCAATAAAAACTTGGAAGCTAGTGGGATGACCCTCAAGAAAACAAAAATCTGTATTATTATAGAAACAAAAGAGGTCTGGGTAACCTTGCCCTTAGTTTCTCCTCTGTTGTTGTTTATCAGTGTCCCAGTAAAGGAAGAGAGTTTCCACCACTCCACTTTCACCCAGAATTCAAATGTGAAAAGATGAAGAAAGCAAACACGAATTACAGTATTAAATATATTTTTCTAGGGCAGGAACTGCAACACAATTGCTCCCAAAATTATCAAACAAGGTTCACAAAGCAAGTTGCAGAAAGGACTGCATGGCAGTTCCTGCCCAAGCTGTTCCACCGTGTCAACTTCCAGTATCTGAGCTGAGTGGTATGGTCAGACAGAGTCGCTCTTACAGAGACAGACTGCTAATGCAATCAGTGTAAATCTCTCATGATGCCATAATAATTAAAGCACATCAATAAAAAGCCTACCAGTGTTTTTATGCAGTTTATTGGCAAGATGAAATAGTACCCATCTACCTTCCTAGGGCACATACTCATCTGAACAGGGCATGAAACATCCATGTAGCTAGAATTAAGCACCAACACCTTAAGTCTGTTCTGAGACTTCTTCAGGAATGTGAAAAAAACAAAATCCAATTCTGTGGTGAGGGACTAATCTATAGCAATTTATACCCCTAGACATCATTCACATTATGGTATCCTGCCCTTTTTCCCCTAACTGTCAGTACTCTGTTGCCATATATTTCAGATTTAAAAAAAAAAAAATAAAAAATATCTTTCTTAAAAAAAAGAAATGTTCCCTTTTTCTAAACAGACATAGGTGTTCATAATTTCAGGTTCTTCCTTTTGTGTAGTTGTTCTACCTATCATTCCTTACAAATCCATTAGTTAATATCAGGGAACATTAGAAGAAATTCCTTCCTCATGAAAAATTTACCATAGGTTTTAGATATGCAAGCATTTTTGGCATCTCTGAGTATCTTGCCACCTTTTCTCTACTCTAGAGGTCTAATTCTTCCTAGCATTAATGAGAGATAACTAACCAATAAGATCATTATACTGGGTCATGCAATTCATACTCACATGACAATGGTTATTTTTTTCTTCAGAAATTACAAAATTGTGCTGTCAGTTAGCAACTAATGCACTAAAATCACCATGGATTAAAATAACAGAAGTTTATACAAAACAAACAAATAGGAGCGTCAAAAAGCTGCATGGATTTAGCAGTAAATTGTGATGTAGCACAGGAGAATTCTTATATTCTGAAATTAGAGTATGCTTACTACTCTAAATGGACATTTTCCAAATGGGCTTTCATTTGTGGCTCTTTTTCAAAAGCTTCATTGTATAACACATGTTGCTGACATAATTAGCTCTTAGACCAGGCACATTACTCCAAAGACTTAAAAATAAAAAGTTTTAAGGAAATATCAAAACATTACACACGCAATTAGCTGCTCTTCCTGATTAAGAAGGTATATATTTAATTATGACAAAACTACTCAGTTTGACAAACATCTGTATTTCTGTTTGCCAGAATTATCTGTCATATGTGCAGATGCACTTACTAAAAGGCACATCCTGTTCATGCAGCACAAGTCACAACTCCACCGCACAGCACTTGCTCAAATACGAGTCGAATTTTCGGGAAGAATGTTTGTACAATAATTCTTGCACAATAGGAAAAAATTTATAATTACACTTCTATTTTCCCACTATATATGCACATGTGCATGTCATCGTACATATGGCTTATGTCTCCCACTGCTGCCTATGCTGGTGAACACGAACACTTCTCAGAGGCATGTATTCGAGCAGTATGCAACCATACTAATGAAAAATTCATGTCTTCGCACGCCAGTTTAGGATGTCAGTGTTGCCAGGAGGTTCACTGTTCTAAATATCACACTGCACAGGAGATTTTGAACTTGCACATCTTGATAACTGACAGACCATTAAAGACTGCCGGTACTGATGTTCTGAAACGAGTCTGTAACACTGTTAAGGAAACTGAATATTTTGTGGAACCCACAAGATACTGTCTGTATTATTTATGAACACCATGAAACAGCTGTTTGCCTTTGAGACAAGACAGGTCTTAAAGCCTAACGCTGAAGTATGCAAGAGCTGGGAGCAGAGCAGTATTTTAACCCGCGGTTTGATAGTCCTGACAATTTCCCACAGGCATATTCTTATAACCACCTTCAGAGACAAGCAGCATGGTCTTTTGGAGAGCCTGCCCACTGTAGGCAATACTTACATTCAAAACTTGCCTTTCATTCTCAAGCCTGTCACCACAATCTGCCTTTCCCCAAAAGCATATGCTGAGCACAGACCTGATTATTCAAATGGTGAAGTACAAAGGATTCCCTAGACAAAAAAACCCTGAATTTTGTTTTATGCATAAGATCGATGCATGCAGGCTGAGATTCAATCACAAAGGAGGAGTATTTTTGTAAACACCAACTTGGAGGTTGAAATTTCAATGCACATCTTAAACTCACCCTGCAAAAATCATTAGGTCACAAAGCATTACAGGACTTAGCTGCACGTTGAGTTCAACAGAAGCATCTATCACCACTAAAAACAGCAGAGAAACAAATCTACTCTTCTGAATGATACCCAAATATTTAAACCACATACAACATTACAACAGCTACATACTGCAAAATTTTGTTTGCTCTGTATTTAAATTCTCTCTAAATTCAGTAATTTTTTACACTCTAAATTGTAGGAAAAACCTTTTATTAAGATTTTATTTATGATGGTAAAAGAAAGATGAAGGTTTGACTAAACCAGCAACTGGAAAGCCTTCTGCTTTTCAAATGAAACAGGCAATGTGTTTCTGCATCTTTTATTTTGGGCACAGAGGCTGACCAGCCTCTGACAGGATAATTTGACATTTTGTGATTCAGGAAACTGTATTATCTGCTGAAGATTCTGTTATGCATCTAAGACTACGATCAGCATTACATTAGTTGCATCACAAACTCAATAATGAGGATGAAAACTTTTTTTTTTAAAATAAAAACTGCATTCAGTGGCATGTAATTCTAGTAACAATTTGGTTTCTGAAGATGCCTACTACCTTTGCCTCGTGCCTGCCTTCATTCTGGATCGCTGATCATGCAGGCTTAAGACTTCACTGGTACACAGCTACCTGCAGGGCTGAACCATACCACTTCCAGAAACTTGGGGAATATCTTGTATTCTTAAGTAAAGCCATCATCCAACAGGCCTTCCACCATTTCCCAGCTGAAGCTTAAAATCTATAGCTCAAGCTTACTTCAGGCTGTGCATTAGTCTATGCAATCTTACCAACAAGGTAGTTTGTTGCCTTCTTTTACTATAGAAATAACAGGCTCTTTCCCAAAACAGCCTCAAAATGTGGCTGAATGAATGCATTTTTACCCACCAGTAAATCCTTCCTGGGATTCCTCATTCATAGTAGCTTAAAGAATAAGTGGGTGTACTTTAAGATTCTGAAAAAAAATTAATTGGAGAGAGTAGTACATTGCTGAGTGGTTGTCTCTCAGTAGTGACACTGAGGACTGGGCTGCAGCTGAATAGGTTGGGTTTTTAGGTGATTCAGTATATCCCATTCTTTAAATGCTAATGACGTAGAAACACATTTTAATCTCAACTTACTAGGAAGGGGCTTTGGGAAAGATGTTCTTTTAGCCAAACGTCTGACAGATGTGGCATATTCCCAGAGAAGAGTAACTGCAGGTTTCTCTCTGCTTCCACAAGTGTTTATGCACTTTATGTTCCTCATTATAGACATAAATACTAGGAGCTGAAATCTGTACCTAAGACTGCCCACTCACCTCTCCTCCAAAAACCACCCTAGTCATGGTATACAAAGAAAGAAAGAAAAAAGGAAAAAAAAAAAAGGAAAAAAATTAATCACATTCACTTTGTACTCTCGCCCCCATCCTACCAGTCCAGGATTCCTTCTGCACAGTGGTTGAGCAGCACCGCAAAGTCCCAGCAGCCAGCCTGGTGGTTAGGGCAGTCTCCCAGCTATAGGAGGTGCGAGTTCGAACTGCCCTCAAGCAGAGCAAGAAGCGCCTCCCATTTTCTGGACGTGCATCCCAACATTTGGATAGAACATAAAAGACGAGCAAGCACCGCTTCTGCTGCTGCCTCATTTGCTTTGTTTTAGAAGAAGAGCAATTAGTAATCCCCTACTCAGAAAAAGGAAGGAAAGAAGAAAGCGGTGGGGAGTGAAGAAACAGTTCACCCTAAGCTTGTGGTTTGTAAATTCACTTTGCTACTGCAGTCCCGACTCTCCTCTTTGAACGAATGGGGGAGAATTCAGACTGCTTCTCTGTTCAGATGTTCACGTTGGGATACTTCTTTAAGCAGCTCCTTGCTTAACAGGGAGGTTTCTGAATTACCTATTTCAAGAGCTTCATTACTATAAACCGTATACAGACCCAAAGAGCTAAACGTCAGACACTGTAATGACCAATTTGCAAGCCTCTAGAGTTTTTTGTTTGGCCTAGGTATGGACCTGAAGACCAGTTAATGCATTTTTTAGGTATTTGTCATCTCAGCTCCTGAAGATGAACCTTGCTATTTTTGCCAACAACTATAGTTCTCTTGTTAACAGGTAAAACAGATGGTATATCTAGAAGTAGATTTGGAGCTTTTGTTTTTAATATTAAAAGAGTGTATTATTACTACAGATGAAAGTTGGGGGCTGCTGAAAATACGAACATATTGCAAGCCTCTTACTAAGCAAGTCAGTACCAACCCACTGTTTTTTTATTAGACAGCTATCCCTATACTCCCTGTGTTGTTGTTAGTTTCTCTATCTCAAGAATAGCTAAGGACTATGAGAAGCATGAATTCAGGTGGCTTAGTTCCTCCTGTTTATGCACATCTAGTGTCTCAGAAACACAGGTCTGCACCTTCAAATGCACCTGAGCAAGAGAAAAACACTACACAGACACCCCAGAAAGACATGCAGCTATGTGAATTTGGAGGAAAGTTGCACTGGTGTTCTGAGTTTTGTTCTTGTCTCTAGAGGTGCAGATGTGCCTTCTGGGAGTACCTCCCAAAACTCTCAGCTTCCTCCCAGTAAGCTGAACAATACTCTTCACTTCTAGTGTACTGTGGAGAAAAACACATTTGTTCCTTCCGAGAAACAGGAAGGCAGAGATGGGCTAGCAGTAGTTCCTTTAAGTCGGTCTGGGTCCGTACCACACAGCAGATATTAGCAGCCACAGTATTGTGCCAGTGTGGGCTGTGGTTGATACCTCTTGAGCTGTTCAACAGAGGGAAGAAATGTGGCTTTTTACATTAGGGAGTTTCCAGAGCATGAGTAAGACTGAAGTGCAGGAAGTTAGATAACTGTGCAATAAAAGACCTAAAAATTCCATTTCAGTATTTGAGGAAAGCTGCAGGGACTCCTGCTGTGTTCACGTACTTTATTTTCCGAGCTGTAAAAAGTAACTTTAAGACAAAACATTTCACGAAGCTCTCTCAAGTACATAGACATTACCAGTTAAAGGAAGCATGGCGTATCTGCTAGACAGTACCTCCTCCCTCCCTCATTTTCTAAGCCACTGGTTTATATTTCTGTACAGAAAAAGCAGGAATTCTCTTACTCTGAAATATTAGCTAGTTACATGAAGCTTGAGAGACTGGTTGGCTACATACAGGATTCTACAGCTACAACAGATCCATAACAGTTATCAGTCATAGGTTTTTCCCTGTCTGGGCATGATCCAGTTTAAGTTTACAAATAAAATCTCACTGCATTTTACATGCAGTTATCCAAACCACAAGTTTGTTTCTGTCTTCTATTCATAGTTTTCTCATTACAAATACCAATCCGTCTCTCCTTCCTCCTTTATCAGTTATCTACTATAGTTATTATTTGTATTTCAAGACTGTTTCAAAATAGGAATTAACTTGCTGAAAGTACTATCTTTTTAGTACATAACCTTTGAATTCTTCACTGGTTTACTATTCTTATTTTAGAACTTTTTCTGTATGGTGGTTCTTCCATGAAGTTTAAAGGTTGTGATCCAGAGAAATATCCATATACTATTTCTGGAATACCACTGCACTTCATTTCATGTTGGAAGTATCATATTTCTTATTTATCAGCGAGGCATAAAATGCAAAGAACAGACCTCTTAGTTGGATAGTTTTGGTTTTAACAGAAGTGACTGAAGCGCTTCTGGGGTCCAATACCCAGCTATATTGTACAGCAACTTACTGGGAGTAAATGAGGGAGCCTACAAAGAGTATTTGTTTTGCTTCAAAAGTTCACCCTCTCAGTCCTACCTGGCATAGCCACTACCCTGTGGGTTGCATTAGAGGCTACTAGTTTTCCCCATTCATTACTTCACTGTAAACAAATCTCCAGAGGAATACAGGTAGCCTAAACGCCACTACACATGCAAAGTTCTCTACAGTGATCTTCTGAAAGATACAGGACCAGACAGTCTGCTGCCACAGAGCCAGCAATATCATCTGACATCTGAACTACAGCTGGCTATCTCAGTAGCAATTTTCCAAGAGCTTAGCACAAAACAGTGAATAAACTAGTAAGTTAGTGTACTTAATAATGCTATGATTTACTCACTAAAACAGCTTAAAGCTGTAAAAAGGTGATTTAAAAAAGTTTCCTACAAATGGGAAACTAAGAGTTCGAAGCTCAATGAAAACATTGCCTACTTCACACTAAACCAAATGTGCATCTTCAGGATTCTTACAGAGAGCCTGTCAAATACAAACAAGGAAAAATTGGCTGAGTTTTAAAAATTGTGCAGTTGTCTTGTGATAAGGAACACAAGCCTCCTTCTCCTGATAGTATTATTAATTGGTAGTGCTATTCCTCCATGCTGCTATAACACTGCACCTCTGCCTTTCATTCTTCTCTTTGCGAAAGGAAAACATTTTTTTCTTCAGGAAGATAATCTAGATTAGGAGGCAATACAAGCAGCTTGTTAATTATACATACCTGCAAGGAGCACAACAGTTGCCCTGCTTGTCAAGAGGATTTAAAATATAAGCAGCACAGGGCCAGAAAAAAAATACTCATTTAGAAAACTCTGAGTCTTCTACCACAAGACTACAAGTTAAAAAAGTGCAGTTCATTTACTGGTTAAAAGAATCTTACATAAGATTTATCAGATTTATGTTTATTTTATATACTCAAATCCTGTGCAAAAGAAAAATACGAAAAAGTCACATCTTAATCAACTTCAACATTACGGATATTTACTGTACAGTGAATGATACATTTAAAAAGCACCTTTAAAGCAACCCCATTTTGCAACATGTCATAATTTTCTAAGAACACAGCGGAAGTTACTTTAACTCCAAAACACCAACAGCCGGCCTCCTTTCACAGAGTAGCATCATCTTTGACCTACAACAGTGCACCAGCTTTTTCAAAAGTAACAGCAATTTTCCCAATAACAAAAAAAAAAAAAAAAAGGAAAAAGAAAACAAAGCTGAATAAAAATTTGCCCTTACAGAACTTCATGGCTGCTTTTACACTGCCCTATTACCAAAGGGGGAAAAACAAAGGGTAATTCCATCAGCTTGTGTACAACAACTCAAAGCAACCTCCTGGCACCAGACCAGAAAGTGACATTTGCCGGCCTCGCCGCACAACCACCTCCTCTCCCGGAGCTCCTGCCCGCCGGCACCAGCTGGAGAGACGGACGGCTCTGAGCAGCCATGAGGTTCCGCGGGCACGTGGGTACGAGAAGATCCACGCCGTGCCTCGTGCTGTACAACCGTCCCACCCCAGCCGTACCTGCTGCCAAACACTCGGGCTCCCATACCGGCAAATCACAGCGTAGAAAAACTGAAGAACATCTAAGGTAGCGGTTTTGCTCTTTCACCCTAAAATAAAGACCCCTCCCTTTGCTTTCAAGCATAAAGTTTTTATGCTGGAGCGTTATTCTGCAGCGTGCTGAATATTACATTTATACAACTATCTCAAGTATAAATTGCATTGAAATATTTACAGTATTGCAATTTTAATAGGGTTGAAATATTTACAGGTTTGCCTAAGCCTATCAAATATTCAGCTTGTCTTCGGTTACAATGTATAAAATTTGAGTTAGGGATTCTCTCTGTTGTTTTGTGGCTGACGACTTTATAACAGTTTGTACCAGGCTGTGCATTGTTTGCAAATGATCACATCCCGGAGGCTAAACAAACCGATAGATGGAGGAAATGAAATACAGAACCACACTCCAGCCTTCAAAATCCGCCTGTCTCTCAGTCAATGGCACAGAAGTGCAAAAGTGTTTTAAGGAGCTTTGTAGCAAAAAAAAAAAAAAAAAAAAAGAAAAAAAAGAAAAAAAAGAAAAAAACTAACATTTTTTGTGGCATGAGAAGACATGTAGCGAAGTATGAATCTTACTGTACACCAATTTAAGTACTGTGCCAAGCAAAAAAGTGATCCAAATCAATTAACTGGGGAGAAGGAAAGAAAGCAAAATAACCCAATCAAGTGAGGTATATTCTTCAGCAGTTGTTCTGTGGCTGAACAGACAAAAATCCTCTCTGTTAAATGGACACACTGGCAACATTTGAGACCATGAAGGAATTATCTTAGGGTAATGTCTAAACATGTTGACATTTAACAAGTTTTCTTCTAGACTCATGGAAACTGCCACAAAACACCAGTCATGAAAAGCTTTTTTTTTTTTAGTTGTACAGATTGCACAAGACAGATGAACAAACACAATACTGCTACAAAAGACAGTATCAAGCTCTGTCCCATAGCATGGAATAACCACAAACAACAAACACCTATTGCTTTAATTGGCATGAAAGCAATATTGTGATATATTTGCTCAATGCAACAAAGAAATAGCAACAGTAAAATAGGATCTCTACCAAAGTATTTAATGCTAGAGCACATTTCTATTAAATTCATAGTTTGCCGAGATGCTGGGCAGGCAGAGTTGAGACACAGCAAGACTTTACCAGTTAATTTCTCTGGACTCAGGGAGAGTTTTAAGGGAATGCTTGCAGAATGACTAGGCTTGATAAGAAACTCCTCAGCTAATTTTGGCCGGCTCCCAAACTGAACTGGTTTAACATAGTAGTTTGAATTTGGAGAGTGGTGAAAGAAAGAAAAGTTATCTGGATCATAACATTTAACACCTGACTTATGGAAAAAATGAAAAAAATGTCATTCTGTTAAATATTTTCACTTTTAAGACAGAATATATTAACCAAGGAAAGAAGAGGACAAATAAAAGTGCTTGGGCTCTCTAGCAGCATGCCTAAAGCTCAAGGTTAAAGTACAACTGACCCCACACAGAGCCATTTGAACATGTGCCAAATGCATGAAGTTAGGAAGTTTCATGCTCTGCTAAAGTGACTTTCACATCACTCATTGGCTTCATCTCGGATCAAAAGCACTAAAAGAAAAACTGTGCAGAGAATCTGATTACAGACGGCTTTTACTGATGCTTTATACTTAATCTCCTCTGGAATGCGAGGTCGTAGCCCTCCCATATTTTAAAGGGGATCTATATACTATATGCACACTCAACTATTGACACTGTACAAATAATATTTTGCTTTCTCATCTGAGCAATGTAACTTAAGGAGTTTATTGCAGCCCAGATTTCCACCCACAAAACATGCATATGGCTGTATGGCTTCGGATGCGATTGTACCTTCCACAGTGCTCGCTGCCTTGTAAATATGAAGATACTTCATATGTTGTAGTTATCTGTATTACAGCTTGTAAAGGTGCAAGGGCTGGAACAGTACTCGCAGAGGTGCAAGGAACACCTTAACCCTTCAGGACTTCCTTGCCCAGGAGGAATGTGCCTACGCTATAGAAGTATGTGGTTCACTCCACTTTCTGTTTTGCCCATGGAACAAGTCTGTCTTCAAGCATCCTGGCTACATGTCATAAAGCAGGTTTCAATCAACAAGATCCAGAAAATGCAAGGCCTATCCACATCGGACAGAAGACTCATTCTTCTCTTAGGTCTAAAACTCCAAACATTTAAAAGAAGTGAGACTGGCTTGCTTTAACCGCTCTCTTCACCCAGAGATACTCATCCTTATTAGAAGCTCCCTTTGTCACACATCCACACAAGTTAACCACAACAACAAAAAATTCTGAACTACCCACTCAAGATTTATTATGACACTTACTGCTGGATATGCCCTTCTGTTGGCAGAGAAAAAGCTATGTACCCTAATTAATGCACAAAACCCTCATGATTTGAAACCTGCGTTCTTCTTGTCATTAAAAATCTCAACAACTATGAAAGCATAAAACTGAAGCTGGTCAAAATATTCTACTTGAAAATATACATTAAAGCAAACTTTCTTTGAAAATACAAAGTCTTAGAGAACTTATTCAAAAAACTTTCCTTGCTGTTCATTAAAGTATTGACACTCTCTCTCTTTTCCAGTACTCAAATGAAAAAAGGGAGTGAAGAGAGAGGAAAAGTTTTTTGGTTTCCTGTTTAAAAATTCCAAGTAAGCTTTTTAATTTTCAATTTTCAGTAACTGTCCTGTGTCTTCCAATCAGTACTTTCAAAAATCATAACAATTTCTGTTATAATAACCAAGTAAACTGTGCTACACAAAAGACGTTAATTTTTTTTCTTAGTGCAACATACAGATGTTTTAATACAAGACACAGTGCTGGTTCTCTGAATAAAATTTAAACCGTAGTCAGTGTAAAGCCCTTCAAATTCTCATATGACAAGCACTACATTGGATCAAAGTTGATCAATAATCCTAGAAAAGTCAGCTTGATAGCTCTTTTCTTCCTTAGTTTTTGAAGGGGTCAGGCTCTTGGACTTTGAGACCTCGTGTTTTTACATTCTTTGCTTATTTGGCCAGAAATCCCTCCTCTAAGTAACTGTTTCACATTTAGAAATATGAAGGGGTGATGAAGATATTCACATAAAGGTGATCTTGACCTTAGGGGCCCTTCTCCCCCATTTCATACTACATGCATGTACATGCATGCACTTGTATGTACCTTAAGTGTAGCAAACCAAAACCACAGAAGTATCTTCAAGTTCAAAAGTTAGTTCCCCAAGATATCAGGGAATGTAGAAACACACCTAACTGTACAAACAATGAAAAGCTTGCACCATCATGGTCTTTTAGAGCCTCAGTCAAGCACCAAGACCTGTCTACTATGCACTACAATAACATAGTTCAAGGAGACTTTCTTCATCCGCTAAACTTACCATTGAAGCACTCAAGAAAATGCACTGTGATTCATCAGAACACTAAGCACTGATTCAGTGCTCTATAGGGGGTATCTACGATAAGATAAGTACAAAGCAAACAAACATTTTTGCTAAACCTTAGAATAAGCAAGAAACTAAAATTAAAGCTGCGGATCAAGAAGAAGCAGAAGTCAACTCAGTAGCAGGTTAGAGAAGATAGGCTCACCACCTTTCATACAAGAGCAACGTACAAGAAGAAATGTAGAGAGGTACTCTCACTCAAAGCAATCGTGGTTTCTGTTGTTTTATACCCTTCTTGACTTACCTACAGCTGAGCCACTAATCAGCAGGTTCAACTCTCAGACCTTCCATACAGTCAACTCCCAAAGCTTCCTCTGCTACACCATCAGCTGGGAAAGGGCTCCCAAGCACTGATGCATATACCCAATGAAGGTAATAAATCACAGTCCTGCTCTCAGATCAGGAACTCATAGTACAACCTGGCTACAATTTCAGGCATTTCTCTAGTTTGTGGTCTCTTAGGGTTCAAGTGATGCCCCACAATCCCAAATTATGGGAGGTGCCAAATGAACTTGTGGCCAACTTCAATCCAACAGAGTAAGAGTTGCTAGCTTGAATAATTTTTCCTCTTATCTCAACCTAATTCTGGTTTGAGTTTCTGTCCTATAGTCTCCTTCAAACAAATAAATATGTGGGCAGAGACAAAACAGGTAGAACCATCAGAAAGCTTTCCTGAATGAGATTTATTTCCAACATCCCAACTTCCACTGCCTTGCTTACCTGTTTCATGGTAAGTAAAACTGACTGTTGTTTGAATATATTACCAGTGTGTCACCAAAAATCAGAGAAAAGTAGACAAATGCCTCCTTAAAATTATATAAGAGCATGTCTACCACTACAATAGTGCCACCCTCAAGCCCAGAGAGGCTATGCAGCATTCCCACTAGAATGACTTGGGATAAACACAAGCAGAACAATCTAAATGCATTCATATGAGGGAAAAAGAATCTCATGCTCTGATACTCAGTTCATAATCAACAAAAGTAAAGTTTTGGGGGCTTCTCAATCCAAGCATTTGACTTTGCAGTAAATAAAAATAATAATGCACATGCAATGCATACTAGCAAAGTGATTTTGAGAAAAGCATTCCCAGCAATCTGAGCTGTTCCAGATACCTAGCCTCCTTATCCTGATGATTACACGTTCAGGTGGACAATAAGAAATTAAAGCTCCTCGATTCTCAACTGCTTTGAGTCAATTAGTCCTACCGTAATCAGATTAACAGTAGGAGGAAGATGTTCTTGGTTATAGCTAGTAAGTGCCTCCTTTGCAAGAAACATTATTTGCAACCTTTTTCAGCAGTCTGAATGCAGAGGCCAAGAATTCAACATGTACGAAAGCAGAACTCCAGCAGTCCTTCACCCTTGGGAACAGGGCTCTCAAGGCCAGGCTTAAGACACGTTTAGCAGAGTTGCAGAAGGAAGTTCAACAGCTATCTCTTCATGCTGTTTTCTTCTACAGAGAGTGGACCAATCACCAAGGTTGTCAAACAGCAATTTTTCATAAATCCTGATTTCAAACATGAACGGGTAAAGAGAAATGGAGATGTGAAGGCACACTAAGCAGCTCCTAAAGCTTCTCTCTTGAACGAGCAGGCCAGAGTGCCCATTACAGGTTAGGGGTTTTGTTTGTTTTGGGGGGAGAGGGGTTAAAAGAGAAGGATGTAAATGAAATGTTAAATCTAACCCAAGCCTGCAGCACAGCTGTTAAGACACAGCAGGAGGGATCTGGATATTGTATTTACTGAATCAGCTAAAGAGGTCTAAGCAAACTGACGTTCATAACGAGAGCTGTAGAATTCCATTCATACAATGGGTGGCAAGGGGCCAAGGATAACTTGCTAAAAATAAGATATCTAGAAAGATTAAAAAGCAAAAACATTTATTGCAATATAGAACTAGAAAAGTGTCAGATACTCCTGCACATGTAACTACAGAACTAATCCCTCTTCAGCAAGGGCCTTCAAGAATATACCCTTTCCAATGATAGATGGATGAAAAAGAGAAAAATTGACCATTTGGGAGTTTCCGAAATACGGTAGGAGACTTATTTGACACTAATGCTTCACCATAATCACTAGTCAACTTGATAAAACTCGATGTAAGAATAAAAAGGGCAATTTGAATGAGTCTTCATTCATCTTACCTAGAGGCTAAATAAAAATAACAGTATTTCTGTGAAACTGTCTTCCCTTGAATTTTATTTGAAAGTTTTAAAGATCAAAGTGATAAAGCCTCAAAAATCAAGATACCTAGCACTCAGAACAACAAAAGAGTATTTTTTAATTATAATTGAATGGGTAGGAGCTTGCAGAGATTTTTTTCAACATCCTTCATCCACGTAAGCAAGCTGCTGTTAAAGATGCAAGATGAAACAACAGTTAAGAGAACTAAAAGGACAGGCCCTCATGAG